>NC_084462.1:7435669-7746376 GCF_027409185.1 Cynocephalus volans | reverse complement strand
CATGTTGGTGAACGAAGCAGAGAAAACACGGACAAGGGCCCAGAGTGCAGGAAGCCCAAGCTGCCCGTGGGGGAAGGAGCGGAAATCCGGCCTGGATGGAGTTCCGAGTCAAGCTTGGAGGAACCTGGAATGCTGGGCAGCCAAGGAGAGGAGGCTGAGGGAGGCCACAGACTCGAGAATACCAACCCCTAGCAGGCACCTCTCAGGAGAGATGGAGAAGGCACTGACGGCAACCGCCAGAGCCACGGAACTGCCAGGCAGGGAAGCGCAGGCCCTAGCAGCCCCAGGATGTTCCCTTGGAGAGACGGAAGCTGAGTGGGGTCCGGGGGCCTGGCCTGAGGATGATGAAGGGCTGTACTAGCTAGGGCTGTGGCTCCTCGCCAACCCTGCCCCACACATTTTGTGGTCCTCATGGTGAGTCCAGGCTGCAGGTAGATGTGGCCAAGGCCCAGGAATACCTGGTCCAAACCACTCCATCCTGTGCTGAGTTCCTGCTGCCTGCACCTGACACTTGCCCTGCTGTGGTTGGCAGGCCTAGGGGAGGAAGTGGCGACAGTGGGGGCTCTGAGACAGGCCCTGTTGGCCACAGGGTTTCCAGCATCCCCCCAGCTGAGAGTTAGGGACTTAGTACTCCTGGGCCAATGACGTGTTGTCCCCTCCAAAACTCATGTGGAAATTTGATTCCCAATGTGGCAGTCATGTGGGCGGATCCCTCATGAATGGATTAATGATCTCCGTGGGGGAGGAGGAGTGGTGAGTTCTCACTCTATTAGTTCTCCTGAGAGTTGATTGTTTAAAAGACCCTGGCACCTCCTCCCTCCCTCTCACTTCCTCTCAGCATGTGATCTGCTTGCACCTACTGGCTGCCTGCCACTGTGCCATTAGAAGCAGCCTGAGGTCCGTGCCAGATGCAGCTGTCCCAGAATCGTAAGCCAAATAAACCTCTGTTCTTTATAAATTACCCGTCTCAGGTACTTCTGTTACAGCAACACAAAACAGACTAATACAGCCACCATGTGCTTTGTGCCCAAACCTTCCCGACTGGAAAGCATGGCCCAAGTGCTGAGCCAGAGGCTGGAAGCCCAGAAGCTGAGAGTGCTACAACCCCCACAGGGTTGCAACCCCACCTCACCCTGGCCATAGTGCCCGACTGTTCCCAAGTCTGCCTCGCCAAGACTCGGTTCAGCCTGAGTCAGGAGCTAGGGAGCCACCCACTGGGGAAACTGGCTGTGCTGTACGGGGAGGACAGGAGGCACCTACCAGTTCCTGGCTGAGATCCCCCTGCGGTGACAGCCCCAGATCTCTATAGGAGACAAGCTGGATCCAAACAGCCTAAGGAAGGACAAAGCACCCTCTCTCTCTCTCTCTCTTTAATTTTGGTTTCTCTCAAGCTTCCAAATGGCGCTCAGTGCTCCAAAGAAAGAATGAAGGAAAGGGAGGGGGAGAGGAGGGAAAGGGGAAGCAAAGGAGGAACATCTGGAAAAAAAGCAGCCTGACAGTCCAGCTGTTTGCAAACTCATACCACATCCTCCAGTTACATGGCAGAAGAGGGAGGGAGGACGGAAAAGAAAAGGGCGGGGGGAGAAAAATAACTTAAATAAACACACACAAAAAGAAAAGAGAAGGAAACATGACGTGAGCTGGTGATCCATGAGGTGGGGGAGGGAGGGAGGGAGGAATAATCATTTTACCTGTGCTGAACCAAGGGAGGAGAAGGAAGCAGGAAGAGGAGGAAGGGAAAGGGGAAAAAAAAATCAGAAGAAACATTGGGGGTAGAGGGAGGAGGGAACACGGAGACAACTTAATACAACTTGAGACGAGGCGGCCTGGCCAGCAAGGTCCCACGATGGCCTCCGGAGTCCTCAGTGCGGTGTGATGGTGTGGATCTGGAGGTGATGGTGCTGGTGTAGGCATTTCTGGGGTGGGGGGGTCAAGGGCGGGGCATAGTCTCTAAGTAGCTCCCCTCACCCCAAACACTGAGGCCTCAGAGGGCTGGGCAACAAGAGTCTATGATGAGGCAGTCGCGGTGGCAGGCGGTGGGCTGGTTTGCTGGGCGCCCCCCACTGCAGACGGGCACGGGCTGGACGGCCTGTCTTCTTTCCACTGGCCCCCCAGCATGGGATGGGCCAGGGCGCCAGGTCAGGTACCGCAGTACAAGCTCGAGAGAGAGAGAGAAAAAAACACTGAGACAGCATTAGTGGAGGTGAAAGGTGGACACAGATGAGCCTACACCCCAACCCTCCACTGTCCCACCCACTCTTCCCCCAATCCCATCCCTCTGAGGCAAAAAATAAAAATGTAGAAAAAAATCTCTATACAGACTCCCTGGTGGGAAAACGGGGCAGGGACAGTGGCTCTTCCTGGAGCCTAATCCCTGCGAATTAATTTACAACCCAAGTCCATGGCTCAAAAACAAAATCCGCAAAGGCGGTGCTGGGGGGCTACAGCCCTTGCCCCCCCCCACCCCGTCCTCGCTGGGTGCTCAGAAGGCTGACAGCTGCGCCAGGCTGAGGCGGCAGTCGATGCTGGAGTTGTCCGGGCCCGTGTAGGCCAGGCCCAAGGGCTCTAGGAAGGCCCGACAGGCGGCCTCGCCCTCGAAGGCCAGCTCGGCCTGCAGGTAGGAGACTGGCAGCGCAGGGCGGAAGCTATGGAGACAAGAGGAGAAAGTGATGAGGCGCGCAGGTGGGTTGGGGGAGGGCCCCACAAGCAGGCAGTGGGTACCCCCTGTTTGGACACCCACAGAGTCTCCTCAGCACTGTACTTGCTGGCTCCCCAACCCCCTCCCAGCCTCCCCACCTCAGGGGCTTGGGGGGGCCCGGGGTGGGGTTGGTGGCCCCAGTCCCCAGTTGTGCCCCCCCTCACCCTCACTTACCTGTGCAGGGGGCCAGGAAGGAGACGGGTAGGAGGGGAAGGGCCTGGTTGGCTCCTCCGCTGGCTGAGGGCCAGGGGCCAGACAAGGGAGCAGAGCTACTCTATAGAGACCCCACCCTTCGATGCTTTCCCTGCCTTGGGTCAGCCAGCAATCATCATGACACACATAAAGCAGCAACTTTTGGTCGCCGTTAAGAAACACTACTGTGCACTTGTATGTGCTAGGAAACAGCTTTTATGCGAGCTTACTGTTAACTCACTGGACCTTCTCCTATAGGCCACATTGCTTTACCTTCTACACACACTCAGTGAATAAGTAGCACTAAGAAGTGGAATGCGGTTCTACCTCCACAGCCCAAGCTACCTCACAGCCCTGGAAGTGGGCAGAGGCCCCACCTCCCACCCAAGCTGGCCTCCCAGACCCCTGCAGGACATGACTCTGGGATCTGTGGAGGGACACATCCGCCAAGGAATGACAGTACCAACTCCACAGGTGGAAAGGTGCTAAGAGAATTAGGTCGACAGACCAGGGTCCCACCCACAAGGGATATTCATAGTTATGTCGCCAACCAAGGCCAATTATATATAAATATGGGGAAACTTGCCCAACCAAACATCCTGAGTACAGCACTGGAGCTAGAGAGCTGCCAGTCATGGAGCCTGTCAGCTGGGCAGCCTCACTGCCGCCTCCTTCCTCATCACTTTCCAAGCCAGGAATTAAATCCCATGCATACCACCTCCCACCCCCCGCCCTCTTCTGTTCCATGGCCCCTACCCTGGCTCAGCCTCTCTCTTCAGTCTGCTTGACCCAAACTAGACTCTAGAATGAGCATCCCACCTTCAGGGTGACGGTCCCTCTCCAGCTCCAAGCCATCCCATGGCTCCCCAGCACTTTCAAGAGAAAGGCCATGCTAACCGGCTTGGGGTTCAAGGTCCCTCAGATCTACAGGTCAATGACCAGGGGGTCTCAACCTCAGCAAGACTGTCTTTTGGGGCAGAAGATTTTGTCGGGACTGTCCTGTGTGCCCTATGTTTAGCAGCATCTCTGGCCTCTACCCATTTGATGCAGGTAGCATGCCCTAACTGTGCCAACCAAAAATATCTCCTGACACTGCCCCATGTCCACTGAGGGCCTCAACCCACTGACTGAGAACCTTAGGCCTAAATGTGAGGCAAGTGCAATGCCTGGGGAATAAAAGATATGCTCAGCGTGGGATGGCCTGGCCCAGCCAAGAGCCTCTACGTGCCCACCTCCCAGTGTGGCTGGTCCTCCATCACACCTATTTCCCTAGTCACCTCTGGCATGCTCAAAGGAACTCAAGTGGGAACAGGGCCTTGTCCCATTAGACCAAAAGCTGCCAAAAGCAGAGACTACCTTTCCTAGTTTGTCTTTCTCTCTTACAGAGTGGGAGCATGGTGACAAGCTGTAAAAGACAAAGACCTGGGAGGGAGGGAGCCAAGAGCCTGGAAAAAGGAGAAGATAAACTAGGGTTCAGGATGGTGTGAAGAGAAGGAAGAGAGAAGTACAGGGAGGGATGGAGAAGGGAACCCAGGAGTAGTGAAACAAGACCACTGGGAGGAGGAACAGACACAGAACAGTAGCCTGGAACAGAGAACCACTATGAGGAGGAAAGCAAGAGGGGCTGAAGAGAAGAGGGCTGAGAGGAGAAAGAAGTGGGGAGAGAGGACCAGGACGTGGGTGACAGAGACCAGAAGACAGGAGCAAGGAGATATCCTGCAGCCAGGAGTGTGTGTTGAGGGGGACAAGACAGCAGCAGGCCAGAAGAGCAGAGGACAGACAGCTCAGCGCCACATACGTTTTGATCATTGCCTTGAGGGCAGCCTTGCGCTCCCGGTCTGCAAACTTGTCCACGAGGTAACCAGACATACATGGTGCATGACTATAGAGCCGAAAGAAGCGATGGTAGTTGCCCAGGGCCCAGGCTGCCCTCAGCGCCAAGGCATGGGCCATGCAAGGGTCTGCCTTCAGTTCCCGTGTGAGGTACGCTAGCTCCGTGGTGATGTCTGGGCCAGAAACAAAAGAAGGTCAGCTCACCAGGGCTCAACCCTGCACACCACACCCTTCGGCATCCTGGGGACTGTGCCTCTCACCTCCCGAGTTCTTGGTGAAGATGTAGTAGAGGATCCGGTAGGCAGTGAACTCGCCTACGTTGCCAGGCAAGTTCTCAGCATACAGTGATTTGAGCTGTGTCTGGCACTGGTTAAACTCTTCATGGTCACCCTGGAGGGCAGAGGGTACAGGAAAAGGAAGAGCAGAGTGAAGCCAACAAGGGCGGAATGGCTGCAAGGGAGGAAGCCAGGGAGGTCTATGCAGCCATATGCTTACCTTTTCCAAGGCAATGCGGGCATGGGTCTCATACACCTCCACTGTGAACTCAGTGCGGACACCTTGCACCTGGAGTAGTGGGGGAGAGAACAAGAGTCAGGCTGAGCAGGGGCAGGACTGGCAAATGCCAGGGCCCCTCCCAGTGCCCACCGCACCGTAAGATCCTGCCGGATTGACTTCATCTGCTCACAGGCAAAGGCATAGTCTTGCTTCTCTTTCCAGTGGGTCTTGACCATGCACAGTGACTTTTTCAAAACCTGGGAAGGGAATCAAATTAAGACTCAGAGTGCAACTTAGGCAAGGAGAGCATGGATATGCTAAAACTCATTACACTGCCACTAAGACCGTGTCTTTAAAATGAGAATCACAACATGAAACCCACATCGACTCTCTATACCAAATTTTTTTTTTTTTTTTTTGAAAAGCCACAGTAAGAATATCCCTGAACCCATTTTTGGTATAAACACAGGGCTGTACAGGTGTCCTGAAGTGGAACAGTACCTACATTCCTATTGTGGACCTCAGTTAAGACGCTCAAGGCATAACCATCCCACTGCCCCACAGACCACGTCTGGGAAGAAGGCTTTATCCTCCCTATTTCCTAAGTGGGAAAGGGATGCCAGAGGATTCTCCTCACAAGTCTGCACATCCTCAACTCCAGGGCTCCAGGGCACAAGTCTGCCACCAGTTCACCCTCAGAAAGGTGACCAGCCTAGATGTCTCTGCCAGGCCATGGTTCCAGGCATGAAGGGCCCACAGGATGGGTTCTTCCTGGGCCAGGACCCTGCCACACCACACCCCCTACATGGCTCTGCCACCCTTCCTGGATTAGCACCATGGGCCTTGTGCCAGCACCACCTTGCTGAATGGACCTGTCCTGCCTGGGCACTTACTGCCACAGGGCGCACAGTGGAAGGGTCAGGGGCACAGGTGAGACGCAAGTAGTGCTTGGTGATGTCAGGGCAGGTGCCCACGATCTGCAGCTCCTGCCAGTCAAGGTCAGCTCCACTGTTGTCTAGGCTACCCATCTGCAGCACCAGGGGCTCGAGGCGCAGGCGGCGGGAGTGTCCGTGCTGGAAGCGGGCTGCCCGTTTCTGCTTCTTCAGCTCACGCTCTGGGTCCTCACACTCCAGTGCTGCCATCTTCTTGCGGCTGCGCTTGGTGGGAGCTAGATCATGTCTAGGAAGGAACCAGGAGAGTGAAGGAGGCAGTTGTCCCTACCCACCCTCTGGCCTCAGACAGCCAGCAACCAGCTCTCTGCCTCTCCAGCCCTCCTCCCCCTCCCATGGGGCCCCAGCACCCTCCACCCTGGCCTGTGTCTCAAACCCCCACCCAAAGTCTCACCTCTTTCCACGCTGCGCCCTGCCTCGGCCCCGATCCATATGGGCCCCTCGACCACCCCGGCCCTTGGGGGGTGGGTTCCTGCGGCCCACAGGGTGACACTCATTCCCTGAGTAGGAACTGTCGGAATCTGAGTGGGAGTCACTGCAAAAAGAAGCAAGGTCAGTCCTGAAACAATCCCTCTCCCTGAGCCACCCGTTAGCCCAGAGACTTCATACCTCCTGCGGAAGTGGCGAGTCGGGGACCTGGAGGAGGAGCGGGAGCGGGAGTCCGTGCTAGAGGAAGAGCTGTTATCCTTCATGAAGACATTGCGGTTGCCAAACTTGGCGAAGCTGCTGCCCCGGGCTCGGCCAGCACCCCCAGCCCCTGGTGTCCCTCGCTGGGACTGGACACCCCCGCCCCTTGTCGCTGAGCTTGCCCCCCTGGGAGGGTGAAGACTGCTAGGGGCCTCCCACCGCTTCTTCTTGGGGCTCTCAGCCACAGGCTCCCGGGTCAGCCTGAGGATACAGCAGGGTAGGGCATCACCAACCCAGCTGCCACACTGGCAAGATTAGACCCCACCCCATCTACAAGCCCGCCCAGGGACACGCCGCCTCAGAAAGGAAAGGCACTTACCCCAGTCGACTCAGCTAATACAGTGCAGAAAAGGGATGCAAACCCAACGTTTTCTGTGTCCAGAGGGTGCTCTTAACTACTGAGCAACACACACCTCCCTAGCTTCTGTGGTCCCCATCCCAACCCAGGATTCCAACCTCAGAAACTCCTGGACCTCTGTCCCACCCTTCTTGCTACCCTCCAACCCAGGACTTCATTCCCCCTGGATCCAACTTTCTGGCTCATTTTTCTTCGGAGCTGCTGGTACCTAGGACCCCAGGTCTCAAACCCCAGTATCCATGCACCCCCTTCTGTGCAGCACCTCCCTCCCACCCCAACCCCAGCTCAGACTAACCCTGGCAGAGGCTCCCGGCTCCAGTCAATGGTGTAGGCGGAGCCGTCCTGCAGCCGGGCCTGCAGAACCTCCTTGAGAAGCTTCTCCGTCCGGTCCTTGTCCTCCTCTGACTCACAGGCAGTGAAACATCGCTCCACATACTCCTTCATGTCCTGGGGCCAATCATCAGGCTTCCCAGACAAGTTCCCCCGGGCAGAAGGCCCACTGTGAGGAGGAGAGATGAGGAAACTCAGTTAAGGAGAACCCCAAAACCAAGCAAAGATTGCCATCACTACTTCTCTTTGAATTGACATGAACCAGATCTAATTAAAATGTTTTGGTCTTTTTTTCTCCACCTCATTTAGTGCTCACAGCAACCCCCAAGGAAGGGATCCTTCTCCCACTTTTGGAGCTGCAAACAGGCTTGGGCATTGGGGGAGGGGGGCGGGTGGGCACACTTGCCAGTAGATCTAGAACACAGACACTGAGTGTACGGTGTGGGGGCTGGGAAAGGGCGAGGGGGCAGATGTCACCTGTGACTCTGGGCTTTCTCAGGGTTGGGCTGGGCCCCAAAGCTGCTGTGCTGGCCCTCTGCGTTGGAGCCAAAGCTCTGGTTGGTGCCAGCAAAAGGCCGTTTCTGTATGTTGAACTTGAGACCTCCAGTTCCTGGGGCTGCTGTGAAGGCATTAAAAGCTAAAGTTAGGCCCTACTTCAGGCAGACTGGAGGTTTCTAAGAAATGCAGAACGAAAGTTTCAAGGGCAAAGCCAAACTCTAGAGAATGGCTCCAGCACCAACATGCCAGTTCCAGAGGTTCCCCACCCCAAGCTTTGGGACCATAACACCACAAGAAATAAGGACCAGTGTGCCCTACGTGCCTTGCACCTAGGAGCTCTGTAAGGGTTCTACCTCCAACCACTCTGGCCTTCAGGCAGCTTGACCAACTTACGCTTCATGCGGTTCCATAGCTGTTGGCCCTTCTTGGGCTTGGCAGGCTCTGTGTAGGTGTGTGGCCCATAGGCCTGACTCGAGGCAGGCCCCGCCTGGCTGTGCTGTGCGGCTGGGGCTGTCCCTGGCTGCGGACCACTACTCAGACCATGAGCCCCATGTGGGGGGTTCGAGGGCTGAGGGGGCTGGGCTGCTGGCAGTTGCTGAGGGGGAGCCTGGTAAGACATGCTGTCATCCATGCCGGGGACTGGGGGCTGCAGGAGGAAGCAGGTGCTGAGTGTGGGAGGCAGAGTTCTGGGTCTGACTCTCACACTACTCAGCACTCAGCTCTCAACTCTGCACGGACCTTTCCACATGTTATCATTCTGAATCCTCAATAACTCTCTGAGTTACATATTTTTTATTAACAACTCTGTTCACAGCTGAGAAGACTCAGGCTCAGAGAGACTGAGCAACTTTCCCAGGACCCCAGCTGTTAAGTGGCAGCTGCCACTATTTCAACACTGGAGTCCAACTCCAATTGTAGTAATAGCCACCTGGCAGTACACCCACTCCAGTGGGGTTATCATCTGAGCATGTCAAGACACACACAATTACAAACACTCACGGGAACCGTACAATGAGGTTACCAACCTTCCCACTTTAAAGAGCTGACTGACATGCAGAGGCAATGTGACTCGTAAGTAATTACACTGGGGGTGGGTGAGCTGGGACTCAAACCCCAGTCTGGCTCCTGTGCACTAGCTCCCCCATTCCTCAAAGCTGCACTTTAAATGCAAAGCCAGAATGTGCATGTGCGTGTGTGCGCGCATGCATGTACATGCACATGCTGGGGGAAAACAAGAGAAGACAAGGCGCCACGCTACGAATCACTCCCACCATCTTCCTAACACCTCAGTCCCTGGCCTTACCCAAGCCCTAAACCCAAACTAGTTTCAAAAACTATGCTTTGTCTTCCTCATTCTCCTATCAGGAGTTGCTTGGCAAAAAGAAAAAAAGGGGGAAAAAACCAACTAAAATACTGCAGGCGATTCCTCATTGCTAGCCCACTCAAAAAAACTAGATTCCCCTGCTTGAGCATTACATGGTAGCTGGCCTGAGGCATTACCTGGTTCAGAGTCCCCTGGTGCTGGGGTGCCGATGGCTGCTGGGGTGTAGCTGAGCCATAGGAGTTGGTTATCCCATACTGGGAGGGGGAGCCGTAGCTCTGGTACATGCTCTGCCAAAGGCACAGGAAGGAAGGGGTTAGTGGCAGACCTGTCCTTCCCTATTCTCCTGCCTGGTCAGGAACCATCACACACAATCCATGATTCTCTAACTGACCCCTCACTCTTTTTTTCTTTGTAAATGCACTTTGTAAATGTAAAACCACTGTATAAATGCACCAGATTCGCTCATATAGTTAAAAAAACAAGACAAAACAAAAAAACCTTTATCAATCCCACATCCCACTTAAGCTAGTTGTCAGATGAATTTCTCTATTTAACAAATACTTACTGAGAGCCAATTTTTTTAAGCAGTATAACAGGACAAGAAAAAAAGGCAAAACCCCATGCTTTTATGAAGCATGTGCTCAAAATATATGCACAGTTATAGATATAAATATGTAACATGTCCAGCAATAAGCACTATGAAAGAAAATAAGGCAAACAAAAGGAATAGAGGGACAGGCTGAGAAGGGGGAATGCTACTTTAAGTTTTTTAGGAGAGGCTTTCTCAAGGTAGCACGAGCAGAAGCCTCCACAAGGGGGGGTCACAGGGAAGGAGAAAGCTGCAGCAGAGCAAAGCTTGAGTGGACTTGGCATGTGCTGATATCAAGGATATTTCCGTGGCAATGGTGGAACGAGAAGAGGCTAGAGGACCATAACAAGATATGTAGGACCTTGTGGGCCACCGAAGACCCTGCTATTTACCTCGTCGGCAATCAGCTAGGAGAAGGTTTTTGAAGAGCTGTCGCTGTCGTCTCCAATCCATCAACTAGCCCTCAACCCATCCCAACTGCCTCCCCCTCCACCACTTCACCCCTGCCAGCTGGCTGGACACTCACCATGGGATAATAGTAGCTGTAGGGGTAGGCATAGTTGTACTGCTGGTACCACTGGTAGTACTGCTGCTGCTGCAAAGCCGAGGCTTCTGCCTGTGACACATACTGTGGAAACAGAGAGGCCCATGCATCGTCAGTGTTGGCAGCAGGAGCTCATGGGCACCACAGCCCCCCAAAAGGCAGGCCTCTTTACTGGTGGCTAACTACTAAGGCATGGAACTGAGTCTATGTCTCTGCAAAGAGACATCTGTCTCCACCATCAGACTTAGGCACCTGAGGGACCAGGAGCATGGTCTCCCTGTTCAGGGACACATCACACCCTGGGAAATAGAAAACAGACTTTCTTCTTTCATCAGATTTAGATCCCCTAGAACATTTTTTCATGTTTCCCTTCAGAGTATCCCATCCTAGTGATATGTAAACACACCAAGTTGTGTCTCTCCCACAGCAACCCCCCACTCAGTGTACCCAGGCCCCATGGCCGTCTCACTTGTGCACTGGCCACAGGCCCATTGCTGCTGGCCTTAGTGGAGCTGCCGGCGGCTCCTGCTTTGCTGATGCTAGCCAAGGCCTGGCGGGCCTTCTCCCACTCCGGGTTCTCATGCATAGGAGTCTCCATGCCATTCTCTCTGCCTGCCCCGGCCACCATGCTGTACTGAGAGGACCTGCAGACAGAAGAACATCAGTCAGTCTGTTCTACCCACTGAACACAGGAGGGCGAGATGTTGAGAGACAAATACCAGACCTTGAATACAAGATCTAACTCTCAATACCTATCTGAGCCTAAGTTTTCCAATCTATGCTACTCTGACAACCAATTTCTGCTTCAGAATTTTCTGAGTGAGTGAGATCACTTACTTAATGTACCCAACCTAGTGCCTGGCACACAGCAGTTGTTAAAAATCAAACAAACAAAAGGATTACCGGTATCCACAGAACTTAACACAGGACCTAATACCTAGTAGGTCTAAGTGTTTTATGAATCAATGAATTCTGTCTGACACCACCACAGTCTGCAAGTTATCACACTATTTTGAAAAAAAATAAGGGATTAGCAGAAAAACAAATAACTGAGTACTGAGTGTTGGAGGTTGTCTCCTAATTATAGTTCCTTAAGTGAATCATCACAATTCTGCCAAATGAGCACTGTACTGTGAAAAATGAAAGCTCACAGAGGTGAAGCCTAACTCCTGGCCACACTACAACCAAATGCTTCCCTTTGTGCTCAAGGCCAGAGGAATGCCCTGCCCCCACCCCCAGCCCCACCCCTAGGGACTGTTGCATCATTTCCTCCAAGGCTGAGTGAAGTCCCACCCCAGAGAACAACACTGGATCTAGCCTCCTCTTTCCCTCCCAGGATGGCCTCTGTACCTCTAGCCCTACTAACCAATCCGTGCTACGTTGATCACCCACGTTGGCCGCCATCTGGACCTTGGGGTATAAGGGGTGGACCTCGGGAGCCAGACTGCTTTTTCACTGTCTGTGAGAAAAAGATTGAGTTAGGAAGACTCAAGAAGAAGCAAGACACATGTCATGAAGTGGAGAAAAGAAGTAGACGGACTTACAAAAATCCAGGCAGAAAAGGGTAGTTTGAGAGAGAAGGAACCAATGGAGTAAAGAATCCCAAGAGAATTCTGGGTGTAAAATAAAAGGGCTGGAGTATGAGGGAAAGACTGGCTTCCCTGTAGCACTTCAGATGGAAAATGAAGGACTTGAAAACAGAAGCCTGAAGGGATTTCCCAAAGAAAATGGGAAGGGTCTGAAATCCACATGAGAAAAGGAAGGGTGTGAGGAAAGCTCTGAGTGAGAAAGGCAGGGGGAACGTCCAGAAGGTGGAGTGAGGGGACCTCAATCAAGAGGCAAGAATTCCAGAGAGAATACAGGTTCTGAGAGGAAGTAGAAGAAAGAGGGCATTCTAATGAGAAAAGTCTGAGAGAACTCTTAAAGCTGAGAAGCTTGGAAAGATTTCTGAGAACTCCGTAAAGAGGGAAGCCCTGAAGGGAACAGAGAAGAGGGAGGGGCTGGGACTGGGAAAACATTAAACAATGAAGGAAAATTTTGAGAGGAAAAAGGGGATTTCTGGAAGTTACCCCTAGAAGCAGGAAGAAGTTGAGAGTGACCAAGGGAAAACAGGATGTGAAGAAATGGGTTCTTAAAAAGCACCTAGTGACTGATTTCCAAAAGGTCTCAAGAGCAGAAAAGAGACCTACATAGGAGGCTCCTAAAAGCAGAGGTAGGCCTGGGAGAAGAAAGAGGTGATTCCCTCAGTTGAGAGTCTGGAGATAAAGCTTTAGGGATGCCTAAGGAGAAGGACCAAAGCATCTTTATAATATTAACAGTGGGGTGAAAGACTAAAAGAAAAGTGAAGGGGTGTGTTGGGGGCAAGGATTGAGAGACCTACACTCCCGGTGGCAATAACTGAGAAGAGTGGGTTGATCTACCTTTGGAGATCCCCAAAGTCTTACAAGAAGTTGAGGTGATAGTAAAAGGAGTCTAGGACTGGGAAAAGCCCTAGAGAAACAAAGCCCTTAAAGAGGACAAAGAGAGCTTGGGTGGACGCAAGGGGTCATGAGTGGGGACACAGGGGTGGAGCCCCACGGCAAGAGGAATATTAGGGGTAAGGCAGCGGGGTGGGAAGGAGCTGGAAAGAAGCTGCTGAGCGTGTCTGAAGAGCAGGGACAGAAACCAGACGCGAGACCGAGGATTGGGGGAGCACCTGGCCGTCCCGCACGTCCAGAGAAGGCAAAGGAGGGCGGCGGGTGGAGGAAGAGGCCGCCCGGATCGCCGCAACAGGGCCCCGAGCCACAGTCCTGGCCGCGCCACGCCCGCGCACCACACCCCCAGGAAAGGAGACAATGTTTGAGCTGCCTGTCGCCCGGGGCAACACCGCCCGCCCAATAGAACCACAAATCAATGGGGGTCAGAGGTGGTGTCGCCGGGCCGCTCCCGGATCCGACAATTGCGAAGGAGGGCCACGGAGAGCTAAAGTCGATGGCGCAGGCGCGCGCGCCCGCGCGCCCACACCCGCTGCGCAGACGCAGTGGCTGCCCCTGCCCCTGCGCCACACCTCGTCGACGCTCGCGCGCGGCGTCCGTTGGTACGACGGGCGAGAAGGCCTCAGGGCTCGCGGAGTGTAAGACGGAACGGAGATGCCGTCCCCGCTAGCCCTCCCGTTCGCCGCTCCCCGTACTAACCAGGGCCGTTCTTTATCAGGACTCGACAGTAACGACCCAAGGAGGCAGCAGCACGACAAAGACACCCCTCAGCTACCCGGCTGGCTCTTGTCTACCGTCGGCTTCGACGTCCTGACCGCGGCGTCTTGACGTCACGCGGAAGCCTCACTCCGCCTTTCTCCCCCTGCACAGCCAATAGACGCCACCAGCTTGGCTTGAGCCCACCCTCTCACTACGCAATTACGTGGTAGGCGTTTTAAGACAAGCCGGAAGACAGAGTGGAGACGGTGGCCACCAGAGGACAAACGTGGCACAGTTCATCCGCGCTCTGTCCTTCCGCGGAATTTTGTTTTGAGTCAGGCAGTGGTAGCCATTATTATTCCTAAGGTATAAACTAGTGTGATGGAAGTTGAGAAACTTCCCACAGCATAGTGATGAGAGAATAATGCCTAGAGGAGAGAATAATGAACTCAAAGAAAGAGGATGAGGAGTAGCTTTCACCCAGAAGGGGGCGCTTCCTTAGTAAATAAAACTGGAACGGCGCAGCTGGTAAAGGGCGTGAGAGTTCGAACGTGAGGAGGAGGCTGGAATCAAGTGTGGCTTGCGGGGTGGGTGTAGCAGTTTGTGGCGGCAGAGTAGAAGTGTGTGGGATCTTGGAGTGAAGAGAGAGGCCTGTAGAGGTTGAGACGTAGCCGACCCTGAAAGGTCGTTCATGTCAGGCTTGGGAATATAAATAGGCCTTTTCTTTAAACTCCTCGCAAGTCACCTTTTGAGCAAGCCTTGTTTTCATCCGGGACTCTGAGAAAATCATCCGGTCCAGTTCAGGGACTGGTCTCTGTAGTTATGTTAGATTGTGGAACAGTATGTTAGAGGCAGTTTTCCTTCCCATTTTCTACTATGATGAACTTCTCTTTTAATAACTACGTATCATTTTGAGAACTATGTATCATTTTCTTAGTGTTAGATCTTTTTCCATCCTTTTTCTTTGTATTAAACTTAATGTTTTGGAATAATTGTAGATTTACAGAAGAAGTTGCAGAGATAATACGGAGTCCGGTATACTCTAAGCCCAGTTTCCCCCAATGCTATCGTCTCACATTCCCAGGGCTTGTCAAAACTAACAAACCGGCATTGGTGCACTGATAGTAACTAAACCCCAGTCTTTATTTGGATTTCACTACTTTTCCCATTTATGTTCTTTTTAGCTCTAGAGTCCAATCCAGCAAACCACATTGCATTTAGTTTCCTTTTATCTGTTATATTTAAGGTGGGTTTCTTGTAGATAGCATATAGTTGGATCTTAATTTTTTTTTTTTTAACTCGAGCTAACAGTCTCTGCCTTAGGTGTTTATAACCGTATTTTATAATTATGTGGGGTTTTTTTATTCTTTCAGTATTCTGTATACTGGCAGAGATTAAAGAAAATGGAACTTAAATGTGAAAGAACCCTTTACAATTAAATCAACGATTTTATACATTTATCTTACTCAATTATCATCAACTATTATAAGACATTATATCACGAAAAAACCAAAAAATATAAAAAGTGATGATTTGCTGTAAGAAGTCACTAGGGATTTGCTTCCAAATTTTAACAATCATGGGAGGCAGGAAACCTGAGTTCTGATCCTAGCTCTGCTACTTAACTAGCTGTGTGACTTGGGTAACTCTTATCATTTCGCCTCTCATGGCCCAGGTTCCTGATCTTGAGGCTAGGACCCAGAGCTCTCACTCCAGGTGCCCCACAAACCCATCCTCTGCAGACAATCTCAGCCAAATCCAAAACTGTGACTACCTTTAATGTGATTACTGATATGGTTACTTTTAAGCCTGTCAGTTTGCTGTTTGGTTTCTATTTGTCTCATCTTTCTTTGTTTCCCTTTTCCTCTTTTTCTGCCTTCCTTTGGTTTTAGCATTTTTTAAATAGACTTTATTTTTTATAGCAGTTATAAGTTTAGAGCAAAATTGTATGAAAATATAGAGTTCCTATACATCCCCTCTCCACACACACCTACAGCTTCCCCCACTGTCAGTGTCCCCCACCAGAGTGGTACATTTGTTACAATCAATAAACCTACATCAGCACCTCATTATCACACAAAGCCCCTAGTATTAGGATTTACTCTTGGTGTTGTACAATCTATGGGTTTCAACAAATCTATAATGACATGTATATCCACCATTATAGTATCATACCGAGTAGTTTCATTGTTCTAAAAGTCCTCTTTGCTGTACCTGTTCATTTTTTTTTTTTTTTTTTTTTTTTTTTTGTCCTTTTCGTGACCGGCACTCAGCCAGTGAGTGCACCGGCCAGTCCTATATAGGATCCGAACCCACGGCGGGAGCGTCGCAGCGCTCCCAGCGCCGCACTCTACCAAGTGTTCATCTCTTTCCCACCCCAGTACCCAACCTCTGGTAATCACTGATCTTTTTACTGTCTCCATAGTTTTCCTTTTTTCAGAAAGTCATATTGTTGAAATTAGACAGTATGTAGCCTTTTCAGATTGTCTTCTTTCACTTGGTGATATACATTTAAGGTTCTTCCATGTCTTTCATGGCTTGATAGCTCATTACTTTTTAGCACTGAATTATTGTATGGATGTACCACAGTTTATCCATTCACAGATTGCTATGGACTAAATGTTTGTGTCCCCCAATATTCATACATTAAAATCCTCACTCCTGGAGTGATGGTATTAGGAGGTGGGACCTTCGGGAGATGACTCTGCCCTCATGAATGGGATTAGTGTCCTTATAAGAATCCCCAAAGAGCTTGCTTTTCACTTCCACCACGTGAGGACACAGATTGTAGGTGCTGTCTGTGGACCATAAAATAGCCCTTCCCCAGACATCAAATCTTCTGATGCCTTGATCTTGGACATTTCAGCCTCCAAAACCATGAGGGAAAAAATTCTGTTATTTAAAAGCTATGCAGTTTATGATTTATTTTTTTTAATGGTATTTTTTCATAGCAACCTGAACAGACTAAGCTACCTATTGAAGAACATCTTGGTGGCTTCCAAGTTTTGGCAATTAGGAATAAAGCTCCTATATACATCCATATGCAGGTTTTTATGTGGGCATAAATTTTCACCTGCTTTGGGTAAATACAAAGGAGCATGATTGCTGGATTGTGTGGTAAGAATATGTTTAATTTTATAGGAAACTGCCAAACTGTCTTCTAAGTGGCTGTACCATTTTGCATTCCCACCAGTAATGAATGAGAGATCCTGTTGCTCACATCTTTGCAGCACTTCCTCTTGTCAGTGTTTTGGATTTTGGCCACTCCAAATGTAGCATAAGAACATTGCAACAATGTACTTCCATTTCTCTCCTCTCAGCCTTTGTTCTATTATTATTTTTGTTTTAATACTGAACTATCTTTTAAAGATATTTTTAAAATTAAAAAAAAATCTTATATATTTACCATTTATGGTGTCCTTTATTTCTTCTTTTAGGTACAGATTTCTGTCTGGTTTTATCTTCCTTGTGTCTCAAGGATTTCCTTTAGCATTCCTGTAGTGCATGTCCTCTGATGATGAATTTGTTCAGCTTTTATATGAGGGTACCTTAAAAAATTCATTGAAATGTGCATATTGTCTTTTAATTCTGTTTCTCCACAGACTTTTCGAAGCACCTTCATATGTCTGAAAAATTATTTTGTCTTCATTGTTGAAAGATACTTTCAATGGGCATAGAAGTCTACGTTGACTGCGTTTTTCTTTTACTACTTTGATTTTATTTTATTAGCTTCTCATTTGCATTGTCTCCAGTGAGAAATCTGGTGTAATCCTTTTTTTTGTGTTTCTCAATTATAAAGTCTTTGTTTTCTTTTTCCCCCAGTCTGGCTACTCTCAAGATTTTCTCTTTATCACTCTTCTTGAACAATTTGATTATGACATGTCTTGGTTTACTTTTCTTCATGTTTCTTGTCCTTGGGTTGTATTGAGATTCTTGGATCTGTGGGTTTATAGTTTTCATCAAATTTGGAAATTTTGAGGTCATTTTTGCTTCAAATACTTCTGTCCCTTCTTTTCTCTCTCCTTAGGATCCTACAATTACACATATTTAAGGCTGCTTGAAGTTGTCCCACTGCTCATGGATTCATGGATGCTCTTTTTGTGTGTGTGTGTGGCTGGCTAGTATGGGAATCCAAACCCTTGACCTTGGTATTATAACACCATGCTCTAACCAACTGAGCTAACTGACCAGGCCTGCTCTTTTTATTTTAAAAAATTATTTTTTTTTTCTGTTTCATTGGGATAATTTCTATTGCTGTGTCTTCAAGTTCATGATTTTTTTAAATGTCCAATGTGCTGTTTCATCCAGTGCATTTTTCATATCAGACATTGTAATTTCTATCTCTTGAAGTCCAATTTGAGTTTTTCTATAACTTTCATGTCCGTAAGTAACTTTTTGAACATACGTGGTACAGTTATAAATTTTTTAATGTTCTCACCTACTAATTTCAACTTCTGGGTCAATTTCAATTGATTTTCATCTTTGTTATGTGTCATCTTTTCCTGCTTCTTTGAATACCTGGTAATTTTTGATTAGATGCTAGACATTGTCACTTTTACCTTGTTAGGTACTGGTTTTTTTATGTGCCTATAAGTACTCCAAAAGGTTTGTGGTGGGGAAGAGATCCAGGCAGTCTGGAGAACAGGCCAGCCACCTGCCCAGACATACCCTGCCCATGCAGAAGTCAGGCTCCATGCACTGCAACAGTGCCACAAGGCTTCACACAGCTTCTATGTAGGTGGCCCACAACAGCCACTACCATAGCTAATACTGTTGCAAGGACAGCTTGCTGCCTTAGTAACATCCATGATCACCATACAGGTGGCCCACCACATATTTGACCTCATTGACACAAGGAGAGTCACTGGAGGAGCTTGGAAAAAGAGAAGTCTTTTCCTCAAAGTCCCCTTCAGAATAATAGAAGAAGTGACTGCTCTACAAGATGAGCAAAAATCAATGTAGAAATACGAGAAATACAAAAATTCGGAAAATATGACACCACCAAAGGAATTCAGTAATTCTCAAATACCAGAACCTATACAACAGGAAACCCTTAAAATGACAGAAAAGGAATTCCAAGTAACTATCTTAAGAAAACTCAATGAGAAAAGAGAGGACTTTGTAAGACAACCCAATGAAATGAGAAAAAAATATCCAGAATGTGAAGGATGAAATTTACAAAGAGATTAATACCTTAAAAAAGAACATATCAGAACTTCTGGAACTGAAAGACACATTCATGGTATAAAAAACACAACAGAGGGCTTAAGTAGCAGATTAGAACAAGTGGAAGAAAGAATTTTTGAACTTGAAGATGGTCTTTATGAAATAACCCAGACAGACCAAAAAAAAAAAAAAAAAAGGTAAAAAGACTTAAAAAATGAAGAATCTCTAAAAGAGCTAGCAGGCAACCTTAAGCACAGAAACATCTGAATCATGGGTGTTCTTGAAAGGGAGGAAAAAGGTAAAGGCATTGAAAATCTGTTCAATGAAACAATAATGGAAAATTTCTCAGGTACAGGGAGAGACACAGACCTTCAGATCCAGGAAGCTCCAAGATCCTCTCTGAAACACATTAAAGCTCAAAGACAGAAAAAATCCTAAAAGCAGCAAGAGAAAAGCATCAAGTCACCTATAAAGGAGCCTCCATTGGACTAATAGCAGAGTTCTCAACTGAAACTCTACAGGGAAGAAGAAAATGGGATGACATATTCAAAATACTAAAAGAAAAAAGTGCCAGCCATGGATATGATACCCAGCAAAGCTATCCTTCAGAAATGAGGGAGAAATAGTATATTTCCCAAACAAACAAAAACTACAGGAGTTCATTACCACGTGACCAGTCCTACAAGAAGTTCTCAAGGGAGTCTTGCATCTGGAATCTGAAAAACAATAATAACTACCATGAATACATAAGAACAAACCCCCCTAGTAAAACACAAATGCAAGTGAGGAAGAAAAAAGAAACTAAATCTTACCACCTCAATAAAACCCCACAAACATGGAAAACCATAATTGAAGGAGAAGAAAGGAACAAATGATACTCAAAACTTCTAAATAAAAAGCCGTAAAATTCCAAGAATAAGACAATGCCTCTCAATAACAACCCTAAGTGTAAATGGATTAAACTCCCCACTCAAGACACAGACTGATAGATTGGGTCAAAAAGCAAGACCCAACTATATGCTGTCTTGTTCAAGAGACTCATCTCACCAGTAAAGATGAACCCAGACTAATAGTGAAGGAATGGAAAAAGATATACCATGCAAATGGAAACCAAAAATGAGCAGGAGTAGCTATTCTTACATCACATAAAATAGACTTTAAACTAAAAACCCTAAAAAGAGACAAGGCCACTATGTAATGATAAAGGGATAGATCTAGCAAGAAGACATAACAATCATGAATATATATGCACCCAACACTGGAGCACTCAGTGTATAAAGCAAACACTATTAGACCTAAAGAAAGAGCTAGACCCCACTACAGTAATAGTGGGGGACCTAACAACCCTCTCTCATTTTTAGACAGATCATCCTGGCAACAAATCAACAGAGAAACACAGTATTTAAGCTACTCTTTAGACCAATTGGACCTGGCAGATATCTACAGAACATTTCATCCAACAACTACAAAATATAAATTCTTCTCAACAGCACACAGAATATTCTACAAGATAGACAACATGTTAGGTCACAATTCAAGTCTTAAAACTTTTAAAAAATTTAAATCATCTCAACTATCTTTTCAGACTGCAATGGATTAAAACTCCTGTCTCTCAGGGAGCACTTTCCTGTCCACAGTCTTCAACACTGTTGTTTTGTGTACTTGGTCTCTCTCTCTCTTTTTTTTTTTTTTTTTTTTTTGATTGTTTCAAGAAGGAGAACAAATTCAGTCCTTTTTACTCTATCTTGCTCAGAAGTTCCCATAGGCAAAATTTTTGAGATAGAAAACAGATTTTCCTTTGTAAAGGTTGGGCACAATGTCCTTTTTTTCTTGGTAAAATCTTCCTGATTAACAATCACCTCTGGCTCACTGGCAGGGGCAATCATGTGGCCTGAATCTCAGGGTACTTTGCAGATATCCAACACATCAGTGGATGATGCCTCTGCTTTTGGAAATGGACTCACAAACACTAGAGGGCAGTGTTTGAGAGCAAAAAGCCAGGATAGCAGCAAGGCCAGCCCCAGGGTCAGACAAAACACATGGTCATGAGAAAGTGAGTCAATGCATGTGGCCCCTAGAGCCCCTCCCTGGAAATTGTAGTCGATCTTTATTCTCTAGCCTCAGGCCCACACACCAAAAGCTTCAGTGTGCAAGATACAAATGGTTGATGTGCACCAAGCAGTGGCAGGCCCCATGCCAGATGCTCAGTAGCTGGAACTACAGGTCAGAGAGCCCTGACCTGAACCCCTGGGGCCAAATGAGTTTTGGGACTCAGGATTTTTCAGTTTTGAAAGGCAATATGGTCTCTATTCCACATAGCACACAACACCTTGAAGTACCCAGCACAGCACCTTGAAGTAACCCCATTCAAATTTCTGCAGGAAAATATCTGAATATTCACCCTAAATGGGGTCAATAAAGTCTATGAATAATCTCATGCAAAGTCAGGTCAGGTTTTGCTGCCCAATGAGTTAAGAGAAGACATTTGGTTCTTCAGAGCTCTCTGGATTTTGGAATTTTGGATTTATGATACTCACTTAATAGATGGGGCAACCGAAGTCAAACAGGTCAAGTGACGTGCCCACATTGATGAGGGTAGTAAGTAACAGGACCATGGGCCTGGGGTGTCTGACTGCAAAGCTGGGCCCTTAGCTGTGTAGCCCCCTCTATGTTTGTCCACTTTGTTGCCATTGTCTGTCACACCCATGTCCAGTATCTCCTCTACCAGGTTTTTTCTAAAATCCCAAGCTCTGCCAAGAGCTGTTGTCTTCCAGAGATCCCTGATGTGCAATGATTTATTGGACTTCCCTTTTCACTGACTTTTGTTTCCAGTATTTAGCCAATTGAAGTAGTGGTGTAGCAAACAGCTCTTAATAGAAGTCCTTCTATGCTTCTCTTTCTGTAAACTGATTCCTAAAAGTAGGATTGCTGGGTCTAGGGTATACAGCAGTCCCTCCTTATCTGCAGGGGATACATTCCAAGACCCCCAGTGGATGCCTGAAACTGCGGATAGTACTGAATCTGATTGCCATCAGTTGGAACATGTTTCCATTCACGTCTTCCACCCATAAACAATGCATTTTCCATTTTTGGTGTGTGGGGGCGGGGGGGGGTTGGCCACTGCAGGAATCTAAATACTTGAACTTGCTGTTATCAGCACCATGCTCTAACCAACTGAGCTAACTGGACAGCCTTCCATTTTCCATCTTACTAAGCACTGTGGCCAAAACTTTTGCTATTTGAAATATTATAACAGCAAAACTAACACAAATTTATTTTTCTTCAAAATTTCATGGATAGAAGATTCATTCTTATATCTTAGCAAGCCCAGCATACATTTTTTTTTTTTCTTTCCTTATTAAGTCTAGAATTTCACCTTTCCACTGAAAGGTCAAAATACTTTACGGCTTCTCCTTGGCATATATGAATTCCCAGCATCACTAGTCTTGTGCTTTGGGACGATTATTAAGTAAAATAAGGATTACTTAAACATGGGCATTGTGAAACTGGGACAGTAGATCTGATAACTGAGATGGCTACTAAGTGACTAACGGGATAGCATATACAACGTGGATATCCTGGACAAAGGAACGATTTCTCTGGGATGGAGTGGGACAGTGAGCGATTTCATCATGCTACTCAGAGGCAATTTAAAACATATGAATTGTTTATTTCTGGAATTTTCCATGTAATATTTCCAGACTGCAGTCAACTGTGGGTAACAAATCATGGAAAGTGAAACTGCACAAAGCAAAACTGTGGATAAGGGGACACTACTGTATACAGTTTTGGTTATATCACTTGTGAGCAGATTTTTTTTTCCCAAAGGACTGTGGCAATTCACATCCTCAGGAGCAGTGTATTTGAGTGCCTGTTCCTCCACATTTTTGCCAGCACAGGATATCACCGCTCTTTCTAATAACTAGGTAGTGGGAAAAAACTGCGGTAATTTCTGATTGTTTCAAATTGCATTTTCTAATTATTAGAGTCTGAATGTCTTTTTGTCTGCTTACTGGGTGGTGTTGGGAGTTTTGATTCATTGGTTCATCTCAGTTGTTTATTTTTAAAACGAGATGTCTTTTTCTTGATTTATGGAAGCTTTTGTGGATTATATTTATGTACTAAGAACAATATATTTGGGCTGGCCAGTTAGCTCACTTGATTATAGCATGGTGCTGATGAACACCAAAGTCAATGATTCAGATCCCCATACACACCAGATGCCTAAAAAAAAAGGAATAATACATTTATTTGCTATATGTGTTAAAGAGCACACACACATTGTTCCCCAGACTATGAATTTGCCTTTTTGTGTGTGTGTGTGACCAATAAGGGGATCGGAACCCTTGGCTTGGTGTCGCCCACACCGCGCACAGCCAGTGAGCACACAGGCCATCCCTATACAGGATCTGAACCCGCGGCGGGAGCGCCGCGCTCTCCCGAGTGAGCCATGGGGTCGGCCCTGAGTTTGCCTTTTGACTTAACGGTGTTTTTCTCATTCCATTATTTGACAAGTTATCTCTTCCTTTCTGGCTTTACAATATTTTGCTTAAAGCCCTCCCTCCCTCCTTCCCGACTTGGATACACACCATACAAATATTCTTCTAATTTCTCTTGAAATACTTCTGTCCTTTTACTTGCATACATTTAGATTTTTCACTTACCTTGTATCTAGAAGGTTTGGGCCAGATGGGGGGCCAATTATGCCAGCACTGCTTCTAAACCAAATGGTTCTGTTCACACTTTCGTGCTCATATATATATATATATGGTCAGAAGCAAAAACCCTGGCAGCAAGTGGGCTGGGGGAGAGAAGCTGAGGGTGAAGGGCTCTCCCCAGTCTCTACAAGGAGGACAAATCAGGAGAAGGGAGAAATAAGAAGGACCCAGAAGCTTATAAAATAAAGTCTTCCCTTTTATTTCAAATCAACTCTTTTCCAAGTTAGTGCCACAAGTTGAGATCTAGGGGCCAGAGCCCCCTGGGACGTGGCAGGGGTGGGGGAATTCATGTTCCCCGAGCCCAGCTCAGCCCATCCAAGGATGGGACTGGCAGCCAGGGATGAGGAGTGTGGGGCTGGCTGTCTGCCTCTCATCTGCCATCCTTGGTCCCCAGTCTGCCCCCTCAAACACTTCCAGGGCTAAGGACAGAGAGAGGGGGGCATAAGGGCAGGGCAGGGGAGGCAGTCCTGTGTGGGGCATCCGAGGCCAGGAGTGTTAGTGGTCAGAGCCCAGGTAGGCTGGGTTAGTGGGGTCTCCTCCGGCAGCCAGGGAAGGAACTGGGAAGAGAGGCAGAGACAGGCACTTATGTGGGTGGGAGTACCACCCAGTGCACACCCACCCAGCTCACAGTTGCAGCTCATGCTGCCAGTGAGCATCTCAGAGCATGGGAGGAGAGGGTGGGGGTCAGGCTGTGGGAGCTGGTGTGTCACTCTGGGAGCTCACCAAAGTGGGGAGGCAGGCTCCAGTCTGGCAGGGAGGAGGGGCTCAGATAGACGACTGCCACTGTACAAAGCGCTTGGATTCCTGCTAGGGAGTTTGGGGTGAGAGGAGGGGATGAAGTGGGAATCTGGCTTTTATTCTGGGTCCCCAGTGTCTCCTCCCTCAAACCAGGAGTCCAGTACCCCAGCCCCTCCCACTTCCGACCTAGGAGTCTAGTACCTGAGGGTTGAAAGGGTCATCATCGTCTGTGTCATCGTAGTCGTCACTGGGGTGCGATGGGGGCAGTGGCAGAGAGGCAGGATGGGGGACCCATCAGGAGTCTGAACCCCCCCCAAGAATGGTTCCCAGGTGCTGCCGTCCTTTTCCCTCCCCCAGGACCCTGCCCTCTCTCCCCTCCTGACCTGGGCGGGAAGAGGGCCCAGGCGCGGGGCAGGCTGCAGAGGGCGGTGGCCAGGGCCCCCGCAGACAGCAGAGAGAAGAGCAGCAGGAAGAGCAAACCTTCCAGAGCATCTTCACACAGGCCCCGCAGGGCTGCGCTATAGTCCTGGGGGGTGGGAGTGGGGCATCAGGGGACAGTGCCCATCTCCCCACCCCCACCCCCATGGTGTGCACACCTGTCAGACTGTTCGCCTGGCTGTGTGTTGCTGCCCAAGTTGCCCAACCTTTCTGTGCCTCAGTTTTCTCCCGTCAAAGGGTGTTCTAAGGATAGAATGAGGTCATCCACTGAATGTGCCTAGGGCACAGGAAGCCCCCTCAGGAGGCAGTGCAACCCCACAAGTAAGAACTCAACAGCCTCCAGCCTGGGCCTCTCCTGAGCTGCAGCCCCTGCACCCCACTTCTGTTTCACTGCAGGCCCTTATCTCCCTATCTCCCTCTCCATGTCACACGGGCCTTCCTGAGCACCCCATATTCAGAACCAGCCCAGCATCTCCACCCAGACCTGCCCCTCTCCTAATGCCCCCTTGGCAGCCACCTCTCCATCCTCCAAGAAAGTGGAGAATGAGAGCTTCTTACTGCCTCTGCCCTTTGCCTCCTCCTCCATCCCCTGCTTCAGCTGCCTCCTCTCCAACACTGCGAGTCCTGCCTTGGTCTCGTGAAGTATTTCTCAACCTGGGCACTACTGACATTTTGAGTCAGATAATTCTCTGTTGTGGGGGGCTGTCCAGTGCATTGTAGGATGTTGAGCAGCATTGCTGGGCTCCATCCACTAGCTGCCAGTAGCACCCCCTTTGTGCAGTTGTGACAATCAACATCATCTCCACATAGTGCCAAATGCCCCCTGGGGGCAACATTACTGGCTTAGAACACTTGGAATAATGCTAAAAAGAACCACTGGCTTAGGATGACACCTTGCACATAATACACACTCAACAAATGCTAACTATTATTACCCTCGCCCCTGGGACATCAGCAGAACTACCATTTACTGAATGACCAGCAGTGCACAGCCATAATCCATTCAGCAGATACTGACTGAGAGCCTACTCCATTCCAGGCATTGCATCATCAGAGGATGATGCACTGATGAGATAGCAGGATCAGAAGCAGTGCCGTAGAGACAGGGCCAAGAAGCAGCAACCAGGCAGCCAGCTGGGTCCCATCTGAGGCAGGCCGCTGGGCTGATGTGAAAGGTGTGAGGAGGAGGGTGGAAGGGGCCAAAGCCAGAGATAGCCACGGCCGGGGCTGACCACACAGGCTCTTGTAGGTCAGGGCAGAGAGACGGGGTTTTAATCTGTGTGCAAGGGGAATCAATGCAGGGTTTTAAGTGAAGAAAGAACTTGATCGGATTGTGTTTTAAAAGGATCACCCAGCTGTTGGCTGTTGCATGCAGGACAGATGGGGGTGAGCAAGAGGGGACAGAGAAGAGTCTCCTGTGGTCTTCCGGCAGGAGGTAAGGACGGTGGGGACCAGAGAGCAGCAGTGGTGGTGGTATGAACAGTGGTCAGAGTCCAGATAGGTTTCATAGGGAGGGCCAACAGAACTCGCTGGCAGAATAGTTGTGGGAGGTAAGGACAGGGAGCAAAAAGGACATTCCTGAGTTTCTGGCTTGAGCTCCTGGATGAGGTGTGTGGGGGGGTACCTATTACTGAGCTAGTGAGGCCCAGAGGGAGGGGCTTGTCAGGGCAATAAGGAGTTCTGTTTTGAGGGTAGGAGGCACATGCACAATGTCCTTCATCCTCACATCTGCCCTGCAAGGCAGACACCAGTCCCCTCATGCGGCTGCCTTATGCAGTGGCAGAAAGAACTTGAAGCCTAGAGAAGGCAAGACACTTGTCCAGGGTCACACTGCTTGCAAGGTGGGGAGCAGAGATGAAATTGGAGCTGAGTCTCTTAGGCTCCAGTACCCACCCTTCTTCCTCACCCCTGATGACTCTTGTCTCTGATTTCAGTATGTGGGGACTCTGAGGCCCAGGTGAAACTGAGGCCCAGAGTCACATGGTACACCGGTGGAAGATAGAGACTGATCCATCTTACTCTCTCCATTCCTTCTCTTCCTTCACAAAGAAGCCTTGGGGCCCGTATTTCAGCCCAGTCTCTGCCTGGACCATAAAGAAGTGCCTGGGCCCTCATTTACCCTCACACAAGAGAGCAGCATAGCCTTGGGGAATCCCCCAGCCTTTCTCAGCTCAAATATTCAGCAATTCTGTGTATTGATTCCGCCCCCGCCCCCTTGTTGTTGTTAAAGTACAGATGAATCTCTCTGGGGTAGAGCTGCCAGATCAAATCAGGATACCCTATTATTTGTTGGGTATTGAATTTCAGATACCCAACAAATAATTTTTTAGTATAAATATCTCACCAATGTTGCATGGGACATATTTATAGTAAAGAGCTGTTAGTTGTTTGCTGAATCTGGCAACCCTATTCTTGAGCAGACCAAATGTGGGAAGAAGGCAGAGGAATGTGAAGGCATGTGCCCTCCTCCAAGGGAGAAGACCAGGTCTGAGGTTGCAGCAGGGGCCCTGGCATGGGGTGGGAGAGATGAATGAAGACATTCCAGAAGCAGAAGAGACAAGACTGGGCAACCGCCTGGCTGTGGGGGCCACGGGGGGGAGGCCCAACAACCCTCCATGAGATCTCTGTCTCTGTGACTGTACCACCTTGGGCAAGTTACTCAACTCTTTCCCCTCATCTTCCAAGACTGTTAAATGCGATAAAAATAGTAGTTCCTTATTATGAGGTGTCAGTGAGTTACCACTTATAAAATACAACAAAGCCAGTACATGGCAAAGCCTGTGTACATACAAGGTATGTGACCAGGGAGAGGCATGGTCAAGTCTAATTTAGAACAACTCCCACAGTTTTAAAAGGGTGATTTTCTTTTAAACCCTCACAACTGTCTAGTAAAGAAGGTCTCATTCTTCCTCACTGTACAGGCAGGGAAAATCGAGATTCAGGGATGTTCACCTGCCTGTGGCCGCACAGCCCCCAGCAGAGCCCCAACTGGAATGTGTGCTGGACACCAGACACTGTTTCTTTCTGGTGCACTGCCTATCCCTGCACATCTGGTATGTTAACAGCACAATGTACGTGAGAGCTGTACAGGTGCTCACACTCCGTAATCGCAGTTTTATAAGTGAAAGAACTGAGGTACAGAGAAGTTGTGACTTGCTCGAAGTCAAGAGCTAGGACTGGAAACCAGGCAGTCTTGCTCTGGAGTTCACTAAGGTGTGCAGCCTCTAGAAGGAGGAGGAGGAAGGAGAGAGGAGAGAAGGCGGGTCGGAGAAGACAAGGAAGGAAAGGGTAGGAGGAGTGGACAGGGAGGGAGAGATGGGGACAGGGAGGGAGATGGAGACAGAGGAAGGAGTGGTGACGGGGTAGGGTGAGAGGGAGGGAAAAAAGAAGGAAGGAATATAGATGATAGGCAATAGGCAGGTAGAGAATAAATATGTCATATATAAATAATATAGACACAGGATGGATAGTTAAGTACATAGACATTCTCAGGGGTCTGAGGAAAGGTCGGAGGCCTTTCTGTGGTTCGGGATGAGGCAGAGGATCCCACTGGGAGAAGAAATTGGGGAGGGGGACGTTGTTCACCTTGTGCAGGCTGCGGCAGTGCAGCAGTGCCACCAACTGGTGGAAGTTTCCTTCTGTCACATTCAGCGTCTCCTCCAAGGACAACAGAGACTTCTGCGGGGAGGGAGGTGAGGTGGTTATCTCACCCACTCATGCGGGCCTCCGCGGATCTCGCCCACACGCGGCGGATTTGCTCGACTCCAAAGGCCCTTCCCACAACCTAAGCCACCACGGAGACCCGCCCCTTTCTTCAGGCCCCGCCCACAACGCACAAGCCCCACCCACACCTGACCGACCGGGCCCTTTCTGTGGGTCCCGCCTACACCCCGCAGGTCCAGTCCCGCCCCCGCCCTCCTTCCCCTTGGAATCGGAGTCGGTGTGCAGGGGGAGCGTCGGTCCCGCAGACCTGCGCTGAGGGGAACTGAGGGACAGCTTCTCGCTGCAGGCCCTGGAGCTGGGAGTGGATGTTGGCCAGAGCTCGCTGGGACAGAGTCAGCCTCTGCAGGAAGACGGAGGGAGGAGGGAGGCCCAGTAGTCGACGCCCCCAGCCCTCTCTCGTTTCTGGAGACCTAGGACTCTGGGCCCCTGGCACCTTAACCCTCCCCTGGAACCCAGGCGCCCAGGCCCCAGCCCTGCCCTCCTCCCTTGAGAAGTCCAGATTCCTGGTCCTCTCAACCCTCATTCCCTTGCCCGCAGCCCTAACCTGTTGAAAGGGGTTGGAGACGGCCTGGTTGCAGAGGAAATAATAGTTCAGGATGTCTGAAGCATAAGGGGGAGAGGGGAGGAGGTAGTGAGCCTGGGGAAAGGTGGGAGGGGGCAGGGTCCAGGGCCACTCCCCAGCTCAGAACCTGCCTGGGGTCCCCATGGCCTGGCATTCAGAAACCCGCCAACCCACCCACCCCCACCAGCCCCCATCCCTTCTGTTTCAGCCACACACTCTGGTTTCCCTAGTCTCCCTGGGAACCCCTGACTAAATTGTGTTCCCTTTGTTTTCTTCAAGTGGCCAAATCTTCCCATTCTGAGGCCCAGGCCCGCTGCCTCTCCTGAGCCCTCTCTCTCCTCCTGACATCAGCATCTTTATCTGGTCCTCTTTTCCAGCACACCAGTTGAAGTGCTGAGTTTCCTGAGGACTAGGCCTCGTCTGGCTAACGGCTTGGCACCCCCACCCCACCCCACCCCAGGCAGGACTGGGCACAGAGGAGGACTGAGGACACCAGGGCCTGCATTCACCCACCGACCGACCTGGTTGATGGGAATCACCTGAGCCAAGCCCCGTCTCCTCCTGGGTCAGGTTCAGGATGTAGGTGTCTGGACTGGAGCAGAAATCACTGAGGCCCTAAGTGAGGCAGCAGGAAGGGGTCTCAGCACTGAAACTGCCCCAGTTCCACACTCCCACAGGACTCAGTGCTTGGCTCCCCTCTGCTCCCTCAGACCCAGGAGGCCAGGATACCAGCCACTCCTCCCTTAGAGCCCAGGTGCCCAGGACACCAGCTTCTGTCCCCTCAGAAAACCAGCCCCAAACCTCAGAACCTGTGATTGTGGCCCCCAAGTCCTTCCTCTCAGGACCTAAGGCATTGGACCCCACCCTGCCCCAGGAACCAGGAATTGGGGCCTCCAGCCCTCCTGAGTCCCACAGCCCAGGGGGCTGGCCCCCAGCACTTACCACAGCTGTAGCTGCCTCCAGGCCCATGGATCCCCAACTCAGGACAAGAACCAGGAGACTCATCACGGTCATCCTGCGGTAGGGGAGGGGATTGCATTTGGTGTTCTTAATTTCTCTGACTGGCTTCTTCCCTTCCCACATCCAAAATCCCATCACAGCCCCACCCCCATCCTTCACCAACCTCTGGAGCCTAGAGGATCAGAATTAGGGGCATAGAAGTTAGGGGGTGGTGTGAGCCAGTGGTTGCTGACGTCAAACCGAACATCTGGCCTCTGCCCAGAGGGGTGGGGGTGGGGGGAAGGGTGAGAAGGGCCCTGGGCTGGCAGAACAACAGCTGGAATCCCAGCACAACTCTGTCCAGCCTTTCTTTAGGACCCTCAGTGGGCAACTGCCCAACTCCGGGCTCAATTTCTGGGGCTTTAAGTTCCTCAGGGGCCAGAATTTCCCGGGACTGCTCCCAGGTCCACCCATAGCCTGGTTAGCCTCCCAATCTGCCCAGTCCCCTCCTTTGAGAAGTGGAAATGGTTCCAGGACTGAAATCCACCTATAGGCTTTTCTCCGGGGGAGAGGGGGGTTCAGCACTGGTGAGTGGACAGCAAGCAAGAAGGGCACCTGGGGGGGGGGGGCAAACTGAAAGCCTGACCTCCAGTCTCAGATCTGGCCCATGCCAGCCATATTTTACTTGTTTCCAAGCCTCAGTGGGGGCCTGAGTGAGGCAACAGGACCTCTCACCCAGGAGGAGTGTGGAGTATGTGGGCACAAGCACAACCCGCCCACCTGTCCCCCCACTCCAGGGGCAGAAAGAGACAAGGGCTCTTCCAATATGATAAGTTGGCCTGGTTTGAATCCCAGTTCTGGCACTTATACTTGTGTGGTTCTAGGAAAGTGGCCCAACCTCTCTGATCTTCAGTTTCCCCTCTATTGAAGAAGAATGGAAGTGCCTTCTCATAAGGTGGGCATGAGGGATCCCACAAAGTGCCACTCTATGTTTGACACATAGAGTGAACTGTTAAATAAGAGCACGGGTCCTGTGGTTCCACCACCCAACTTGATGGCTGAGCAGCCTCGGACTTGGCCGCCTTTTGCTCAGATCCCTCACCTGTCAGACAGTCCTCCTTCATAGGGTTGTTGTAGCAACTGAAGGAGTCAGCATGCATGACCCCCAATAGTTGTCAGCAATTATCCTCATCTTTATGGCAAGCATGATCATTATTTTTTCCATAATTTCAGCACGCTTCACTCAGCAAGGTCTGCCTGTTTCCAGATCTGTCCCCTCCCCTGCCACAGGCTGCTCTAAGTCTCTCTTCTCTATGCATGCCCAGCCCCTTGCACAGTGCCTGGCCCAGGCCAGGCAGGGCTGTGGTCCCTCACATAAGAATGAATGAAGTCCTGCACACCAGGTTAATGCTAGACCCAGCACTGAGAAGACAAGCAAGGGTACCTCCTAGTGTGGAATGTGCCACCCATGGTGATGGATGCCCAAACTTACACTATCACCAGCCACTTGCTCTGCTTTGCCAGGCCCAGGAGGGTGAAAAGGCAGACGAGCAGCTCCAGGAGCAGCAGAAGGACGTAGGCCAGCCACCTGGGAGGGGGACGCAGTAGGGCTGAAGCAGCAAACACGGCCATCAGGTGCTCGAGATCCCCAACCTGGGCTTGGATGAGGCGAGCAGCACCCCCAAGTTCACCCCCTAACTCAGCCTGGCCTCTGAGGAAACCAGCAGCACTCCCAAGTTCAATACCCCCAGCTCAACCAGCCTTGGAGGAGATCAGTAGCACCCCCAAGTCCACCCCCCCGCTCACCCTGGCCATGCAACCTCCTGCCTGCCCAGTGTCTGGGCCACAGCCCGGCTCATCTGTGAAATGTGGAGACAGGACACTGGAGTGGTTTGGAGTACAGGTCCTGGGGTTGGAGCAACTGGGACTGTACCTTGACCGGACCAAATGCAAGCTCTGTGACCATGGACATGTGATTTGTCTTCTCTGAGCCCTGGTCCTCCTGCCCAGCCCTTCGGAGTGGACATTTTTCTATCAGGCATGCACCAAGGATCTCCTCACACAACCCAAAAGTATGGTATCTGAAGGCAGAGGTTGCCTGGGTCTCATTCCCAGCCCTTCCACTTAACCGGCTGTGTAACTCTGTCCCATAACTTTAACCTCCTGTGCCTCCATTTCCCCACCTTAACATGAAGAGCACCACAGCACCGACTTCAAAAGTTGTTGCAGGATGATTGAATGAATACAAGTATAATGTACTTAGAAGAATGCCAAGCACGTGGACACACTTAAATGATAGCTTGAACATTAATATGGGAACTTTAAGTGTTATTTAATAATAAACAAATATCAGTGAATAATTCATTATTATTGAAGAAGAGAATGCATGCAAGGCCACAGCACAGTGACTGGCACACAGTAAGTGCTCAATAAATAGTATTGTCCTCAGTGGTACCTACATAGTTGTGGCTTCAATCCCACTTCTGTTGTTCCTGCTTCCCTGTGGGCAGGTGCCCCTCCTGCTTTATGCTGCAAAGAACTTCCCTCAGGGGCCCCTGATTTGTTTGTAGAGAGATGCCCAAGTGCCAGGCAGTATTTCCTGGTGATGTTGGGTTTGCCCCACCCTGGCGTTGTCCTCATAGCTACCCCCAATTCCCTGCTCTCCTCCAGAAGGGAGCTGAGGCCCCGCTTGTGTGGCCCCTGGACTTGGCTGCAACGCAGAACCTGGACTCCTCAAACCTAGGCCTGTCTGCCTCTCATTGTCTGATGCCCCATCCTTGTCTCAGACTCTTTCAGCCTCGGTCTGCCTCCCCGGCTGGAGCACAAAATCTTCTCATCTCAGTCTTCTCGTCTCAGCCCCGTGCCTCAGGGCAGGGCCCCCAGAGGGCATCAGGTCAATGAAAGAAATAATTACTAGTGGAGGAATCATGAGGACACCATCATGCTGGCTGCTGGGAAGGGTGGCTGCCCCAGATGTCTGCACAACTTGTTCTCTCCTGTCCTTCAAATGCCACCTCTCAGTGTGGCCCTCCGAGACTCGAACTCAAACTGCCAGCCTCTGTTCCCAGCCCGCCCCCTCTCCTGTTTAATTTTCTCCAAGGGACAGGAGATTGGGTTTCAATCAGCCTATTTGTGCTCCTTGCATTTAAAAAAAAAAAAATGGTTGCCTGGTCAGTATCTAGTATTTTGGGCTGGCTGGTTAGCTCAGTTGGTTGAGCTCAGCCTTGTAACACTAAGGCCAAGAGTTCAGATCTCCATACTGGTCAGCCACCAGGAAAAGAAAAAAAATTCTCCAAAGCTCTCATCACCCACCACCTTACAAACAATGAGTATGTTTTACTCATGCGTTTGTTTCTTATTGGTACCCCCTACTGGAAGGCGAGGCTCATGTGGGCAGGAATTTATCATTTGCTCATTGCTCTATCTCCACTACCTGGCATTTCAGCATTTTACAAACAGCTCTTAACACTCACTTTGTGCTAGTCACCATTCTAAGCACTCAACAGATACCTCCTCATCCAATTCTCAACAATCCAGTGAGGGAATGCTACCATGATTCCCATTTTACTGATGGAGAAACCAAGGCAAAGGGATGGAAAGTAACTTGTTATGGGCTGCATGGTCAGAGAGTGGCTATCTGGCTTTAGAGCTCAGGTTCCTAACCACATGGGTACCGTCTCTCACAAGAAGGTGCTAAATAAGCATTTGCTGAATGAATGATGCATGTGTCATATGGATGAATAACTGAGTTAATTACCAAGTTAGTCCGGGAGTGATTGAGCCCAAGAGTGATTTGCTGAACGAGTGACTCAGGAAATGAATGAGTGAAGTTATAATTGAGGGGGTGGGTGAGCAAATGGGCGAATACATGAGTGTGAGGATGGGCACAGGGTCACTTGATCTGTCTGTCTACAGCAGGGTTTATCAACCTCTTCATAATAGACATCGGAGCTGGGTAATTCTCTGTTGTGGGGGCTGTCCTGTGCATTGCAGGATGTTGAGCAGCATCCCTGTCCTCTACCCCCTAGATGCCTCTTCCCCCAGTTGTGACAACCAAAAATGTCTCCAGATATTGCCAACTGTCTCCCCTGGGGACTCAATTTGAGAACGCTTGCTGCACAGGTTGGGAAGAGAGCGTCTTCTCACCTGTACTCCTCCACGAAGGACACATCTTCAGCCACCTGCAAGGGGCTCAGGGGCACACCCTGCCAGAAGGCCAGCCCCTGCAGCTGCTGGGCCACAGCCTCTGCCTGTCGCCGAGCCCCCCGGGCTGCAGCCACCAGCTCCGTTCGCTGTGCAAGCACCTCCTCCAGGGTGGTCAGCTCTGTCCTCACTGCCTCCCCCAGACTCTCCACCGTCTCCAACACCTGGGGGCAGGGCAGGGTCTGAGGTCTGGGGAGAACAGCCTTGGGGGAACCTGGGGTTGAGGGCTGGGGTTTTGGGGTAAAATAAGAGTGAGCAGTCATGGGTGTCTGAGATCTGGAGTCTGGGGCATCTGAGGACTGAGGAAGGGATGGGGTCTAGGAAGGAGCTCCACGGTCTGGTTCACAGAATTCTGTGGTCTCTATGAGGAGCTCCAGGTAGTCAGTGACTTGAGCCCAGGGTGGAGTAGCCCCAGAACTGAGATTAAGCTGGGAGTCCTAGGTCTGAAGTCTGGATCTGCCTTTCTGAGTCTGGGGTCTCAAGTCTGGGTCCCATGGTCCAGGACCTATAACTGAATATGAAATCTAAGGTCCAAGGTTGAGCCAGGCTTCAGCCCCAGGTTCCAGAATCCTGGGGCTGGGGGTGACTAAGCTTGTGTTTGGGCCAAGGATCAGGTCTAGGACCCTGGATCTAACCTGAGGGTAGGGGCTGGGGTCCCTGGTGTTTGGTCTCTGTCTGATTTGGGCTACAAGTTAAAGTTCAGGGATGATCCTCGGTGTGAGTCTGAGGTCTGAGTCTGAGCCACGAGTTCCAGATCTGGCTAAAGATTCTGAGGGTCCCGTGTGTGAAGTCCTTGATTCAAAGCCAGGGTGGGGGGTTAGGTATCTGTATCTGAAGTTCTGAGTCTGGGGTCCTAAGTTTCAGATCTGGGGTCTTGGCTCTGTGTTAGGATCCCTTTGTCCCTGGACGTAGGAACAAAGTCTGGGGTCCGTCGCCGGGCCCCTCACCAGGTGGTCAATGGCGCTGAGCGTGTGATTGGCATGCAGTAGAGCGGAGCTGAGCTGGGACACCCCATCGCTGGTCTCGCTGTTGCCATAGAAACCGATGCCAATGCCGGCGCTGAGAGGAGGAGGGAGGGGAAATCTCAACCAGTCCCAGGACCTTGGGAGCCACTGTCGGTCCACCCCCTACCCCACCCCTCCACCCCACCTCCTCATCCACCATACTGTCTCAGGCCCCACCCCATTGGTCCAGCCCACCGTGGGAAAAGAACGTCTCTTGCCTGGCCCCCACTGGTTGCCAAGGTAACGGGAAGGCCTCACTCCTGGGCTGGAAGGACGTCATTGTGATGCTAATGGTGGGTGGAGTGGTGGAGGGGAGGGAGCCCCCAGATTTAACTCGCACAGTCCTGGAGCTGAACCCCAGTCATGCCCATCCTCAGATGAGAGGTCCTCACCTCCTAATGATTGCCTCCCCTACACCCATCCCCCCCATCCTTTGCCAAGCGTTGAGCATCCTGGGCACCTGTTGTAGAAGTCCTTAGGGCCTTCAGCACCTGTCCCTCAGGGGCCCAGGTGTTCCCTGCCCCCACCTTCCTGGGGTTCCTAGAAGTGCAGGTCCCCACCCCTTCCAGCCTCCACCATCTCCTGGGGGACACGAGCCTGGAGCTCCCAGGCTTCACCCCCCACCCCAGAACCCAAGTGTTTGGTTAGCTAGGAGGGGAGCAAGGGAATGTGGGAGGAAAGGCAGAGGATGGGCCAGAAGCTGGCACCCCCACCCCTCCCCAGCAAACACACAGAGCTCCATTGTAGGGCCTGAATACAGGGCCCCATTCCCCTCCCCCCATCTATGTCCCACGCACGGCAGAGGGGGCGAAAGCCTGACACCCTCACAGTTCCCAGCCCCGGGCTATGCAGGCCCCCATCCCTGGATCTGATGCCCAGTGTCCCCGCCTCATTGTTCAGAGCTCTACAAAGCTCCTCTTGTTCCCAGGCCACCGGACCTGGAGACTTGTCTCTCCCCCACTGGGCCTTTGTCCACCTCCCCGTCTACCCCCACTCTGGAGAGCCTGATGAGGAAGCATCTTGGCTACAGGACACCCAGACCTTCCCCCATATCCGCCTCCAAATGCACACACTGCTTGTCCCTGCAGTGAGGGAGTGTGGCCCTGAGCCCAGCTGGCTGTAGGAGATGCCCATACAGGTTCTCCCACTTGTGGGGGCTGGGGCAGGTTTCTGGCCCCTAATCAGTGGAACAGGACAGCAGTCCACAATGTAGTGGGTACAGCCCTGGCAGGAAGGGGGCTGTGCTCAGATCTGGCTTTTGGTAAATGGTGTGTTCACAGCAGAAGCCCCGTGGGTACCCCCCGAACGGCTTGAGAGTCTCACTAATGTGGGTTTGAATCTCCACTCTGCCACTTAAACCGCTGGCTTTGAAAAGTTGCTGGCTGTCTCTTCCTGAGCTTTCCTCTTTCAAAAGTGGGCATGACAACCTTGAATCCAGCAGAGTTATGGTGAGAAGGAATTAGACAAGCTCAGGTTTGGCCACAGAATAGGTGCTCTTGGATTGTAAATATACATTTATCATAGGCTATCTCCCTGATTAGGATATATACTGCAAGAGGAGCTTCTTGCCTGACTTATTCAGTATCTGGCACATAGTAGATACTCAATAAATAGTTGAACGAATGAATGAGTAAATGAATGAATGAATGAGTGATATTACTAGTGAATATTTACTGAGTACAACTGTGACCCAGACCCTGTGCTCTTTCCCATTTAATCTTACCATACCTATTTTACACTTACGTAGAAACTGAGGCCCAGAGAGATGCTGGCACTCCCCTAGGTTGCACAGCTATTCAATGGGAGAGCTACCAAAACCAGGCAGTCTGACCACTGCTGCCAAAACTCTTAACCCTGCCACCTCCTGCCAGTCTGGCTGCCCTTGGGAAAGTCACTTCTCTGGAACCTCAGTTTCTCCATCCATCAAATGGGAACAACTCTCCCTGCTGGGAGGCTGAAGTGGGACTCTATGAGGGGGTAGTCTCCTCCTTCCTGTCTCTACCCCCATGCCCCAGGACACCACCAGGACGGCTGGAAGAGAGCTTGGGGAGACTTGTCCCCAATTCCCACCCACCCTAGGGCCCCATTACCAGCCGACGAGGAGGGCAGCAATGCAGCTCCAGGTGACACAGCCTCCCCCGGGTGGGGGGCTCTTGGACCCTGGGGGTTCAAGGGGCCGGCAGCAGCAGAAGCGGATGAGGTAGACAGTGATGAAAATGAGGCTCAGGCCCAAGCCCAGGCCCGCCAAGGCCGCCACCAGCAGCAGGGCCTGGGGAAGGGGGTGACATCAGGCTTTAGGAGGCACTCAGAGCTCCCTCCCTGTGTGGCTGGTGGTCCGGGGTCCGGAACATCACAGTGGAGATGGGAAGCAACCCTGGCCAAATAGCAGACCAAGCCAACCTGTGGTATTCAGGTTTGTGGGGAAAGATGGTGTCCTAGGCCATGCCAAACTGGCCACTGGGGTTCTGGGATTTAAGGCCAGGTTGTTGGAGGGAGCTTCCAACTGGGGATCCCACGCCTTGGGTTCCAGTTCTGCTCTGTCCTCCAATGGCTGTGTGACCTTTGGCTCCCCTTCTCTGAGTCTCAGTTTTCTCCTCACTGCAACCAGGCAGTTGGAATGGAACACCTCCAAGCTGAGGTTCCTCTGGAACTGTGTGGGATCAGAGGGCAGGTGGGGGCGCCTGTTCCTGGTGTGGGATGCAAGGTTGGAGGAGGCATGGTTCCTCTTCCCTCCTTCCTGCTTGTCCTCCCTACTCACTTTTAGCTCTCCCCCGCTGCTGAGCTCCACACCCACTGCAGCACGAGTCTATCACCCAGGGACTGGGGGGCTGGGGGGCGGAGGGGCTCTGTGAGTGACAGTGTGTGTTTGTGTATGTATGTGTAAGACTCAGAGGTGTATGTATGTGTAAGACTGAGAGAGTGAAGACAGAGCAGACAGAGAGAGAGAGATGGAGGAAGACACAGGCAGAAAGACACCGCCAGATAAAAAGAGACAAAGACAAGAAACAGAGGTTCAGTGATGAGACAGAAAAAGGCAGAGACCAAATCAGAGACAGAAAGAACAGAGTGAGACAAAGCGAGAGAGAGAGAGAGAGAGAGAGAGAGAGAGGCTGAGAATGACATAGAAAAGTAGAGAGTCAGAGACAGGACAGATGGACAGAGATAGAGATGTAGAGAGAACCAAAGGCTGACAGGACAGAGGCTGGCAGAGAAAACATGCCTGCAGTTGGAAAAGCCTTGCAGAATAATGGGCTGTCCATGTGGCAGGGATTTTACAGCAGACCTGTGCAGTCCTGTCTGCTCAGAGGCCCAGAGAGGGGCAGGGGTTTGCCTTGAGCCACACAGCACGTAGGAGCAACATCAGGATCAGAACACAAAGGCTGTTTCACTTTTGTCCTTGCAGTGGTGTGTGTATGTGTGTGCGTGACAAGTGTGTGCAATGTTTGTGTTTCTGGCTCTGAGACTGGATGTTTTATCTTTGACTGAGTTTGTCTACTATGAGATGAGCATACACCTAAGTGTATCATGAGTGCACCTGTATCTGCAGGTGAGACAGTACATCTGTGGGCATCTGTGTGTTCTGGACACAGTTCGCTGAGTCCATGAGTGGTGTCTGGTGGTGGTGGTGCATGTGAGTGTGTGTGAGTGTGGGTAAGCATATGCATATGTGATGTGTGTATATGAGTTGTATGTGCGTATGTGAGTGTGTGTGTGAATGAGTGGTAGAGTCAATATATGCGCATATGTGAAAATGTGTGTGTATTTGTGAGTGTGTATGTGTGAGTGTGTATGTGTGTTGAGTGTGAGTCAGTATATGTGTGCATCTGTGAGTGTGCATATGTGACCATGTGTATGCATCCCTGCATGTCCGTGTCCCAGCATTCTTGTCTCTGTCTCCAGCTTTGCCCACAGTGATCACCTCCTTGGAGGAGAATATCCTAACGGGGTGTGTGACTGTGCCTGTGTGTCCCCTGTGCTCTGACCCCGACTGCCGATGATGGGGGAGGGGATAGTGAATCTCTCTGAGTGCCTCTGGCAGTGACTGGGACCATGGGACCCCCATGTGTGGCCGTGAACCAGCGTGAGTCTCGGCCATGGCCAGGAATCAGTGGGACAGCGCTGGAGGTTGTGATTGTGTAACCGGAGGCTGTGGGAGAGGGGATGGCAGTCCTGTTTGGTGGGGAGAGGGGGTGGTGTAGAGTAGGCAGGGAGGAGCTGCTCAGGGCTGTGCCAGCCATGACCCAAATAGCTCAGAATACAGCTCATATCCCCCTCCCCGCTTTTCTGGGACCACCTCCACTCCATCTAAGCTCTCCAATCTGCAGCTCCTTTTCTCAGGAGCAACCCAGGACAGACCAGAGGGGTTCAGACCCTATAGGCGGGGCCGAGGACCCATCCCGGGGTCTCACTGGACTTCCAGCTCCCCCCACTCCCCCAGCTCAGCCAATTCCTTCTCATTAATTTCAAAATCAAGGACTTGAATTAAACTGGGTCAGGGGACAGTTCTTTCGCCCCATTGGAGCTGCCCCAAGCTAGGCCTCCTTCCCCAGGGACCCTTGCTTCTGTAAGGTTCCCGCACTGGCCCTACCCTCCAGGACCCCTGTCTGTTATCCACAGTGGCTCCCCAAATCGAACCTCATCTTTGCTTCCCACTCCTGCAGTGCCCTGACCACCCCTTCTGTCCTGGGACAGGCTGGAAGCTTCCTCTTCCAACATCACCTCATTTTCCCAACCTTGTCCCTAAAACCCTCTTCCCCATTTCATGCCCTCAATCCCAACCCAGAACCGGGGCACCCTCCAGCCTTTTTCCTCTCCACCATTATCAGGTCCACTCTCTCCTGGGTCCCACTTTAACTGGGACATATTTACCTGCCCTGATCCTATGGGGGCGGGGTCATCTTTTAGGAAACGGAGTGGACCTACCCTCCTGATGACCCTGGAGGCCGCCTTCCCAGGCAGGTCTCAGAGACCCGGGAATCCAGGGGACCCCAGACCCCTCCTCTTCAGAAACTCAGGGGTTCAGGCCCCCAGCTCTCATTTAAAGAGCTGGGGGCCTAGTCCCCTAGCGCCGGTCCCAGCGGAACCTTCAAGTATGGGTGCCCAACGCTTCTCCTCCCTCAGATACCCCAAAGTCCGGGCCCGGCCCCCTCAGGATCGGACAGCACAGGAATCTGCGACCCAGCCCCCTCCTCCCTCGGGACCTAAAAGCTCTGGCCGCCGGCCCCGGCCCCGACCCCCAGGACCCGGTGCCCGGTCCCACCTGCTGGTATTCCTGCTCTTGGGGCGCGAAACCGCTAGGCACCGGGCGGAGCTGGAAGTCGGCGCGAGGCAGCTGGTGGAGAAGATGCACCCAAGCCGAGGGCCGGTAGCCCGGGGGCGCCCCCATGGCCCCCGTGGGAGGGGACAGCGGGGAGGACGCCGGGGCTGCGGGAGCCTCCGGAGTCGAGCGGGGCGCGGGCGGAGCGGGGTCGGGCTGGGCTCAGGGGAGCGGGAGGCGGGGAGAGAGAGGAGGGAGGGGGCGGAGATTGGGAGGAGGAGTGGGGACGGTGCTGCCCCTGGCGGCTGCCCGGGGGACTGCAGGCCCCGGGCGTCGGCCCCCAGCGCTCCGCCCCCTCGGTCTTGGCTCTTCCACCTGCTGCCAGCTCAGGTACCACGCTGCTCCTGTCGGCGGCATCAAGAGAGCTGGGCTGTGCAATGACTTGAAAATATCAGCCTTCCTTGTCCATATAAGGTTCCTTCCCTATCCTGTTCTATTACGCTAAAGCATAATGAAACCCTTTATCTTTATGAAGAACCTTCATGTCCATTTAAAGGTCGCTAGTATTTGCACACCATTTTACAAATGTTGGCCATTTGCATCAATAAAAATCCCTGACTTCTGTGTGTAAGGGTGCTCTCACCTGTAAAGGACGCCTAGATTTGCGTAAAAGTCCCCTCCCACTTTTTTCTAACCTGCATAAGGACACAACTTCTATACACAAATTTTCCTGTGTGTATAGAGCATTCCAGAATGCATTAAAAAATCCGTATACCCGTGTAAGGTCGCCTCAAATCTGCATAATGACCCCCCTCTGCCTGTATAATGACTCCACTTATCTATATAGTGACTCCTCCCATCTTTATTAGGATGCCTCCCATGTATTTAAGAACTCCTCCAAACCGATTAAGGATTACTTCAGTGTATATGAGGACCCTCAACCCTTGCCATTCATCTTATAATTTGCAAAGTATTTTTTCAGCCACTACTGAACCCGCTGATGCCACACTGATAGGGAAGTAGAGACCCACCCTGGGAGGGGACCTGACCACCCTGACATCATCACCCAGTCTGTCACTGTTGGAGCTAATACTAAGGTAATAAGGAATGCAGCCCCAAGAGTCCTCTCTTGCTGCAGGGCAGGGCTAGACTTTGCCACCTGGAGTTCCCACACCTGGCTTCCTTTGGGGGGATTGAAACGGGAGGGTGGGAGAACAGAAGATTAGTGCTTCACTTATCCCATACTGACATTTTGTCCCCAATTGGTAAGAAAGGGCTGGGGAGAAAAATAATGATGGTGGTGGTCGTGGTGGCGATGATGATGATGGTCTTAATAATGATGATGATAATGGCAGCGATGATGATGGTGATGATATGATGAGGACAATGATGGCTGTGATGACAGTAATAATGATGAAGATGGTGAGAAGAAGCATGGTGATGATATTGATGGAGACAACAGGAGAAAGTGAAGTTAGCCACCCCATGATAAACACACACACATTCATCACCACTCTGCCAGGTATTCTCCTCCAGCTGCCTCCAGTTCTGGCTCGAGTCATTTCCTTCATCATCCCTGAACAAATGTTCTGTATGGAGCTTGGAGATGAAGGAGATTCTGAGATGAGCAGCAGGGAGGCGTACTAAGTGACCCCAGGCAAGCGATTTCCCACCTTGGAGTCTGTTTCCTTACCTATAGGGGGAAAGGGGTGAGATTAGCTTGCCCTAAAAGCCCTGGGTTGAACAATCTCTTGCATCATTTCCACAGCCAATGTTTGTTGAGCCAGCAAAACTTGCTAATGGGGAAAAGAATTCCAAATGACCTGATGTGAGCAATTAGGGGCATGTGTATGACAGCGGGAGACTGTCAGAGGTGCTCATGACTGAGTACTCATGACTCTGCAATTCAAGAGCACTCAGTGGCTCCCTGTTGTCTGTAGAATCAAGTCACACTGTCTCAGCCCTGCATTTATGCCCTCTAGCGTCTGGCTCTGTGTCAGCCCTCCCCAAACGGATAATATTTGAGAGTGGTGGGTTTCTAAGTCATACGACAAAAACCCACAGTGAGAAGCACATTTTACATTATGATCACACACACACACACACACACACACACACACACACACACACACACACACACACACACGGTAAAAAATTTCATAAAACCAAACTGACCTCCACTATGTGCAGTGCTCTTGGATATTTTCTATTCTTTGTTAATTCTATTTTATACATAAAAATCTGGTCACAACATCTTAAATTGTTTCAGATTGGCTAATGGGTCTTGACCTGCATCTGAAAAGCACTACTCTGGAATTCCAGAGAAGGAGCTGTGTTGTTGTTAGACAGGGGGTAATTATTACTAAGTAGAGGAGCTCAATGCTTTGTTCCTGCTCCCTCACTCCCAACATGGGTGCATGCATGAACAAACACACACACACACACACACACACACACACACACACACACACACACACCACTCTGCTACATTCCCCTCAGAAAAAAGTTTGAATTTATTGAGGCTTCCCTTTTTCCTCCCCCTGCTTCACCCTGGATCTTTCTCTTGTCTCCATCTCTCTGTCTCTCTTACATGTGGTTTGGGTCCCAGAAGCCAAAATTCTTTAAAGAATTGCTTTAGTCTATGTTGGTTAAGCCCCAGGTATCTATCTTATTACATAGGGCATCTGCAATGCTGCCTGATAGAAATTGTTGGCTCCACTTTTTTCGGCCATTTTCCCCTGGGTCTGTTTCTCCTGGGAAAGACAAATGATTATTCCAGGGCAGTCCTAGAGTACTGTTTACAGGGTCCTTCGCTGAATATCTTTCCAAAACCATCTCAAGCCCCACAGGTATTAATTCAGGGATTGTGGTGCATGAGAAACCCCTGGTAGAGGATGGCTCACAGCACACGATTGTTGCTATTTAATTTCAGCCAATGCTTGCCATATGGGAAGAGGGATACAGCATTGCCAGATGTTCCAAATTTCCAAAAGAAGACAGAAATCTGGATATTTTTAAAAGCAAAATCCCTCAGCTTTTAAATGTTAAAACTAATTCAGATACAAAAAAAAAAAAAATACTGCGTGGGCCAAATAAAACCTGTCCATGGGTCGGAGCTGGCTCATTTGTAAGCTCTGGTCTAGGCAGAGGCTGAACAGTCCCAACATGAAAGGGGCAAGCAGAGGAAGAGGGCCCCACAATGAGACTGAAAAGGAGCAGCAGAGAACTGGGAGGGAAGCCAGGGAAAGGCAGCAATGCCGCCTCCTCCAGGAAGGCTTCCCAACCAGACTCTCCTGATAGAATGCTAGGGCACATTCTGGTTGAAGAACTCAGCATTTACTCCCTCTGGCTTAAACCAGTTTGACTGGGTGGTTGCAAGGATTTCAGGAGAGATTGCCAAGTGATTAGTCCTGTGCCTAGTACATAGTAGGTTCTTAATAAATGGGAACTATTTATGCTATGCAATCAGCTATGATTGACTTATTTGTCCCGCACACATTTATTAAGTGCCTACCATGTCTGAGGCACTGCTTTATGTTCTGGGAAAATGAGGATAAGCAAAAAGACACAAAGCCTCTCACTGATGCAACTAATGTTCCTGGAGTGGGGAAGGCAGAATGAGCATGTAAGTATACAGTTTCAGGTAAGAGGAGACAATAAGCAGGATATGAGTGTGTGTGGTAGGAAGGGGGTGGTTGCTACTTTTAAAAGATGCTTGGGAAATGTTTCTCCCTCCGTTTGGGTGACATTTGAGCAGAGACCCAAATGAAGGAAGTTCTTTAGTTCATGATAGGCATGGCTAAGAGTTTGGACTTGGCAGCCAAACCACATGGTATGAATCCTGGCTCTGCTCTTTAACAGCTGGGTGACCTTAGACAATTTTTTCAACCACTCTATACCTTGGTTTCCACATCTGTAGGATGAAAATAGTAACCTTGACTACTTCCACGGATTGCTGTGAAGACTGAGTGAATGAACACATGTAAAGTGTTCTTAGAGCAAGTGCTTAACATGCACTTGCTAATTATTATGATTGTTGTTGTTGATGATTTTTTTTATTACTACTGTGACATATCTTCCAAATAGGAAGAGAGTAAAGTAAGTGAATAAATTCACAAGCAAATAAGAAAATGCCCAGAAAGGGTAAAGATAGATGAAGCTACACAGCCTTCAGGTGTTCAATAATCCTTGTAGTTCCTCCCTCCCTACCTCCCCCCCTTCCTTCTTCTTCTTTCTTTCTTTCTCTCTATGAAATATATATGGAGTACCTAATAGCTGTCAGGATCTGTATTGAGTAATCCCTGGTGTCTGTGAATAAATTTTTTAAAAAAGAATCCCTCCCCTCCATTTACTAATGTATTCACTCATTCAATTTAATGTTTATTAAATACCTACTAGGTGTCAGGCTCCATGTTAAGTAAGGATCTATACATTTAAAAAAAATTTTTTTAAAAAACCCTACATTCATTCATTCCATGACTCCTACTATGTGTGAGGCACTATTCTAGGCCCTGGGAATTTGGCAATGAACTAAACAGATGAAAATCTTTGCTCTCATGAAGCATAGGTCTGGAGGTAGAGAGAGAACTCATAGGTAAATGAGCAAATATGCAGATATAATCAGTTTATTAGATGGGCTGGTGTCATGGTTAATTTTATGTGCCAAGTTGACTCGCCTAAGGAATGTTAAGATAGCTGGCAAAATATTATTTCTGGGTGGGTCTGTGAGGATGTTTTCAGAAGAGATTAGCATTTGAATCAGTGGGCTGATAAAGAAGATCCACCCTCACCAATATGGGGGGACATCATCTAATCTGTTGAGGGCCTCAATAGAACAAAAAGGCAGAGAATGGGGGAATTCTCTCTCTCTCTCTTCTTGAGCTGGGACATCCATCTTTCCCCACCCTAGGACATCAGAGCTTCTTGTTCTCAGGCCTTTGGACTTGAACTGGGAGTTACATCGTCAGCAACTCTTGTTCTCAGGGCTTCGAACTTGAACTGAATTATACCGCTGGCTTTCCTCATTCTTCAGCTTGCAGACAGCATATCGTGGGACGTTTTAGCCCCCATAATTGCCTAGGCCAATTTTCATAATTAGTCTTTTCTAATATATCTATCTATGCATACACACACACACACACACACACACACACACACACACACACACATACATATATACATATATATATATATGTATCTCATATTGGTTCTGTTTCTTTGGAGAACCCTGATGAATATAGGTGGGTTCAACCACAATGAGATACTAACATAGTCATTAGCATGCCTAAAATACAAAGATCGAAAGGATGGAACACCAGAGTATTTATACATTATTAGTTAGGGTATAAACAGTACAAACACTAGAAAAAGATCTGGCAGTTTCTTAAAAATCTAAATCTACACCTACTCTATGACCCAACAATTCTGCTCTCACATAGTTCCTCAAGAGAAACAAAAACATACATCCACACCTAGAATTGTGCAAGAATTTCATAGCAGCTTTATTCGTAATAGCCTCAGGCTAGAATCAGCCTGCATGTCCATTATTGAAAGATGGATAAAAGTCTGTGGTATATGCACACAGTGGAATACTATTCACTGATAAAAAGGAACGAGCTAATAATATAGGTAACAACGTGGATAGGTCTCAAAATTATTATGCTGAGTGAAAGAAGCCAGATCCGAAAGAGTACGTACAGTATGAGTCCATTTAAATGATGTTTGAGAATAGGTAAAACTAATCTATGGTTGCAAAAATAATCTGAACAGTGGTGGTGTGGGGCTTACTGGGAAAGAGGCTGAGGGAAATTTCTGGGGTGACAAGCATTGTTCTGTATCTTGATAAAGGTTCAGGTTGCATGGGGGTCTGCATTTGTGGTTAACTTAAGAATTGTACATTTCACTGTATGGAAATTTCACCTAAAATGTTATTCATATGTATCCTTAAGTATTGGGGTAAAATGTAGTGGTGTCTACAGTTTCTTTTGAAAAGAATCTAAAACGAAAATAAGAGCTCATTGGAGGAATATGTACATAACAAGGCAAATAAAGAAAAATATTTATGGTAGAGTCCAGGTGGCAGGTATCCAGGAATTCACTGTAATATTCTTTCAACTTTTTTTGTATGCTTCTAATTTTTAATAATAAAATGTTGAGGAAATAAGGGCAGGGCTGTCATTTGAGCAATAAAATAAATTAGTATTGAATTATATCTCAAATATGAAATAAAAATTTGTGAGTCCATAATGATATAAATAAAAAAAAAAGAACAAAAACAGAAAGTAATAAATGGGGGGAAATAGGCAAATCTCCCATGCAGAATAATTCCAAATAATTTATGTAGCTACTCTACTCTCAAGGAGGTAAAGCATATCTCCCCACTCCTTAAGTATAAATTAAGCATAGTGACTTTCTTCTGAAGACTACAGAATGGAAAAGGAAAAGAAGGGTGACTTCACAGTGGAGAAACCTGACAAACACTACCTCTGTCAGGTTATCAAGGTCAAGGTCAACATCAAAACTGATAAGACATGTTGATAGTGTATACCCTTGGTATGATATGGTGAAAATGGCACTTTATCTCTGCTCTTCTCTAAAACTATAGGTTTTTCCCAGTCTAGTCATGAGAAAAACATCAGACAAATCCTAATTGAGGCACATTCTGCAAAATATCCGAACAGTACTCCTCAAAACTGTCAGGGTCATAAAAACAAAGTCTCAGAAACTGTCAGAGCCAGGAGGAGCCTGAGGAGATAAAACAGACAAATATAATGTAGTATCATAGATGGGACCCTGGGACAGAAAAGGGACATTAGGTGAAAGCAAAGGAAATATGAACAAATGATAGAGTTTAGTTAACAATAATGTAGCAATATCATTAAATTAGTTTTGACAAATGTATCATAGTAATGTAAGTTGTTAACAAGAGGAGAAACTGAATGAAGGATGTAGAGGAACTCTCTGCACTATCCTTGCAACTTTTCTGTAAATCTAAAACTATTCTAAATTAACATCTTACTTAAAAAAAAGCAATCCAAAAATTTTTTTTAAAAGGATAGAAAAGTTAAAATAAATGAAGCTTGGGCTCAATGGTGCGAACAGAAAACAGCTTTATTCTTTTTTACCCTGCCTTTACACTCCATCTGAGTCCCCTTTTCCCTTGCCTTGGCTATATCAGAAGCATATCTTCTAGATTTTCTTGCCATTTGAGGGTTTTCCAACTGTTCCAACTTCAGGTCAATAGTTCAGCCAAACTTATTATCAAAATGTCCATCTGTTATCCAGTCCAAAGTTACTTCCTTTCTCCTGGTGGAGGCTTGAGCCAAGGCCACACTGACCAACGGAGAGGAGGGGTGGCCATGATTGGTTTGTCAGCTCTTCTTGCTCTATCCCCTTCCTTGAAAGGGCTGCAAGGAGTAGGGGAAGAGAGGCTCATTTGACTGGTGCTGTTTCATTCTGGCTCTACCCTCCCACATCATACCAGGCATGCAGTTGGTGTATCTTTTTCTCGTGGGAATCCTTGGGAAGCCCCATTCCCCTTTTTGTTCATTCTGTCAAACATTCCTGCTTTGAACAAGGATGTGTGTTATTTAGTGTCAAACTATTGCTGGTGTTTATGTCCTTCAGCCAGAGACCACCAGGAACGCACCTATGGTTGAAGAAGTTGGGTTTATTACTTATTGCAGTGAGAAAGAATGCACATCATGGGGAAAGTGGTAACATGCACCAAGTAAAAGGTTGACTGTGTTCCCCCAGCCCCATTTGTATGTTGACATTCTAAACTCCAGCAACCTCTAATTTTACTGTATTTGGAGACAGTCCTTAAAGAGGTAATTAAGGTAAAATAAGGTCATTATGGTGGGCCTTAATCCAATGTGATTGGTGTCCTTACGAGAAGAGGAGATTAGGGCACAGACAGGCACAGAGGGATGACCATGTGTGGACACAGGGAGAAGACAGCCTTCTACAAGCCAAAGAGAGAGGCCTAAGAAGAAACCAACTCTGCCGACACCTCAGTTTCGGACTTCTGGCCTCCAGAACTGTGAGAAAATACATTTCTGTTGTTTAAGCCACCTGGCTTCTGGTACTTTGTCATGTAGCAGATTAATTCAGAGAGCGTTAGAAAGAACTTTTCATTGGATTTGGATTTACTTGGATCATTTTGACCTGGGTCACAGGAAGATAGAGCTCACTCTGGATTAAGGGTTGTTAGCTGGGGCAATTCTATGATTGGGTGTCTCAATAAATCTTATCTATAGGAGGACATGCTAGAGCAAGGATAAAGCTGTAATAGGGAAAGAAGCAGCAGTCATTATTTAGCAAGAAAGTGAGATGTTTGGGGTTTGGTGGGATGCATAGAAGGTGATCATTGTGTGCAATTGTTTCTGTCCCCTGGGAGACCATCATGGTGTGGTCACTAGTGTCAGGTCCATTCCAGACACGCTGGGCTCCCAGTTTTCTTTCTTGCTGTGAAGTAACCTCCCAGCCAGTTATCAAATTATTTCCTGCTCTCCCTCGTAGTTATCTAACTAGGCCTCTTGGCTACTTCTGGCAGTTGGGAGATCTGCAGAGATAATGTGCGTCACTTCCAGGGTTGGCCCAAGAAAACCCACATCAATGATCCTCCCTCTGTCCCGGCATCTGCGGCAGAGTCCAGAATGGCCATGAGAGGGCCCACCTTTCCAGAAACACCTGCAGCAGTCCCTGACGCCAGAAGAAGATAACTTGGATTGTGTTAAATGTCTGATAAGTGAGAGTTTACTTATTGCAGTGCTACCTGAACGCAGCCCCTCCTTGTACTCCTCAGTCATAGGGTGGTCCTCTCTCTCTTGCTATGCTGCCACAACCCCCTTGGCCCCTGCTCTCCATAATATGCCCCCAGGGCCCTCTTTGCCCCTCAGGCAGCTCTCTGGGGTGTTCTCCTTTTCAGGCAGCTTTCTCAGTGTCAGACACTGCCGTAGCTGCTGTGGGCTCACTGTGCCAGCGGGGGCGGCTGTAGTGAATGCTCACCTTGACATTTCTGCCATCCCCCCAAACTTCAAGGACACATATCCTCATTTCTCAGCATGCTCCAGTTAGTCCCATGGAGGCACCAAGATGTTTTAAAATATAGGTAAGGTGAGGCTAACAGATCAGCAAGATGACTGCCATTGAAAAGATAGTTTGTTATTCATAGTTCCCGAGAGGAGGGGAACCACACCACACAATGCAGGAAGCACCAGGGCCAGTCAGGAGGCAGAGAGAGTGAAGGGTCAAAGTGGACAAGAGATTTCATTGTGTTTTTTTGCAGGAAGAAGTGGGCAAGGCAGGGCATGGAGGTCTAGAATTAACTAATTTGATTACTGTAATTTCAGCAGGATCTGGGGCATAGGGGCAGCCCCTAGTTGTCTGGTACCTGGCCCTGGGGTGACTAGGGTAGGTGAACAAGAGGTCATAAAGGAGGTAGTTGGGGGTGTAAGCTCTGGATTGGCTGGTTTGCTTATAAAAGGTACAATCATTCACTATCTCTAAGAATTAGCTTACCCTGCGAGGGGTCATCAAAAGCCCCAAAATGTCAAAGTATCAAAAATGCAGACTAAAAAGACATTATTAATACGTAAGACCTGTTGGTCAGGAATCCACCAGTCAAGGAGTGAAATGCTTACTTCCCTTTCCTGAATGCAAATGACCTTCTCTAAGGTAGGTGTGGTAAGCTGAATAATGGTCCTCAAAGATATCCAGGTCTTAATCTCCAGAACCTGTAAATATTACTTTACATGGCAAAAGAGGCTTTGCAGATGTGATGAAGTTGAGGATTTCAAGATTGGGAGATTGTATTAGTCCATTTCTGTTGCTTATAACAAAATACCTGGAACTAGGTAATTTGTAAGAAAACAAAATTTATTTTTTACAGTGTCAGAGGCTGGGAAGTCTGAAGTCCAGGGAGCACGTCTGGTGGAGTGACCCTACAGCAATGCACAATGGTGTCACATGGTGAGAATGCTGAGGCAGAGAGAGAGCTAATTCCTCACTCCTCCTTTTAAAGCCCTCAGAACCATGCCCATGACCACCATGGAACCCATCAATTTATTAATCTCTTTACTACAGCATGGTCCTCACAGTCTAATCACCTTTTCAAGGCCCCACCTTTCAATTACCATAATAGAGTTTCTGACCCTCAACAGTTACACTGTGGATTAAGTTTCAATGAGTTTGGGGGGACATGCAATCTACAGCAGAGATTATGCTGGATTATCTGAGTGGGCCTTAACTATAATCACAAGGGTTCTGATAGGAGGCAGATTTGACCACAAAAGAGGAGAAGGCAAAGTGATGATGGAACTGGAGACTGGAGTGATGCACTTGAAGATGGAGGAAGGGGCAACAAGCCAAGGTTTGCAGGTGACCACTAGAAGATGGGAAAGTCGGGAAAGCAGGTTCTCTGCACAGAGACTGCCGGAGAATCCACCCACACCCACACCTTGATTTGAGCCCTGTAAGTCTCATTTTGGACTTCTGGCTTCCAGAACTGTAAGAAAATGTACACATTTGTGTTGCTTCGAGCCACTAAGTTTGTGGTAATTTGTTATGGCAGTAATAGCAAACGAATACAGCAGTGGTTCTCAGTAGGGGCAAAGTTGCCCTCATGAGGGACATTTGGTCAATTTCTGGAGACATTTTTATTGGCATAACTGGTTGGGTTACAACTGGGATCTTGTGGGTGGAGGCCAGTGACGCTGTTCAGCATCCTGCAATGGACAGGACAACACCCCTTAACAAAAAATGACTCAGCCCCAAATGTTGAGATGTGGAGAAACCCTGCTCTAAAGAATTCCCTGGGCTTTCTCTTCTTGGTTCGTCCTTTTGTGAATGCCTTGTTTCACCTCAACTTCCATCCATGTTGTAGAATATGTCAGAATTTCTTTCCTTTTTTTAAAAAATTTTATCAACATACAATGTAGTCGATTTTCATGTCCCCTTACTGATTCCTCCCTTCTGCTCCCTATCTCCTCTCCCACCCATCAACATCATATCTGTTCATTTGTCTTAACAAGTTCAAAGAATTGTGATTGTTGTGTCTTCTTCCCTGCACCCCCCCATTTGTTTGTGTATATATTTATTTTTTAGCTCCCACAAATAAGTGAGAACATGTGATATATCTCTTTCTGTGCCTGACTAGTTTCACTTAATATAGTTTTTTCTAAGTCCATCCATGTTGCTGCAAATGGCAATATTTCATTCTTTTTTTATAACGGAGTAGTATTCCATTGTGTAGATGTACCACAGTTTCCTTACCCACGCATCTGATGATGGACATTTGTGCTGGTTCCAACTCTTGGCTATTGTAAATAGTGCTGCAATAAACATTAGAATTTCCTTCCTTTTTAAGGCTGAATAATATTCCATTGCCTGTATATACCACTTTTTGTTTAGCCATCCATCCATTGATGGACACTTGGGTTGCTTTCACCTTTTGGCTATTGTGAATAATGCGGCTATGAATGTGGGTGTACAAATATCTCCTCGAGAACCTTCTTCAGTTTTTTGGGGTATATACCCAGAACTAAAATTGCTGGTACTTGTTTGTTTTTTGGGTTTTTTTGCTTTTTTATTTTAAATTTTTTATTTTGAATTAATTTTAGATTTACATAAATGTTGCAAGGATAGTACTGAGAGTTCCCATATACCTTTCACCCCAATTTTTCTTATGTTAACATCTTAAATAACCGGGGTGCCTTGGTTAAAACTAAGAAACCAATATTCATGCAAACTGTATTTAAATTTCCCTAGTTTTTCCACTAACGTTGTTTCTCCCATCCAAGACCCCACATTATATTTAGGTGACATGCCCTTTAGTCTTCTCCAGTCTGTGGCATTTCCTCAATCTTCCCTTGTTTTTCACAACTTTGATGCTTTTGAAGAGTACTGAACAGGCATTTTGTAGAACCTTCCTCAGTTTGGTTTTGTGTGATGTTTTCTCACAGTTAGACTGGGATTGTGGATCTTGCAGGAAGAATACCAAAGAAGAGACATGCTCTTCTAATGTTTTCTTCCTCCTTCCTTCCTTCCTTCCTTCTTTCCTTCCTTCCTTCCTTCCTTCCTTCCTTCCTTCCTTCCTTCCTTCCTTCCTTCCTTCCTTCCTTCCTTCCTTCCTTCCTTCCTTCCTTTTTAATTTTTCTGGGGTCCCAATGCACATCACTGTCTATATGATTACTCATTGTGAATAGAGCTATGGCCCAAAAGGATGAGGACCCATGAGGAGTTATAATGATGGGCCTATTGTATTTGGAATAATCATGGGAAGTATTTTGGCAGAAGTGATGCAAGATGGTACCTGAAGGATGAGAAGAAGCTGAAGACAGAGAGTATCAGGCAGAAGTAACAGCATGTGCAAAAGCCCTGAGGTCGGGACACGCTTAGGGTGGGAGGAGCTGAAAGACAAACGGCATGCGGGGGAGGGGTGGCTGGGGTGAGCAAAGATGGGCAGGATGAGTGCCCTAGAGGAAGAGGCTGGAGAGGTGGGCAGGAGCCAGTTCTGCAGGATCTTGAAATATAGGGGAGGAGTCTGGAGTTTATTATAAGGCAACAGGAACGACTGAGAGATTTTAAGCAATTCTAGACATGACAGTGAGGCTGTGAATGGAGTTTGGCAGGAAATGGTGTGTGGGCCCAGATGCTGCAGATGCATTTATCTCCAGCAGGTGAGACAAAAATTAAACTGTTTTTTTGTATAGCATGATGGGCACTTAGCCATTTGCCACCGACTAAGAAAAAGGCAGCTTAACCTAACAGACTCTTGGGATTCCCTTTAAGTGATGCCTGACGGGTGTGCCACACCTGGGCTGGCAGATAAAGGAACATTCAGGGATTTAAAAATTCTTTCTGTCGCTCTCATTTTCACACTTGCTGCCTTTTGTGGGGTGTGGGGAGTGCAGTAGAATCTATGCTTCATAGGAAACCTTACTCAGAAGCCTAAACAGAGACAAGAGGCAAAAGCTGAGCTGACATGGTGAAGGCAAGGATGGGAGTGCTTGAGGCCCACCAACATAATTCTCCCTCTTCCCTTCGCAGTACAGTTTGAGGGCCTCCGGTGCCAGACAGACAGCCTGGGTTCAGATTCCATATCCGCCTCTTGCAAGCTTGGTGACCCCATGGCTTGAAATATTCACCTCCAAAAATGTTGATAACCATCCCTACCTCCTAAGGAGCTACTAAATAATAAATTAGCTCCTGTCAAAAGGCTTAAGTTGTGTGTGGCACATAGTAAATGCTCAATAAGTGGTAGTTGTAATAATAACAATATTACTGGGCCGGCCCCACGGCTCACTCAGGAGAGTGCGGCGCTGGGAGCGCCAAGGCCGCAGGTTCAGATCCTATATGGGGATGGCCGGTGCGCTCACTGGCTGAGCGTGGTGCGGACAACACCGTGCCGAGGGTTGCGATCCCCTTACCGGTCAAAAAAACAATATTACTATTTTACTTTTATTGAGGCAAAATTTGCATAACATAAAATTAACTCTTTTAAAGTTATAATTCAGTAACATTCAGTACATTTAGTGTTGTGCAACCAACAGCTCCATCTAGTTCTAAGACATTTCATCACCCCCAAAGGAAACTCTGTCCCTAACAGCAGTTTCTCCCCATCCCCCTATCCTCCCAGCCCCTGGCAACCACTAATATACTTTCTGTCTCTGTGGATTTGCCTATTCTGGTTATTTCACAGGAGTAAAATCATGTAATGTGGCTTTTTGTGTCTGCCTCCTTTCACCAAGCATAACGTTTACGAGGTTCACCTACAGTGTGTGGGATGTATCAGTTCCTTGCTCCTTTTCATAGCTGAGTAACAATTCATGGTATGGATTACCACATTTTGTTTATTACTTTTATTTTTACTACAACAGCCCCTACTGCTATGACTGCTGCTACCGTTATTACAACTACTACATCATTTCTAATGTTCATTAAGTACATTTGTATTGTTGGATAACCAGCCTCCGTCAGCCAGCATTCTACTTTCTGTCTCTATAAATTTGACTCTACTAGGTGCCTCATGTAAGTGGAATCCTACAGTATTTGTCTTTTTGTGACTGGCTTATTTCACTTAGGGTAATGTCCTCAAGGTTCATCCATGTAGCATGGTGTCAGAATTTTTTTCTCTTTTATGGCTGAATAATATTGCACTGTGTGGATAGACCACATTGTGTTTATCCATTCATTCATCAGTGGGCACTTGGTTTGCTTCTACCTTTTGGTTATTGTGAATAATGTTGCCATAAACATGGGCATACAAATAGTTCTTTGAGACCCTCCTTTCAATTATTTTGGGTATATACCCAGAAGTGGAATTTCTGGGTCATATGGCAACTCTATTTTTAATATTTTGAGAAGTCCCCATGCTGTTTTTCATAGTGGTTGTCCCACTTACATTTCCATCAATAATGCACAAGGGCTCCAAATTTTCAACATCTTCCTCAACACTTGTTATTTTCTGGTTTTTTTGTTTGTTTATTTTTCAGATGATAGCCATCCTAATGGGTATGAGGTGGTATCTCTTTGTGGTTTTGATTTCTATTTGTAAAGTTGTTTTGAGAATTCAAGGTATGTTGCATGGGAGAGCTCAACTTACTCTAAGGCACAGAGTTGGTAACTAACGAATTGTGGGTTGTGTCATTAGTATTGATCTGTTACCGTGGGGAGGGTTACCAGATTTAGCAAACAAAAATACAAGGTTCCCTGTTAAATTTACATTTCAAATTAAAAAAATACTTTTTGAATATAAGTATGTCCCAAATGTTGCATGGGATATAATGATACCAAAAATAAATCATTTGTTGTTGGTCTGAAGTTCAAATTTAACTGTGTGTCCTGAATTATATCTGGCAATCCTAAACACAGGGCATCTCACGGGCTGCTCCATCGTGGTATAACTACTGCCACCCTGCAGATGAAGAATAGTTACTAGTTATCCAGAATCCTGCTCTGTATCAAGCACTCTGCATATATTTTATTCAATAAGAATCGCCACCAAGTTCTGACACTATATTATTGTCTCCATTTTTCAGATGAGAAAACTGAGGCTCTGAGGGAGGAAAGAATAGAGGGGACCCAGGCAGTATTGAAGGTGGGGACCTGGCTCCAGAGTCTTTTCCTTCCACCATAAAAGGGACATTTATAGGGCACTTGCCACGTGTCGGGCAGTGTTATAAACACCCAGCAGGGACCAACTTGCTTAACCTTCTCCTCAATCCTGGGAGTCAGATACTGTTATTATTGACATCCTATGAGTGAGAAAATGAAGGTACAGCGAAGGTGGACCACTTGGCTGAGATCACACAGCTAATGGGTAGCAGAGCTGGGATTTGAGAACAGGACGTGTGTCTCCACAGCCAAACCCTGTAACTTCCTGACTCCACAAACTGGTTGGGAGACAGTTTTAAAAACAACTCATCAGCAGATGAACACATTAAAAAAAGGTGATATATCCATATAATGAAATATCACTCAGCCATAAAATGGAATGAAGCATAGAAACATGCTGCATCGGGGATGAACCTCAAAAAACATTACATTGGTGAATTCCAGGGGCTGAGGGGAGGGAAGGTGGGGAGTGACTGCTTAATGGGAATGGGGTCTTATTTCGGGGTGTTGAAAATGTGTTGGAACTTGATAGAGGTGATGTTGCATGACATTTGAATGTGCTAAGTCCCATTGAATTGTGGACCTTAAAATGGTCAATGTTTAATTTATGTTATGTGAATTTTACCTCAGTTAAACAAAAATAAAACAAAACAAAAACAACAGTAGCAACAACAGCAACAGAAAACAATAACCCAGTATTACTGAACATGGGATTTGGTATCTTGAGAACCTAGGTTGAAATCCCAGCTTGTTGACCTAGCAATTTCACTCCTACAAGAATGTTCATAGCAGCTTTGTTGACAAGAGGCCCAAACTGGAAACAGCACAGATGTCAATCAGCATGAGAATAGACAAACAATTGTGGTACCTTCGAACAACGAGATCCTGCTCAGCAGTAAAAAATAATGAACTACCGATACACACAACAGCATAGATAAATCTTGGAAACATGAAGTTAATTGGAAGAAGTCACAAAGAAGAGTTTATACTGTATGATTCTGTTTGAAGTTCCAGAACACTCAAAATTAACCTACTGTGTCCAAAAATCAGAAGAATGGTTGTTTCCAGGGGTGGAAAGGCAGGATTTGACTGGCAAAGGGCATGGGGGAAGTTTCTGGAACAATGGCCATATTCTTTGTCTTGATAGGGGTTCGGATGTATAATTGTCAAGGCACAACTAATGGTATATTTAAGATTTCTGCATTTTATTGTATGCAAATTTTAATGCAAAAGAAAAAGAGAAGAACCCCCCCCAAAAAAAAAAACTTGCTGAACTACTCAGGGCAAAGGAAACTGATGTCTTCAACTTACTTTGAAATGCACCAAAACCACCTGAAATGGATTGATGGATAGGTGGAGGGATGGAAAGATACATGATAAAACAGAGTAGAATGTTAATGATGGGATCTTGGTACTGCGTATATGAGTATTCACTGTAAAATTCTTTCAACTCTTCTGTATGGTTGAAAAAATTTATAATGTTGGAGAAAAACTCAGCCTATAACAATTTCTCACCCACAGGTTTGTCAGTCTCTTTTAGTTACAAAAAAATCTTTAGGCACATGGCAAAGAGTGTGTGGGAAGAGAGGTTTTATTTAAGGAATCACCTTGGTTGGTATGCATGGTGGCAAAGCATGTCTGTTATTTTTGTCTCCTGCATACGAACCTTTTTCCTATTTGAAAAGAAATTCCCATCAATCTTAGTCTTAGTGGGAAGTCAGGTTTTACCTCCCTCTAAGGAAGCCGAGGTACTCACTGTCTCTACACTTTGAGGTGGAGAGTGGTCCTAGATCCTGGGCTCCACCTGTCATATAGTCCCATGTGGGACTTTTCCTCTTGAGGAAGTTAAGGCAAAGATGCAGAGTGACACTTGTGTTCAGTGGCCAACTGTATTTTTCTAACTGGGATGCCCCAATGGCTTGAATTCAGCCCTTTATCCTCTGTCTTGCCTCCTGTAGTTTCAACCCATTCTCAGAGCTTGATTCTCTATCCTTTCCTTAGATTCCATTAGCTACACAATATCTTTGACATCAATTTGTCTTCTGCCAAAATCAGTCAGTCATTTTCTGTTGCTCGTCAACTAAGACTCTGAATGACACAGCTCGAATACTGCTACAATCACTACTACTTTTACTAACTAACCTTACTGAAGGGCTCTATCTGTGTAAGATGTTTTCATGCACTGACCAATTTGCCCCTGACAACAACACTATCAGTTAAGTATTGATATTAAGCCCCTTATACAGATGAGAAAACTGAGGCACAGAGAGGCAAATTACTTTACCCAGTTGACACAGCCATTAGGATTTGATTTGCAGAACTAGGATTTGAACCCAGGAAGTTTGAAATTAGGAGGCTGACAACAGGAAACTGTAAGAAAGGGTTTCTTCTCCATCTCTGTAGTGAGGCTCATTATGACTTATGCATCTGCTATGGTTTGAATGTATGACCCCAAAAGCCTGCATTGGAAATTTAACCTCCAGTGCAACAGTGTTGGGATGTGGGGCCTAATGAAAGGTGATTAGGCCACGAGAGTGGAGTGAATGTTATCGGAGGAGAGGGTTTGTTATCTCTGGAGGCAGTTCCCTATAAGAGGACTAGTTAGGCTTCCTTTTGTTCCTTTCTCTCGTTCTCTTTTTACCTTTCTGTCATGAGATGACAGAACAAGAAGGCTCTCATCAGATCCTGGCTCCTCTATCTTGGACTTTCTAGCCTCCAAAACAGTGAACCAATAAATTCTGTTTATTGTAAATCACCCAGTTTATGCTATTCTATTACAGCAGCACAAAACAGCCTAAAACAGCATCTTTTCTGTTTGGTTGACATTTTGGAACAGATCTTTCCATGTTGTAGGAGGCTGCCCTGTGCATTGCAGCTTGTTTTGTAGCATCCCGGGATCTATCCAGTAGATACCAGTCACACCCCCTGCTCAGAAGTTAGGACAACCAAAAATGTTGTCGAATATCTTCTGGCAGTGGAGAAAGGGGGAGGTGAGGGGAGGCAAGATTGCTCCTGGTTGAGAACTACTGCACTAGAGTCATCTGTCTGGACACACAACTGACCATGTTACTTTACTGCTGAAACCCCTCGCCTGGCCTGTATTCTAGCTCCTTGATATCCCAAGAGTGGTCCACAGACCAGCAGCATCACCTGGGAGCTTGTTAGTAAGTCAGAAAGCTAGACTCACTCCAGACTTACTGACTCAGAGTCTGTATTTTAAAAGCAAGATTCCCAAGTGACTTCTATTCATGTTAACATTTCAGAAACATTGTCCTAGGTGACACTTAGAAAAGTCCTCTGATGTGTCCAGGGACCTATGACATCATCCTTGTTGTGATTCTTTCCTCTGGGAAAAAAAGCATAGAATGAGTAAATCGTGACCGTTTTCTTACAGAAAATTACTGCAAGACTTTATATGGCTCTTCCCATAAGATAGATTATATTTTTTGCAATAAGAAAAAAGCATGAGTAATTCTTGCAAAATTCCTTTGGGAAATCTATCTCAGCTCGATGTTATGCTTATGTGAAGTTCTATAGTGGTACAGAGAAAAGAGAGGGAACTTCTCAGTGGTCAGTCTTACATGAGGAAATAGAGATAATACTTTCTGCACCAGGCGAGTAATAAACCGAGTTAGACACTCCACCTTGAAACAGTTCCACCACCGTGCTCATAGGGCTTGGCTGTGGGATATGGAGAACCTTCTGTCTCTACTCCCTAGGGATAAGCAAGCCACGCCTGCTGAAGTGGGCCCTAGGCTGGTACAGCTTTGCAGCAATCCTGTCTCCTGTAGAAGGCTGAAAGTAACGTAAACAATCCATAAGTATTAATAAAGGTTGCTGTGTATGGTGTGGTAGGCAGCCTCCAGAATGGCCTCCAATAATCCCTGCCTCCTGTTATTCACAGCCTTGTGTAATTCCATCCCTTTGAGGATGATTTTGTGATTTCCATCTTGCTACAGACTGTCTCTATTGCCCTCTTGGCTTACACGCTTTGACGAAGCAAACTGTCCGGTTGGGGAAGCCCATGAGGCAAGGAACCAAGGATGGCCTCTGGCCAGCAGTCGGCAAGGAACTGAATCCTGCCAACGACTGCATGAAGTCAGTTGAGCTTTGCCATGGACACAGCCCAGATGGCACCTTGACTGAAGCCCTCTGTGAGATCCTGAAGCCAAAACCCCAGCTGAGCTGTGCCCAGATCCCTAACACACAGAAACTCTTAGATAATAAATGTGTGTTGTTATAAGCCACTAAGTTGGGTAATTTTTTACACAGCAATAATTAACTTACATGTAGGCATAAAGAGGAAAGGAAACACTGGGTCTCTATCTTTTGATACCTTGAAATAACATTTTACCAGACACGTATGATATGTTTTTTTATACATGGAAGGGAATCTATAAGACATACACATAAATAATGAAACATTAATAAAATGACCATGCTTAGCCCACCACCCAAATAAGAGCTACAATGCTATTCTGACAACTTCATCTACCTGGATTCTCCTTCCTTATCTCATCCTCTGATTTCCTCCTCTGCAGAGGTAACTGTCATTCCTAATTTGTTTTAAATAGCATCTCTAAACAATACATTGGCTTGAGTTTGGTAAAAAGGCAACACAAAGCTTACGGTCTCTTATGAGTTGTCTGTATTTTACTCAATAATAATGCATTTCAATATATTTCTAAAGTTCATGCATACTAATGCATATTTTGTAAAATCATATTCAGTGCTGTATGGTGAGGCTTTCCATTATATGACTGTATCACAGTTTTTGTATTATTATTGCACCTTTCAGTGGACACATGAGCTTTTTTCTTTTATTTTAGTTTCTTTTCTATTTCCCTTTTATGTAACAGACATTTTATATATGTATAAATATGTAAAATATGTATAAAATATTTTATATTTTATTTACATCTTGTTGCACATTTGCAGCAGTTTGTTTTAGAATATACATATATGAATGAAATTATTGGGTCATAGGGACTGCTGGTTTTCAATTTTATGAAATAGTGTAAAATTGTTTTCAAAAGTCGTCTTACCAATTCTTTTTTTCCATCTTTATTGAGGTATAATCGACAAATAAAAATTATATGTATCAAACATAATGTTTTAATATATGCCTACAATGTAAAGTGATTACCACAATCAAGCTAATTAACATGTCCATCACTTCACATAGTTGCTGTGTGTGTGTGTGTGTGTGTGTGTTTGTGTGTGTGTATGTGTGTGATGAGAACATTAAAGATCTATTTCTTAGCAACCTTCAAGTATGCAATACATTGTTATTAACTATAGGCACCATTTTGTACAATAGATCTCTTGAACTTATCCCTCTTGTCTGGGATTTTTGTCCTTTCACCAATATCTCCCCAATCCTGTCCCCCATCACAAGCCCCTGGTAACCACCATTTACTCTCTGCTTCTATGAGTTCTATTTTTTACATTCCATATGTAAGTGAGATTTGTCTTTCTGTGTCTGGCTTATTTCACGTAACACAATGGCCTCTAGGTTAATCCATGTTGTCACCAATGACAGGATTTTCTTCTTTTATAAGGCTGAGTAATATTCCATTGCTAGCGGAGTCCTGACTGGGAGGAGAGTTAGGTTCAGGTGTGTCAGTCAGGTGAGACACAGAAGAGACAGCACAACAGAACATATAAAATAACAGAAGCACTTTAATCCTCACAGAAACATGAGAGAAGAGAGGAGCTCACGAGGGTTGATAAGAAGTTGAGAGAAAGCAGGGAACTTCACCAGCAGGTGGGAGGGGAAAGAGAGAATGTGTGCGTGTGAGGGAGAACAAGAGAGAATGAGAGAGAACCCATGGAACATGGCTTTATCAAGTTTCCTGGGTGTTATCCCTTAGGCTTTCCCTCAGGAGTCTTGGATTGGCTAGTTTAGAGAAAACACTTCTACTTGAAGTTATCTACTTGACTCTGGTGCTGACCGTTATGTTTTCTCATGGTCAGCAGCTATGGGGTGTGTTGGGTTTTGGGTTAGTGGGGTGAGAAAGAAGTAGGTTATATCCCAAACAACCACAAAGAGAGAAGAAGTTTTGTTTTTTTTATGTTTTTTTTAATTGATGGATAAAATTGTATATATTTATCATGTACAACATGTTTTGAAATATATATACACATTCTGGAATGGCTAAATCAAGGTGATTAACATATACATTACCTCACATAGTTTTCATTTCTGTGGTAAAAACACTTTATATCCATTCTCAGCATTTTTCAAGGTATGATATATCATCATTAACTATAATCCTGGTCTTATACAACAGATCCTTTTTGTTTGTTTGTTATGATTTATTCTATTTTAAATTTTGAAAAATTGAAACATAATTTACAATAGATCTCTTAAACTCTCCTCCTAACTGAAATTTTGTGTCCTCTGACCAGCCTCTTCCCAACTTCCCCACTCCCCTGACTTCCAGCCCCTGGTAACCACCATTCTACTCTCTACTTCTATGAGATGAGTTTTGTTTTAGAGTCCACATATAAGTGAGATTATACAGTATTTGTCTCTTCATGCCTGGCTTATTTCACTTAACATACTGCCCTTCAAGTTCATTCATGTTGTCCCAAATGACAGGACTGTTTGCTTTATAAAGGCTGAATAGTATTTCATTGTGTATTTTTCTTTATCTATTCATACATTGATGGACACTTAGGTTGATTCCAAGTCTTGGTTATTGTGACTAGTGCTGCAATGAACATGGAAATGAAGATATCTCTTTGATATACTGATTTTATTTCCTTTGGATATATACCCAGAAGTTTCCTGGATCATGGAGGGGAAGTTTTACTAGACCCAAGGTGATGGAATATGACTAGGTCTCAAAAAACTATGTCCAGCCTAAAAATGGATACTGAGGCTGCAACTATATTAAACAAATCTATGACAAGATCTTTGTTACTTCTCCTGCATGACTTCCTCCCATCTCCTTTTACAATGGGACTCAAGTCACAGTGAGCTGCTCAGCGTCCCTAGAATATACCCAGCTCATGTTACATTGTCATGCCTTAGCATGGACCATATGTCAGCACACTGGGCTCTAACTCAGTGAGAGCAAAACCTCTGTTTTGTAATAACCATCACCTAGCACCCAATTTGTTAAAGCACTCAATAAACACCTGTGTTTGTAATTCAAGTGTCCTATACCTCCCTCTCACTGGCCTTGCGCTGGTGGTGCCTCAATTAGGGCTCATGCTGTGCTCAAATGGTTTGCTCATGTGTCTCCCTCTCCCCACTAAAAGACTTGCTCCTGGGGCGCCTGGACCAGGCTGATTCATCTCAATCTTCAATATTAAATACAGCACCCAGTATACTGGGGGGAAAAAAGGAGAAAAGAGACATTAGGAGTGAAAGATTAGAGAAAGACAACGTCAGAATATAGCGGAACAGCATTGAAAGATGGGTTTCCATGTCTGTCTAACTTGCAAATTCCTCTAGATCAGAATTTCTCAAAGCAACCAAGGTATCCTTTGGTAGGTGCATGAATAAATAAACTGTGGTCGTCATTGATCACAATTGGACAACAATTTTTGGATGTGACAAAAGCAAAAGCAGCAAAAGCAAAATAGATGAATGAGATTGCATCATCAAACTGAAAACCTTCTGCACAGCAAAGGAAACTATCAGCAGAGGGTTTTTTCATGGTCTCACAAAATGGGAGAAAATGTCTGTAAATCATACACCCAAAAAGAGGTTAATATCCAAAACACATAACGAATTCAAACAACTTAGTAGCAAGAAAACAACCTGATTGAAAAAATAGGTAAAGGACCAGAACAGACATTTCTAAGACATACAAATGGCCAACGGGAACATAGGAAAATGCTCCACATCACTAATCATCAGAGAAATGCAAATCAAAACTGCAATAAGATATCACCTTATTCTTGTTAGAATGGCTGTTATCAAAAAGATGAAAGATAGCAGGTGTTGCCGAGTATGTGGAGGAAAGGGAACCCTTGTACACTGTTGGTGGGAATGTAAATTAGTACAGTCATACAGAAAACAGTAGAGAGGTTTCTCAAAAAAACTAAAAATAGAACTACCATATGATCCAGTAATCCCACTTCTGGGTATAGATTCAAAAGAATTGAAACCAGTATGTCAAAGGGATATCTGCACCTCCATGTCTGTTGCAGAACTCTTCCCAGTTGACAACATGTGGAATCAACCTGTGTCCATCAACAGATAAATAGATTAAAAAAGTGGTATATCTAAACAATGAGTGATTAATATGTGAATTATCTTGATTTAATTATTCCATATTGTATACATATATCAAAACATCCCATTGTACCTCATAAACATATACAATTACAATTTATCAATTAAAAGTAATATTAATAAAAAATAAAAATAAACACTAAATTGTGGCCCAGCCAATGTAATATTATTGAGCTCTCAAAAAAATGAACTATCAAGTTATGAAAATGAACTATTAAGTTATGAAAAGACGTGGAGGAAACCCAAATGCATATTACTAAGTTTAAAAAGTCAATCTGAAAAGACTGCATATTGTAAGTTTCCAACTATGTAACATTCTGGAAAAGGCTAAAGAGTGGAGACAGTGAACAGATTAGTGATTGGCAGGGGCTGGGGGGAATTAGAGAGAGATGAGTAGGCAGGGCACAGAAGATTTTTAGGGCAATGACTTCCCTCTGTATGATACTATGATGATGAATACACGTCATTACACGTTTGTCCAACCCATAGAGTGTGTAACACCTAGAGTGAACCCTAATATAAACTGTGCACTTTGGGTGGTAATGATGTGTCAATGTAGGTTCATGAGTTGTAACAATGTGCCACCCCTGGTGGGGGATGTTGAAAATTGGGAAGACTGGGTGTGTGAGGGCAGAGGGTACGTGTAAAATCTCTGTACTTTCCTCTCAATTTTGCTGTGAACCTAAAACTGCTCTAAAAAATAAAGTTTATTTTAAAAAATTCTCAACCTCACCACTATAGACATTTGGGGTCTGACCGTTCTTTGCTGTGAGAGGCTGTCTTGTACACTGTGGGAGGCCTAGCAGCATCCCCCGGGCTTCACCCACTAGGATGCCAGGAGCATCCCCCTCTCTTGTTATTTGTGACAATCAAAACTGTCTCCAGCCATTGCCTAATGTGTGTATTTGGGACCCTTTTATTATCACTGCTGATTCTATGACTACATGATAATTATCCAGCAGATTCCAAGGACTCTACTGTTATTATCTAGCTGATTCTGGGAGCTCCTAGCATAATCATCCAGCTGGTTCCTAATAGCACAATCCTCTAGCTGATTCCAGTAACTGTACATACTTCCAGTGACTCTCCATCATTACGGTCCAATTCCTAGAACGTTGCCATAATTATCTGTCATTTGATAGAAACTCAATCATAATTACCCAGGAAATTTGTTTATTTTATTTATTAAGTAGAGTCCTATTGAGGCCTCTTATTTTCCGGCTCCTTTTCTCAGTACTGGGGACATAGATGGAGTTCTAACTGTATCTTATTTTTAAAGAGCTTACAGAGTATTGGCAGGCGAAAAGAGAAGTTTAAATATTGTATCACCCAGCAAAATGACAGAGCCAGTACAGAGCTTAGTGGGAGCACAGAGGAAGAGCACCAGGACCACCATGGAGAGCCATGTAGGTTGTGTACTGCACAACTCTGGGGTCATTGTACCACACACTAAGAGTGTGAGGAGCCTTATGAGGCTTCCAGGGGTCATCCAGGTGCAGGTCTAGAGCAGGAGGGAGAAATCCTGACTTCTAGAAAGAAGGGGTGTGGGACTGCTGAGGTTGTTTAAAGGTTAATGGGATGATGCGTCCTCTGTTGTGTGAGGCAGCTCAGATTTCCAGTGGAAGTTCAGGAAAAAGAATCACTAATAAAAGTGTGTTTGATTTGAGGTGATTAGTGATACTTCTCGTCTCACTCTGGATAATTGCAGTGACCTTCCGGTAGACCATGAATGTACTTATTATATTCATGGTTTACTGTTTTCCTCTGTAAGAATATAGGCTCCTCAAGGGCAGAGATGTTCTTCTGTTTTGTATATTGATGAATCTCAAGAGCCTCAAGCATATGATGCATAGTAGAGGATCAACAAATACTTACTGAATGAAAAAATAAATGTGTCAGATGAAAAAAAATTTATCTTAGAAGGGAATTTTTCCCCTGCAGCCACAAGAGGGAGCCCAAGATACATGTTAAATTCTTGATGCCTTGCAGTAGGTGGTCTGGCCCCATCCTGGAGGACCAGGGTCCAGTGACTTCCATCACATCCTTTCTCCTCTGTGAGCCTCTAACTCCTCTTCTGTACTACAGAGATGAAAATGCCTGAAATGGGCTTCTGAGAGAGGCAAAGAGGACAATGCCTGCACATTCACTTGTGAATGTGTATGTGGAATCTAAACAAAGTCAAATAAATAGAAGCAGAGAGTAAAAGGGTAGTTATCAGGGGTAGGGAGGAGAAAATGAGGAGAAGTAGGTCTGATATGGATTATGTCCCCCATATTTTATGTATTAGTGGCTTGATCCCCACTGTGATTGTTAAGAGAGTGGGAAATCCCATTACAGTAATTGCAAGCTGGGGCCTTGAAGAGGTGATTAGATTGTAGGACCATGCCCAGTGGATGGATCAGAAATGGTGGTCATAGGCATGGTTCTGAGGGTTTTAAAAGGAGAGTGCATGAGGAACTATCTCTCTCTCTCTGTTCTGCCATTTTCTGCCATGTGAGACCCCTGGGTCACTGTCGTCACCACCAAGGCCTTCACCAAATATGTTCCCTGGACTTTGGACTTCCCAGCCTCTGAAACAGTAAGCAATAAATTTCGTTATCTTATAATCACCCAGTTCTATGTATTTTGTTATAAACAACAGAAATGGACTAATACAAGGTCAAAGGATACAAAATTGTAGTTAGGTAGGATGAATAAGTTTAGAGATCTAATGTACAGCATGAGGAATGTAGTTAATAATATTGTATTGTATAACACAAATTTGCTGAGAGTAGATTTTAGGTGCTCTTACTACACATATACAGAAAAAGGTAACTATATGAGATGATGGATATGTTAATTTACTTGACTGTAGTAATCAATTCACTACGTACATCTATATCAAAACATCATGTTGGAGAGGTCCAAGATCCTCGGAGACTATGTGCCCTGCAGTGCCAGCATGCGACCCAGCAGGTAGGCCTCACCACTGCCACCTGACTCCGTCCCCAGCTCCGCCAAGTGCGCACTGATCAGAGAAGCACCAAGATCTGCGGAGACCACGTGCCCTGTGGTGCCAGGGCGCAACCCAGCAGGTAGGCCTCGCTGCAGCCACCCGACTCCATCCCAAGCCCCACTGAGTGCGTGATGATCAGAGAGGTGCCCAGCCAGAGAGGCCCATGATGCTCGAAGACTACTCGCCCTGCAGTGCCAGCACGCAACCCAGCAGGTAGCCCTTGCCACCACCGCCTGACTCCATCCCCCTCCCGGCCAAGTGCATGCTGACCAGAGAGGCGCCTCCCCTGAGAGGCCCAAGATCCGAGGTGACCACACACCTCAGGTACTAGTGGGCAACTGAGCAGACACTGAGGCAGCCATAACAAATTGGCAGCCCCAGCAGCGTCCTAGCCAGACAAACCAGTGGACCGTGAAATCCCCTGCCACAATGACTAAACATCAAAAGAAAGATACCAGAAATATGAAAAATCAAGAAAGTACACCACCAAAGGGTAATAACTCTCAAGATCTAGATCCTATAGAACAAGAAGCCCTTGAAATGACTGCCAAGGAATTTCAAGTGAGAATTCAAAGGAAACTAAATGAGATACAAGAAAACTCAGCTAGACAACATATGAAATGAGGAAAAGTATACAGGACCTGAAAGAAGAAATGTACAAGAAAATCAATGCCCTGAAAAAGAATGTAGCAGAGCTTACTGAGCTGAAGAATTCATTCAACCAAATAAAAAACCCAACAGAGAGTTTAACCAGCATGCTTGCAGAAGCAGAAGAGAGAACTTCTGACCTTGAAGATGGGCTGTTTGAAATAACACAGGCAGACAAAAGAAAAAAAATTAAAAAGATCAAAGAAAATCTAATAGACATCAGACAACCTTAAGTGCTCAAAGATCCGAGTCATGGGTATTCCAGAAGGGGAGGAAAACGGAGATTGCATTGAAAACATATTCAACAAAATAGTGGCAGAAAAATTCCCAGGTATAGGAAAAGACGTATACCTTCAGATTTAGGAAGCTCATAGACCCCCAAACATGTTCAATCCATAAAGGTCTTCTCCAAGACATGTTATAGTCAAATTGGCAAAACTCAAAGGCAAAGAGAGAATCTTAAAAGCTGCAAGAGAGAAGCGTCAAATCACTTATAAGGGAGCCCCAATCAGGCTAACATCAGACTTTTCATCACAAACCCTAAAAGCCAAAAAGGAATGGGATGATATATTCAAAATACTAAAAGACAGAGATTGCCAGCCAAGAATACTATACGCTGCAAGGCTATCCTTCCAAAATGAAGGGCAAATAGTATATTTCTCAGACAAACAGAAACTGCGGGAGTTCACTACCACACGACCACCCTTACAAGAAATTCTCAAGGGAGTACTGGGTTTGGTTCCTGAAAAATAACTACCACTGCCATAAAAACCCCAGAAAAATCAAAACCCACTAGTATAATAAAAATGGCATTCATGAACAGAAAACAAACAAACAAAAAGGCTATCTACAACCTGAGGAACCAATAAATACAGAAAACAAAGAGTAAAACAGAAAGAAAGGAACAAAAGACACTTAAGACATCAAAACAAAAATCAATAAAATGCTAGGAGTAAGTCAACACTTTTCAATAACAACTCTTAATGTAAAAGGATTAAATTCCCCAATCAAAAGACACAGACAGGCTGACTGGATTAAAAAGGAGGACTCAACTATATGCTGCCTTCAATACACCCACCTCACCTATAAAGACTCACATAGACTAAGAGTGAAAGGATGGAAAAAGATTTACCATGCAAACAGAAATGAAAAACGAGCTGGAGTAGCTATTCTTATATCTGAAAAAATAGACTAAACTAAAAACCATAAAAAGAGATTATGAGGGCCACTACATAATGAAAAAAGGATTGATCCATCAAGAAGACATAACAATCATAAATATATACGTACCCAATGTCAGAGCAGCCAGATTTATAAAGCAAACTTTATTAGACCTAAAGAAAGAAATAGACTCTAATACCATAATAGCAGGGGACCTGAACACCCCACTGTCAATATTGGACAGATCACCTAGGCAAAGAATCAGCAGAGAAACATAAGATCTAAACAATACTCTAGCCCAATTGGACTTGGCAGATATCTACAGGACATTCCATCCAACAACCTCAGAATATTCATTCTTCTCATCAGCACATGGATCATTATCCAGGATAAATCACATGTTAGGTTCCAAATCAAGTCTCAACAAATTCAAAAATATTGGAATTATCCCATGTATTTTTTCAGACCACAATGGATTAAAATTAGAAATCAATAACAAACGAAATTCTGGAAACTATACAAACACATGGAAATTAAACAGCATTGTATTTAATGACATATGGGTCCAAGAAGAAATCAAACAGGAAATCAAAAAATTTATGGACGCTAATGAAAACAATGATACATCATACCAAAACCTGTGGGATACTGCAAAAGCAGTACTAAGGGGGAAATTTATCACATTGAATGCTTACTTCAGAAGAGTGGAAAGATGGCAAGTGAACAACCTAACACTTCACCTTAAAGAACTAGAAAAACAAGAACAATCCAAACCTAAAGTTAGGAGATGGAAAGAAATCATTAAGATCAGAGCAGAACTTAATGAAATTGAAACCCAAAAACGATACAAAAGCTCAATGAATCAAAAAAGTTGGTTTTCTGAAAAGATAAATAAAATTGACAAACCATTGGCATGGCTAATTAAAAAAAGAAGAGAGAAAATCCAAATAACAAAAATTAGAAGTGAAAAAGGCAATATTACAACTGATACATCTGAAATAACAAGGAATAACTCGAGACTACTATAAACAACTATATGCCAACAAATTTGAAAATCAGGAGGAAATAGATAAATTTCTGGACACACACAAGCTACCAAAACTGAGCCAAGAAGATGTACAAAATCTGAACAGACCAATAACAATAAAAAGAGATTGAAGCTGTTATCAGAAGGCTCCCAACAAAGAAAAGCCCAGGATCAGATGGATTCACAGCAGAATTTTACCAAACATTCAAAGAGGAATTGACACTAATTCTCTGCAAACTATTCCAAGAGATTGAAACAGAGGCAATTTTCCCAAAATCATTCTATGAAGTAAACATCATCCTGATACCAACCACAATCAAGTGGGATTCATCCCAGGGATGCAAGCTTGGTTCAACATATGCAAATCAATAAATGTGATACATCATATCAATAAAATCAAACACAAGGACCATATGATCATCTCTATAGTTGTTGAAAAAGCATTTGATAAAATTCAACACTTATTCATGGTAAAGACTCCCTATAAGTTAGGTATAGAAGGAAAGTATCTCAACATAATTAAAGCCATATATGACAAACCCACTGCCAATATCATCCTGAATGGGGAAAAGCTGAAAGCTTTTCCTTTAAGAACAGGAACTAGACAAGGATGCCCACTCTCACCACTCCTATTCAACATAGTGTTGGAAGTACTAGCCAGAGCAATCAGAGAAGAGAAGGAAATAAAGGGCATCCAGATTGGAAAAGATGAAGTCAAACTGTCCCTGTTTGCAGATGACATGATCCTGTATATCAAACAGCCTAAAGCCTCTACAAAAAAACTCTTAGAGTTGATAAATGATTTCAGCAAAGTATCAGGATACAAAATCAACACACAAAAATCAGTAGTATTTCTATTCCCCAATAGTGAACATGCAGAAAGAGAAATCAAACAAGCTTGCCCATTTACAGTAGCCACCAAAGAAATAAAATACTTAGGAATTGAGTTAACCAAGGACGTGAAAAATCTCTATAATGAGTACTACAAACCACTGCTGAGAGAAATTAAAGAGGACAAAAGAAGATGGAAAGATATCGCATGCTCTTGGATTGGAAGAATCAACATTGTGAAATGTCCATACTACCCAAAGTGATATACAAATTCAATGCAATCCCCATCAAAATTCCAATGACATTTTTCTCAGAAATGGGAAGAACTATCCAGACATTTATATGGAATAACAAAAGACCACACCTAGCCAAAGCAATTCTGAGCAAAAAAGATAAAGCTGGAGGCACAACACTAAAAGACTTTAAGCTATATTACAAAGCTATAATAACCAAAACAGCATGGTACTGGCATAAAAACAGACACACTGATCAATGGAATAGAATAGAGAATCCAGAAATCAACCCACACACCTACAGCCATGTGATGTTCACCAAAGGCACCAACCCTATACACCAGGGAAGAGACTGCCTCTTCAGCAAATGGTGCTGGGATAACTGGATATCCATATGCAGGAAAATGAAACTGGACCCATACCTCTCACCATATACCAAAATCAACTCAAAATGGATTAAAGAATTAAATATACACCCTGAAACAATGAAACTTCTTAAAGAAAACATAGGAGAAACACTTTAGGAAGTAGGACTGGACACAGACTTCATGAATATGACCCGAAAAGCACGGGCAACCAAAGGAAAAATAAACAAATTAGATTATATCAAATTAAAAAGCTTCTGCACAGCAAAAGAAATAATTAACAGAGTTAAAAATCAACCAACAGAGTGGGAGAAAATATTTGTGAAATATACATCAGACAAAGGATTAATATCCAGAATATATAAGGAACTTAAACAACTTTACAACAACAAAACAAGTAACCCAATTAAAAAATGGGCAAAAAAGCTAAATAGGCATTTCTCAAAGGAAGATATACGATTGGCCAACAGACACATGAAAAAATGCTCAACATCACTCAGCATTCGGGAAATGCAAATCAAAACCCCACTGAGATACCACCTGACCCCAGTTAGGATGGCTAATATCCCAAAGACTGTGAACGATAAATGCTGGCGAGGTTGCGAAGAAAAAGAAACTCTCATACATTGTTGGTGGGACTGCAAAATGGTGCAGACTCTATGGAAAATGGCATGGAGGTTCCTCAAACAATTGCAGATAGATCTACCATATGACACAGCTGTCCCACTGCTGGGATTATACCCAGAGGAATGGAAATCTTCAAGTCGAAGGTATACCTGTTCTCCAGTGTTCATTGCAGCACTCTTTACAATAGCCAAGAGCTGGAACCAGCCCAAATGTCCATCATCCCGTGAGTGGAAATGGAAACTGTGGTATATCTACACAATGGAATACTACTCTGCTGTAAAAAAGAATGAAATACTGCCATTTGCAACGACATGGATGGGCCTAGAGAGAATTATATTAAGTGAAACGAGTCAGGCACAGAAAGAGAAATACCACATCTTCTCACTTATTGGTGGGAGCTAAAAATAAATAAATAAATATACAAATAACCTTGGGGGTTGGGGGAGGGAAGAAGACAAAACAATTACTATTCCTTGAAGTTGATATGACAAGCAAAAGAAAGGACATTCTTGGGAGAGAGGGGGGAGAAGGAGGAGGGAGGGAGGTTTTGATAATTGGCCACCATAAGCAACCACATGTATAATGACGAAATAAAAAAAAACCCCATCATGTTGTACACCTTAATATATACAATGAAAATAAATTAAGAAAGACTATTGCATATGTCCAAACTCATCAAATTTTATACATTAAATATATGCGGGTTTTGTAGATCAATTATACCTCAATAAAGCTGTTAAATAAAATTAAAATTACATTGAACAACAGCAACAAACGCATTAGGCTAGTGTGAGAAGCCTGAAGAAGAGCAGCTCAAAATCCAGTAAATCAGCACAGTAGAAATATTAATTAAAGGAAGTGACCATAATGCTATCTCTTAAAACTATTTTTAAAAACCACATGGAAATTCTTGAAAAGTACAATAAATCCCTAGCAGGATGCAAGACAATTATACAAAAATCAATTATATGCATATATACTAAAAATAAATAATCAAAAAATAAAATTACAGAAGCAATTTTATTTATAAAAGCCTCATAAAGAATAAAATACACGGGAACACGTTTTCTTTTCTTTTTTTAAAAAAAACATAAATATTCATTGGGTGCAAAGCTGACCGTCACCACTTGTGCCCAAGATGTGATAGCCAGATCCATACTGGCAGCATGCCCATTACCACAAATTGCAATTATACCCCTTGTCCCCCACCCAATTATCCACAACCTCCCTCTCAATCCTCTTTTCCCCCACTCCTAGGTATGTTCTCTGCCTCTGCAAGTCTAATGCACCACTGTGGTCTTTCTTTCTTTCCTTCTTTCTCTCCTAGCTCCCACTTATGAGTGAGGACATGCATTATTTTTCCCTCTGTGCTTTGTTTATTTCATTCAATATAAGTTTCTCCAAGCTCATCCATGTTACTGTGAATGGCCGAATTTCATTCTTTTTTTATGGCAGAGTAGTATTCCATGGTATATGTATACCACATTTTCACAGCAACACATTTAATTAAAGAAATACAAGACACCTACACTGAAAACTACAAAAGATTGCTGAGGGAAATGAAAGAACTATATCAGTAGAGAAGTATTTTATGCATTCATACTAGCATCGAACATAATAAAAATGATAAATATAAGGAATAAAGTTAACAAAAAATAATGCTATCTTGCAAGGCAGTAAAATAATTTCAAAAAACCTCACTGACCATATATCTTCTTTATTCCTGGAAAAGCAATTATGTTCATAAAGGTCAATGTGTGGCAATGTAATTGTGTTCAAATAACAAAGAATCATAAGAGTGAAAGTATTAAGATGAGTTCCATTGAAAATAAGCAAAGAGTAGGAAATAAAATCAGAACTCAAAAAGTTTTTTTACAAAAGGCTATTGCAATGGAATTGTTAATTTCTATAATGCACTGCGGTCCAGGTGACTGAAGACTGGATTGTGGAGCCAGAATGCCATGTTCAAATGCTACATTCAACTCTTCCTAGCTGCGTATCTTTGGGCAAGTTGCTTAACTTTGCTCTAACCCAGTTTCCCCATTTGTAAAGGAGGAATAGTGATAGTACACAAGATAAGGGATTTAGTGACGATGAGATGACTTGATGCATATTAAGAACTTTAAACAGTATTGGGGCAAAGTGAGAGCTCCATAGCTGTTGTCTATTATTATGGTGTTTGACCCTCTGACCCATCATCTTTCTGTCTCTCCAGTCTCAAATGATTCTTTCTTTCCAGAAGCCTCCAGGGTACCAGGCCATGCTGGGCCCTGGAAGGAATCCAAAACAGTTCTTGTCTTGGAGAGTCTCAGACATGGGGTTGATGAGAAGTCTGATGTAATTATGGACGCTGAGTCTTTTACAGCATGGAGTAATATGAGACTGAACCCAAGGGCTAAAGAAGAGGAACTTGGAAGGATGACTCCGCTACAGAGAAATGAGGAAACATGGCTTGGATATTGACTAATGAAGGAAAATAGTATAGTAATGGTTGGGGAATCTGGGAGTGTGGAAAAATTGTGCATATCCAGGTGGAAATGTCCAACAGGCAGCAAGAATTTTCATTGGCAGAAAGGGGAAGAGGGGACTAACTTATGTTATTCATCTACCATGGGCTGTGTTCTGTGCTGGCATTTCACGTGGATGTCACTGTGTGAATTTATTGCTCCAAGAGTCAGCTTCCTCATCTGTAAAATGGAGGCAAAAATCGTAAAACTTTATAGGATTTTTGTGAGCATCAAATGAGGTTCATATGCAAAGCAGTTTGCATGCTGTGTAGCTTATACCTATAGATGCAGATGTAGATATAGACAGGCACAGATATAGGCAATGTATATAGGTATAGGTGGAAGTATATCTTCCCTTCCTTTTGAGAACTCTACTCTATGATTATTGATTATAGCAGCGTTATTCACACTAACCAAAAGACGAAAGCAACCCAAGTGTCCATCAGTGGATGAATGGAAAAGCAAGGTGTTGTCTATCCATACAGTGGAATATTATTCATCCTTAAAAAGAGAGAAACATATGGATGGTCCTTGAGGACATTATGCTAAGCAAAATAAACCAATCACAAAATGATGCATGCTGTATGACTCCACTTATATGAGGCACCTAGAGGAGTCAAATTTCATAAAGACGGAAAGTGGAATGGAGATTGCCAGAGGGTAGGGTAGGGTGCAATGGGGAGACAGTGTTTAATAGATATGGAGTTTGAGTTTTACAAGATGAAAAGAGTTCTGGAGATGGATGGCAGTGATGGTTACACAACAATATGAATGTACTTAATGCTACTGAAATGTACAGATAAACATAATTAAGATGATAAATTTTATATTATGTGTATTGTACCACAATTTAAAAATCTGGGGAAAAGGAGATTTAAAAAAATACTAGAAGGCAAAATACAGTGATTCTTTCTGGGGTATGACTAATGGGTAATTCTTGTTTTCCTTTGTACCTTGTTTTGAAGTTGTTCCACAATAATCATGAGTTAATTTAATTTGGGGGTTTTTTTGGCCAAAGATAAAATCATGCATGCCGGCTGGTTTATTTGCTTAGAAACTTAGCATTCACTTTTCTGGCTCTATGTTATGTTCTGGGGACAGAGATGAATCAGTCCTCAAGTTGCTTGCCATTTAGGAAAAGCAATGTGGCAAATGACAACCACGATTGACGTGTTGTCAGACTCAGTCAGCAGAGGGCGCTGTGGAAGAACAAAAGAGGAACCCTAACTTGGGTGGAAAGTTGGACGACTGGGGGATGTCTGGGTGGGTAATGGAAACTGACGCTAGTCTTAAGAAAAGAGATTTGGGGGGACTGTTTTAATACATATAAAGGCAGGGTAGCCATGGGGCACTGGCCATTCCTCCTAGGTGCAGCGGCTCAGCATGCACACCAGTGGGAATCTTATGAACCGCCAAATCTGTAGAAGTTCTCTCAACATACTTGTATTTTTTATTTTTTATTTTTAATAACACATAATAATTACACATATTTATGGGGTACATGCAATATTTTTATACATGTATACAATCTGTAACGATCAAATCAGGGTAATCGGCATATCCATCATCTCAGACATTAAAATCCTCTCTTTTTGCTATTTAAAAATATACAATAAATTACTGTGAACCATAGCCACCCTACTGTGCTATAGGACATTAGCACTATTTCTTCTGTCTAATTGTAATTTTGTTAACCAACCTCTCCCTGTCCCTCTCATCCCACCCTGTTCAGGCTCTGGTAACCGCTATTGTACTTTCTGCTTCTATGAGATCAACTTTTTTAGCTTCTGCATATGGGTGAGAACATGCTATATTTTACCTTCTGTGCCTGGTTTATTTTTCTCAACGTAATGTTCTCCAGGCTCATCCATGTGGCCACAAATGATAAGACTGGCCAAATAATATTTGTTGTGTATATATGCCACATTTTCTTTATCTACTCATCTGTTGATGGACACTTAGGCTGATTCCATATTTTAGCTGTTGTGAACAGTGCTGCAATAAATATAGGAGAGCAGCTATCTCTTTAACATACTGACTTAATTTCTTTTGGATATATGCCCAATAGTGGGACTGTCGGATTTTATGCTATTTTTATTTTTAGTTTTTTGAGGAACCTTCCATACTGTTTTCCATAATGACTCTACTAATTTACATTTCCACCAACAGTGTCTGAGTTCCCTTTTCTCTGCATCCTTGCCAGCATTTGTTATTTTTGCCTTTTTTTTATAATAGCCATGTCATAGTGGTTTTGATTTACATTTCCCTGATGATTAGTGATGTTGAGCTTTTTTTCTAGATGCCTGTTGGCCATTTGCGTGTCTTCTTTTGAAAAATGTCTATTCAGATTACTTGCCCATTTTTAATCAGATTATTATTTTTTTCATGTTGAATTGTTTGAGTTCCTTATATGTTCTGGATATTAATCCTTTGTTGGATTGGTAGCTTGCAATTTTTTTTTTCATTCTGTAGGTTGTCTCTTCACTGTAGAATAAAAACTATAAAATGCTGATAAAAGAAATCAAAGAAAACACAGGTAAATGGAAAGATATCCCATGTTCGTGGACTGAAAAAATTAACATTGCTAAAATGTGCATACTACCCAAAGTGATCCACAGATTTAATACAATACCTATCCAAATACCAATGATATTCTTCACAGAAATTGAAAAAAAAAAATCTAAACTTTATATGGAACCCCAAAAAGAACCCCAATAGCTAAATTAATCTTGAGCAAAAAGAACAAAGGTGGAGGCATAACCAAAAGATGGAGACTTCAGATTGTACCACAAAGCTACAGTAACCAAAACAGTGTGGTACTGGTATAAAAACAGACACTTGAACCAATGGAACAGAATAGAGAACCCAGAAATGAATCCACATATTTACAAACAAATGATTTTTGACAAAGGTGCCAAGAACATACAATGGGGAAAGAAAAGCCTCTTCAATAAAGGATTCTAGGAAAACTGAATATTCACATGCAGAAAAATGAAGCTAGATCCCTATCTCTCACCATATACAAAAATCAACTCAAAGTAGATTAAAGACTTAAACGTAAGTCCCCAAATTATGAAAGCTCTAGAAGAAAACATAGGAGACATTGGGACATTGGTCTGGGCAAAGATTTTTTGGATAAGACCTCAAAAGCACAGGCAACAAGAGCAAAAATAGGCAAATGGATTTTTATCAAACTAAAAATGGTCTGCACAGCAACAAAAACAATCAGCAGAGTGTAATGTTTTTATAAACTGCAATATTGACATATGACTGACACAAAGAAAGCTGTACATATTTAATGTATACTACTTGATAAATTTGGAGATAAGTATACACCCATGAAACTCGTCACCACAACCTATGACATAAACCTATTTATCACCTCTCAACAATTCCTTATCTTCTTTATTATTATTATTTGATAACATTGATACTATCAAACATCAATTTGTATTGATAACTTGACTTTAGATCTACTCTCAACAAATTTTTAAGTATACAATATAGTGTTGTTAAATCTGGCACTATGCTGTACAGTAGATCTCTATAATTTATTCATCTGTATAACCAAAACTTGAAAGAGGAAAATACTAGTCAAAGAAAAGAGATCTTGGTACCTTACCTGTTCCCATTTAAGCTGGTAATTCCAGCTTTCTACAGGTGGCTATTTTATCTTATTTTACTTTTCCCAGTTGTAAATTAATACATGTGGAGTATAAATATTGAAATGAAAAAAAACTCATAAGAAATAAAATAAAAACTATTTAATACTCCCATTACCCAACATTAACTGCTGCAAACACTTTGGTGAATATTTTCCCAGAAATCTCTTTCCATAAATGTGTATGTGGACTCGGTGCAATGCTGCTTGTTCCTATTTTATTTACTTGATAATACTTTCGACATTTTCCATGTCAATAAAGATAAAATAGCATCATCTTTTTTGTAGTTTGTTTTTTAAGTTAAAAAAATTTAAATTGATATAATAATTGCATGTATTTATGGGATACAGGGGGATGTTTTGATACATACGTACATTGTATAGTGATCAAATCAGGCTATTTAGCAAACTTTCATTGTTTCTTTGTGGTGAGAACATTCAAAATACTCTCTTCTGGCCATTTTGAAATATACAATACAATATTGTTAACTATAATCACCCTTCTGTGCAATAGCACACCAGAAGTTATTCCTGCTATCTAACCGTGACTCTGTACCCATTAGCCAATCTCACCCCATTCCCCCTTTTCCCTTCTTTCCCCAGCCTCTGAAAAACAACTATTCTACTCCCTACTTTTATGAAGTCAGCTATTTTAGATTCTGCATATGACTGATGTCATACAGTATTTGTGTTTCTGTGCCTGGCTCACTTTACATAGCATAATGTCCTCCAGGTTTATCCATGTTGCTGCAGATAACACAATTTTCTTCTTTTTAAAGAATGAATAGTATTTCGTTGTGTATATATACCACGTTTTCTTTACCTAATCATCTTTTAATGAACACTTAAATTGATTCCAATCTTGACTATTGTGAACAGTGCTGTAATAAACATGGGAGTGCAAATATCTCTTTGATATACCGATTTTATTTCTTTTGTATATATACCCAGTAGTATAATTGCTGGATCATATGGTAGTTTTATATTTAATTTTTTGAGGAAACTCCATACATTTTCCATGATGGTTGTACTAATTTGCATTCCCACCAGCAGTCTCCACATCCTCACCAGCATTTACTTTTTTGTCTTTTTGATAATAGCCATTCTAACTGGAGTGAAGTGATAGCTCACTGTAGTTTTGATTTGCATTTTTCTAAAGAACTCAAAAGTGCAGGCAATGAAAGCAAAAATAGACAAATGGGATTACATCAAACTATAAAGCTTCTGCACAGCGAAGGAAACAATCAGCAAAGTAAAGAGAAAACCTACAGAATGGGAGAAAATACTTGCAAACTATACATTTGACAAGAGGTTAAAATCTAGACTATAAAAGAAACTCAAACAACTCAACAGCATAAAAACAAATAATTTGATTAAAAATAGGCAAAAGACCTGAATAGTCCATCTCTCAAAAAAGACATACAATCAGCCAACAGGTATAGGAGAAAATGCTGAACATCACTAAGCATCATCATTTTTAATGACTGCACAGTATTTCATTGCATGAAGGTGTCATTATTTAACTCTAAAGTATCCATTAAGTGATGGACATTATTGTTTTTAATTTTCTGCTCTTTATTCAACAGGTATTTACCAAGCACCTTTTATGTACCAGATACTGTTCTAAATACCAGTGATACAGTCATGACCAAGACATACAAGGTCCCTGGCCAAATGAAATCTACAGTAGTTCAGGGGAGTGAACTACATTAGATAAAGTGGTCTGGAAAGGCTGTCCTTGACAAGGTGACATCGAAACAAAGACCTGAAGACAGTCATGCAAGGCAGGAGGTAAGAGTATCTTAGGTACAGGACACAGCTAGTACAAAGTCCCCGAGGCAGAAAGGGTCCTGACATCTTCAAGAAAGAGCAGGAATATCAATGTAGCCTGAGAGGCACATGAACTAGAATAAAATTGGAGAGATAAGTAGGAGCCAGTAAGTAGGGCCTCATAGGTGACAAAGTTTGGGTTTTATTCTAAGTGCACTGTGAAGTCACTGGGTTCAAATGATCTGATTTACATTTTTAAAAGATCACTCTTTTTTTTTTTTTTTTTAAAGATGACTGGTAAGGGGATCTTAACCCTTGACTTGGTGTTATCAGCACCGCACTCTCCCGAGTGAGCCACAGGCCGGCCCAAAAAGATCACTCTTTTTAAAACTATGGCTTCATAGGGATACAGTCCAGTGGGAGAGACAGACAGTAAAGAGTATTAATAAGTAAACTGTATAAAAGTTTAATGATACACATTGATGAAAGTAAAAAGGCAACAAAATGTGATAATAAATCTGGAGATTGTGTTGCAACTTTAGGTAGAAGTGTCCAGGAAGGTCTAAATGAGAAGGGGACATTTGATTCAAGACTGAAGGAGGAGAAAGGGTGAACCGTGTGCATCTCTGGGAGAAGAACATCTCAGGCAGAGATAATGGCTAGTGCAAAGGTTGTGGGTTGTGGGGCAGATGCATACTTGGCATGTTTTAGGAACAGAGTCAGCAAGGGGGAGAGTGGGAGGAGATGAAATCAGAGCAGTCAACCAAGAGGGGGACAGAAGATGCAGAGTCTTGTAAAGATGGCCAAGATGGGAAGCCCTGGAAAGTTTTTGAATGTTTTGCCACTTTGTGTCAAGTGTTTTTACTGTATTTTAATGTGCTCGTAGTTTATTGCCAAATTGCATTTTATTATTAGCATGCCTTATTCCATGGAATGAAATTTGTATTTTGGAGAGAGATTCTGATTTTCATAACAGCACTGGTACGTGTGGCTATAAAAACCAACATTCCCAGGTGAACTGGCTTCAGCCCTATCTCTTGGACATCACCTGGGTGAGCACCTGGGCATTATCCTTGTATTTCCATTATGAGGCTGGTAAGTAGGTACTGGAGGTCTGCATCTCAGTCCTTTCTGCTCAAAGGAGACAGACTGGGGTCTCACATGACAACCTCTTCCTAGCTCTTGAGGTGTATTTCCTGCTAAGCCTGGACTTTGACTTGGGTTCATTTCAGCCACCTGTTATAGCTGCTTGCACAGAGACCATGTGTTTTGATGATGAGTTCTCCTTAAAGGAGGGATATTCCCAGAGCCTCAGTCTTGTTTTATCCAATAATTTCACAAGAATAATAAAACATTCCATGAAAATCAACTTTTGGCTAGATTTTTATCTTTTCAGTCATTTACTGCTTAATCTTTTGTAGAACCCTTTTTTTTTTCTAGCAAAATTCTGCTCTTAAAGGAATGATTTTCTGGAATGACAGCTACAAAGCTGGCTAGTTATTTTCTCTCATCTGGACCTTCCCAAACTCCGTAAACAAGCTTGGTAGACACAGTGTGTGGGCAGCATCCCTAATCCTTAGCAGCCTTTGCTGTGTTTGTCTTCCCTGTGTGCCAAATTCTCTTGGGAGAATTGCTATGTTTTTATCAAGATGATTCTTTTACTGTGTTGAGAACAGACTTAAGAAGTGCAAAAGTTAGAAGCAAGTAGGGTGAGTAGGAGTCTCTTGCAATAATTTAAGTGACAGCTGACAGAGGTTCTGACCAGCGTAGTGTCAGTGCAGGTGGTGAGAAGTGATGTAATTCTGGAGATATTTTGAAGGAAAGAACTGATGTAATTTGCTGTCGGTTTTGAGGAAAAAGGAGAAGTCAAAGACAACACTTTTTTTCTTTTTTCTTTTAGCCTGAAAAAATAGAAGACTGAAATTCTCATTAACTGAGCTGGGGAAGACCACAGGAGGAGCAGGCTTTGGGGTGAATATTAAAGGCTCAGTCATAAACATGTTAAATTTAAGCTGCCTAAGATGCTAAATCCAATCTGTGGCTTGATATATTTGATTAGTTTTAGGAAATATTAACCATTAACTCTTCAAATATTGCTTCTGTCACATTCTCTTTCTCTCTCTTCCCTCTCCTTATGAGGTTCCAATTATACACATGTTAGACCTTTCCACTATGCCCCGTATATGTCTTATGCCTTTTTCTGAATTTTTCTTCCATGATCTCTTTGTGCTTTTGTTTGCATATGGTTTTCTGACCTATGTTTTAGTTAATATTTTTTCTTCAGCTGAGTCCAGTTTACTGTTAACCTTATCCGTTGAGTTTATAATTTCTTTCTTTTTTTGGACCAGTAAGGGGATCGCAACCCTCAGCATGGTGTGGTCTGCACCACACTCAGCCACTGAGCGCACGGGCCATCCCTATATAGGATCTGAACCTGCCACCTCGGCGTTACCAGTGCCACAGTCTCCTGAGTGAGCCACGGGGCTGGCCCAAGTTTATAATTTTAATAATTCCATTCTTAAATTTTAGAATTTTTACTGATCTTGTTTTACATTTTTTAGTTCTTTGTTGAAATTCTCTATCTTGCTTCCACTTCAGCTGTTTCTTCTCTCATCTGTTGCTTTTACTTTAAGAAGCAACAAACCACCAATGCAAAACTTCCCCCAAATGACAAATTCTCCTCTTGGCTTCCTTCCTCTTTTCTATCTTAAAACCATATATTATCTCTGCCTTGGAAGTGTACCAAAGCCTACAAACAGATGTTCTTTACTTTTTGTTCTTTTTTTTCTAGTTCTTCACGTGGGAAGTTTATTCTAAAACAACCTAATCAGATAATTCTGAAAATCAAACATCCATCAGCATTTCTCTTGAGCCTGCCTCCCAGTCAAAAATCCATGCATTTATTTAAATTCCTACTATTGTCATTCCATTCCAAGCAATCTTTCTCTCTCCTGGAAGGCAAAAACTTCCTAACTGGTCTATCCACACTTTTTTTAAAAAATAAAGAGAGTGAGATAGCAACGATGGTTAAGAATAGAGTTTTCCCAGGTTGAAATCCAGCTCCACACTTTATTTGATACACAACAATAACAGTGTGTCCTTCAGTGATGTACGCTGTAGAAGGTTGTCACCATGATGGCAGCAGCATAGGGTGTTAAGGTCTTTGATGGTGAGGGCTTTTGGGGTCTCATTCTCATTTTCCCCACAAAGGGAGACTTTGCTAAAGGGACTCCTCCTGTTGTTGGGTCTGGCCTGACATACAAGCAGCTGCAGCAGTGCTGGGTTCCATGTGAAGGTGCTTGAAGTGGCTGTGGAATTGGGATTCTGGTCTTGGTGTCTACCAAGTCTATGTGACACTTAGGTCTTGGGGTATAGGTTCACTCTCTATGGCAGGGTTGAATGTCAATTGCCCAAGCACCTGGATCTGTGGCTCTGAGGCCTCCCTGGCAGGTTAAGCTATGTGGGCCAGGTTAGAACCGTGACTCTAACCCTTGGTGGCAGGGCACAGCATTGGCCTGACTCTGGGGAAGAAGGGGTGCTCTGGAGGCTTAGGCTCAAGGAGCAGAGTATGGCTGGAATTTGGGAACTAGAGCAAATGGGGCTCAGTTGTCACTTGGTTCCCAGGGGTTGAGACACTGTGTAGTGGTGTCTCTAGTCCCCACAATGGGGGGACTCAGTCTCTGTGTGAGGTGCAGTAGTAACAAGGACCAAGAATGGTGGGGCACAGCTGTGGTTTGGGCCTTGTGGGGACAGGGACCAGCACAGCACTGACTCTGCTCCTTGGGCAAAGGGGCATCTCAGCAGCTTAGTCTCTGAGGGAATAGTTCAGCTCCACGGAAGCAAGATATTAGAGCTGGCCAGTCAGTAGGGCAGGGTGTCTCAGCTCAGCCACTGCTGTTTTGGGGGACTTGGGGTAATACATCAGCTCAGCTCTTGGGTGCACAGCCACTCAGCTCAGCCAAGCATTCCCTAGGGGATGGTGTGCCACTTTAGCTCAGTCCCAGGGAGGTGGGCCACAGCCATGACTGGGAGGGGTAGAAAAAGATTCCCCCAGAGGAAGTGTGCAGCTTCAGCTCTAGCCTGTGGGGGAAGGACATAGCTACAACTTGAAGGGATGTGTGAAATGCCTCCACTATTGCTTATCCCCTCAGGGCAGGATGTACCAGCTGCTTACAGCTCAGCTTGCGGGAGGAGAGGTTCAATGGTGGCTTAGCTTCCAGGATAAAAGGGTATCACTCACCTGAAGGGTAAGACACTCTCCAGTAGCAATTCCAGTTCCATTTCCAGCTCCAAGATGATGTAGCACAGTAACTTCAAAGCCTGCAGAGGGCAAGGCACAGTGTCGGTTCTTCTGGGGGAAGCACAAATGTGCAAGCTCCTTACAGCTCAGCTCCCTTAGCTGGGCTAGTGCCTATGCAGACTGCTGGGATCCCAAGTAGGGAGGACTGTAGGTGTCCAAGGTGTTCATGAGGTTGCTGGGCTCCTCTCGCTTACGTTTTCTCCACAGGGAGAAATTTCTACTATTTCCCAGCTGATCTTGGCTAGGAGATGGGGTGGTGGAGGCCTGATGTTTCTTTCTATTCTCTATGTGGCTATCCTGAATTTCTGTGGTCAGTAGCATTTCTGTTACTTCTTTGATGTGCTCTGTTACCCTCCTTCAGTATTTTTGTCTAAATGTATTTTTTTATTTGTTCTTTTGTCTGTCTTTGTGGGAGATACGAGTAAGGTCTTCTATCCAGCCATCTTGCTCTGCCCTCTCCCAATAGAATCTTATTTTTTTATTTTCAACTCTTTTGATATTTCCCCAACTTATTAGAATAAGCAAAATTATTTTTTGACTCAGGCTTTCACATGTGAAATAATATGTCTCCTCTATCCACATTGTTCTTCCTGACCCTTCACTCTGCTATGTGGGCCAGGTTGTCAGGTTGTCCTTGTTGTCCTTGTCAGGTGTGTCCTTGTTGACAGGTTGTCACACTCTTACATAAATGCAACATAATCGGTGTAGCCTTTTCTGAGCTCTGCTCTCAAAATTAATTCCTCTTTTCCCACAGAGTTATAGCATTGTTTTCTTTAGAGCAATTGTTACATCAGCAGCTATAGTTTACAGTGCATCATGGTTTCTCTTACATTGTTTAGAGTTATCCTGGTGACAGCTGCCCCTCCAGGGACTGTATTCCCAGACTTTCCTGCACACAGCTCTGAACGCTTGACTAATTCTCACCATTGAAATGTGAGCAGTACTGAAGTGTGCCACTTTAAGATTTTTTTTAAAACTGAAAGCAACATTTTAATTCTCTTTTCCCTATTCCCCTCAATGGCAATGGAATACTCCAAGGTTCTAGGGAAGGTTAGAGCAAAAGTTAGGAGAATATTGGGTGCCTGGGTTAGTGCTGATCATAATGTTATTTTTCTTTTTATTACTTAAACGTAATTGATTATGCACATTTGTGGGGAACAGAGTTGGCTATCAGTATTTGTGTACAATATATGATGATCATATCAATGCAGTTGGCATATTCATCATTACAAAATATATACATGCTTTGTGTCCATTAACTAATTTCTCCCTCACCCCCTCCCTCTTTCTCCCCTCTGATAACCACAGTTCTGTTCTCTCCTTCTGAAAGTTCAATGTATTATTGTGTTTGTTGTTCCTCTTCCTTCCATCCTTCCTTCCTTCCTTCCTTCCTTCCTTCCTTCCTTCCTTCCTTCCTTCCCTTTCTTTCTCTCTTTCTTTTTTCTTTCTTTCTTGCTATGTTTCCTTTAGAGTTTGATAGTTTCACATCTTAAAGTCTTTAATACATTTTCATTGACTTTGGTATATGGTGAGAGGTACAGCACTAACTTAATTCTTCTACACATGGGTATCAGTTTTCTCAACACCATTTGTTGAAGAAGCTCTCCTTTCCCCAATGTATGTCCTTGGTGCCTTTGTCAAAGATCAGTTGGCTGTAAGTATGTGGGCTGATTTCTGGGTTCTTTATTCTGTTCCACTGGACTGTGTGTCTGTTTTTAATGCCAGTACCATGCTTTTTCAGTTACTATAGCTTTGTAGTATAATTTGAAGTCAGACAGTGTAATGCCTCTGGCTTTATTATTACTATTGTTATTATTATTATTATTTAGCTCAGGATTGCTTTGGTTTTTTGGGGTCTAGTGTTGTTCCATATGAATGTTTGGATTGCTTTTTCTATTTTTGTGAAGAATGTCATTGATGTTTTGATGGGGATTGCATTAATATGTAGATCGCTTGGGTAGCATGGACATTTTCACGATGGTAATTGTTCCAACACATGAACATGGCATGTTTTTCCATCTTTTTATGTCCTCCTTAACTTATTTTAAATTAAATAATTAAATAATTGAATAAATTTAATTTATTTTAAATTTTTTGTAGTTCTCATTTTAGAGATTTTTCACCTCCTTGGTTAAATTTATTTCAAATGATTTTATTTTTTAGATAGCTATTGTAAATGTGTTTGCTTTCTTGATTTCTTTTTCTGCTAGTTTGTTGTTGGGATATAAAAACACAGCTTTTTTTGTGTATATTGATTTTGTACCTTGGAACTTTACTGAATTCTTTTACCAGCTCTAGGAGGTTTTTGGTGGAGTCTTTAGATTTTTCTACCTATAGGACCACGTGATTTGCAAACAGGGACAATGCAACTTTGTCTTTTCCAATTTGGATTCCTTTCGTTTTTTTCTCTTGCCTGATTCCTCTGGCTAGCACTTCCAATACTTTGTTAAATAAGAGTGGTGCGAGTGGGCATCCTCATTTATGTTCTTAAGGGAAAGACTTTCAGCTTTTCTTCACTCAGGATGATATTGGTGGTGGGTTTATCCTACATGGCTTTCATTGTGTTGAGATACTCCTCTCTTATTCCAAATTTGTTCAGAGTCTTTATCACAAATGGATATTGAATTTTGTCAAATGCTTTTTCTGTATGTATCACAATGACCATGTGGTTTTTATCCTTGATTTTGTTGATGTGGTGTATCACATTTATTGATGTTTACATGTTGAGCCATCCTTGCATCCATGGGATCAATCCCATTTGATTGTGATGTATTTTTTTTTTTATGTGTTACTGTATTCTATTTGTTAATATTTTGTTGAGGATTTTGGTATTTATGTTCAACAAGAATATTGGAGGCCGGCCCCGTGGCTCACTCGGGAGAGTGTGGCACTGGTAGAGCTGAGGCCACGGGTTTGGATCCTATATGGGGATGGCCAGTGTGCTCACTGGCTGAGCGTGGTGCAGACAGCACCAAGCCAAGGGCTGCAGTCCCCTTACTGGTCAAAAAATCAACCAAACAAACAAACAAAAAAACCAAGAATATTGGCTTGTAGTTTTCTTTTGTTGTTGTTGTTGTATCTTTGGTTTTGGTATCAGGGTGATTCTGGCCTAGTAGAATGAGTTTGGGAGAATGGTCTCTGTTGCAAATTTTTGGAATATTTTGAAAAGTACTGGTGTTAATGCTTCTTTAACTGGTAGAATTCAGCAGTGAAATCATCCTATTCTAGGCTTTTCTTTGTTGGGAGACTGTTGATTACTGCTTTAATCTCATCGCTTGTTATTGGTCTACTGATTTCTGTGTCTTCTTGGTTGAGATTTGGTAGTTTGTATGTGTCTAGAAATTTATCTATTTTCTCGAGATTTTCAAATTTGTTGGCATAAAGTTGTTCATAGCAGTCTCTAATGATTCTTTGTATTTCTGTGATATCAGTTTTAATGTCTCCTTTTTCATTTCTGATTTTTGTTATTTGGGTCTTTTCTCTTTTTTTAGTTAGAGTAGCTAATGGTTTGTCTATTTTGTTTATTGTCTCAAAATAACTTTTTTGTACTGATTTTTTTGTATTGGTTCTTTTTGACTCTTTTATTTTGCTCTTCTCTGATCTTAATTATTTCGTTCTGTCCACTAATTTGGGGGGTTGATTGTTCTTGTTTTTCTAGTTATTTGAGGCATAACATTAGGTTGTTTATTTGGATTCTTTCTATTGTTTTGATGTAAACATTTTTTAGCAGTAAATTTCCCTCTTAGTACTGTTTTTGCAATATCCCATAGGTTTTGGTATGATATATCTTTATATTCATAAGTTTCATGAAATTTTTTGACTTCCTTTTTAGTTTCTTCTTAGACCCCATGAGTCGTTCAGGAGCATATTGTTTAGTTTCCACATATTTGTATTGTTTCCAAAGTTTCACCTGTTATTGATTTCTAGTTTTAATTTGTGGTGGCCAGAGGAGATAATTGAAATGATTTCACTTTAAAAAAGTTTGTTGAGACTTGCTGTGGCCTAACATGTGGTCTTTCTTGGAGAATGTTTCACATGCTGATGAGAGGAATGTATATTCTATGGTTGTTGGATGAAATATTATTTAGATGTCTGCCAAGTTCAATTGAGTCTAAATTGTAGTTTAACATCCTGTGTGTCTCTGTTGATTTGTTGTCTAGATGATCTGTCCAGTGTTGAGGGAGGGGTGTTGAGGTCTCTAACTGTTATTGTATTGGGGTCTGTCTCTCTCTGTAGGTCCAATAGTGTTTGCTTTATATATCTTGGTGCTCTGATGTTGGGGGCATATATAGTCACAATTTTTATATCTCTTGCTGGGTAGATCCCTTTATCATTATATAATGATGCACTTTGTCTCTTTTTATAATTTTTGGTTTAAAGTCTATTTTATCTGATATAAGAATGGCTACTCTTGCTCATTTTAGGTTTCCATTTGCATGGTATATCTTTTCTATCCCTTCACTATTAGTCTGTGTGAGTCTTTACTGTTGAAATGAGTTTCTTATAGACAGCATATAGTTGGGTCTTTATTTTTTCTTTTTCTTTTTTCATACATTTAGCTATTCTATGTCTTTTGATTGGGGAATTCAATCCATTTACATTTAGGGTTGTTATCAAGAGGTACTGTCTTACTCCTGGAGTTTTATCAATTTTTGTATGGTTGTTTTAAATGACTTTTGTTTCTTCCTTTCCATTTTATTGTCTCCCTTTGGTGTTGTCAATTTTCTGAAGTGGTAATTTATTGTTTGTTTCTCTTTCCCAAATTCATACCTGTTCTACCAGCAGGTTTTGTTCTGTCTCCTGTATTCATGGTGGTGATTATCATTTTGTTATTCCAAATGCAGGATTCCTGTGGGGATTTTTTGGAGGGTTGGTAGTGTGGTGGTGAACACCCACAGTTGTTTATCTTGGAAATACACTATTTCCCCTTCATTTCTGAAGGATATCCTTGCTAGGTATAGTAGTCTTGGATGACAGTTTTTTTTTTCTTTTAATACTTTGAATATATCATCTCATTCTCTTCTCAGTTTTCTGCTGAGAAGTCTGCTGGCAATCTGGTGGAGGCTGCCTCACCTGTGACTTGATGCTTTTCTCTTGCTAATTTTAAGATTCTCTCTTTGTCTTTGACTTTTGAAAATTTGACTAAAACGTGCCTCTGAGAGGAGCTTTTTGGGTTGATTCCATTTGGGGATATTTGAACCTCTTGGATCAGGGGACCCATATCTCTCCCAGTATTTGGGATGTTTCCTACTATTATTTTGTTCAATAGGTTTGCAATGCCTTTTCCTTTTTCCTCTTCTTCCTGAACACGCTGATTCAGACATTTGTGTGATCAGGGTTATCTAAGAGCTGTTGTAGATTTTCTTCATTTAAAATCTTTTTTATTTTTTATGTATTTTTTGTCTTCCTGGATTATTTCAGAGAGACTGTCTTTGAGATTGGAAATTCATTCTTTTGCTTGTTCTAGCCTACTGCTTAAGCTCTCAGTTGTATTTTTTTTTTAATTTTATTTTCTCGATATACATTGTGGCTGATTATTGCTCCCCATCACCAAAACCTCCCTCCCTTCTCCCTCCCCCCTTCCCCCCCAACAATGTCCTTTCTGTTTGCTTGTCGTATCAACTTCAAGTAATTGTGGTTGTTATATCTTCTTCCACCCCCCCCCCCGGTTTTGTGTGTGTGTGTGAATTTATATATTAATTTTTCGCTCCTACCAATAAGTGAGAACATGTGGTATTTCTCTTTCTGTGCCTGACTTGTTTCACTTAATATAATTCTCTCAAGGTCCATCCATGTTGTTGCAAATGGCAGTATTTTATTCGTTTTTATACCTGAGTAGTATTCCATTGTGTAGATGTACCACAGATGGACATTTGGGCTGGTTCCAACTCTTCGCTATTGTAAAGAGTGCTGCGATGAACATTGGGGAACAGGTATATCTTCGACTTGATGATTTCCATTCCTCTGGGTATATTCCCAACAGTGGGATAGCTGGGTCGTATGGTAGATCTATCTGCAATTGTTTGAGGAACCTCCACAGCATTTTGCATAGAGGCTGCACCATTTTGCAGTCCCACCAACAATGTATGAGAGTTCCTTTTTCTCCGCAACCTCGCCACCATTTATCGTTCAGAGTCTTTTGGATTTTAGCCATCCTAACTGGGGTTAGGTGGTATCTCAGTGTGGTTTTGATTTGCATTTCCCGGATGCTGAGTGATGTTGAGCATTTTCTCATATGTCTGTTGGCCATTTGTATATCTTCTTAGAGAAATGCCTGCTTAGCTCTTTTGCCCATTTTTTAATTGGGTTGCTTGTTTTCTTCTTGTAAAGTTGTTTGAGTTCCTTGTATATTCTGAATATTAATCCTTTGTCAGATGTATATTTGGCAAATATTTTCTCCCACTCTGTTGGTTTTCTTTTAACTCTGTTAATTGTTTGTTTTGCTGTGCAGAAGCTTTTTAGTTTGATATAATCCCATTTGTTTATTTTTCCTTTGGTTGCCCGTGCTTTTGGGGTCGTGTTCATGAAGTCTGTGACCAGTCCTATTTCCTGAAGTGTTTCTCCTATGTTTTCTTTAAGAAGTTTTATTGTTTCAGGGTGTCTATTTAAATCCTTAATCCATTTTGAGTTGATTTTCGTATATGGTGAGAGGTATGGATCTAGTTTCATTCTCCTGCATATGGATATCCAGTAATCCCAGCACCATTTGCTGAAGAGGCAGTCCCTTCCCCAGTGAATAGGCTTGGTGCCATTGTCAAAGATCAGATGGCAGTAAGTGTGTGGGTTGATTTCTGGATTCTCTATTCTATTCCATTGGTCAGTGTGTCTGTTTTTATGCCAGTACCATACTGTTTTGGTTATTATAGCTTTGTAGTAATAGCTTAAAGTCCAGTAGTGTTATGCCTCCAGCTTTATTTTTTTTGCTCAGCCTTGCTTTGGCTATGCATGGTCTTTTCTTGTTCCATATAAATGACTGGATAGTTTTTTCCATTTCTGAGAAAAATGTCTTTGGAATTTTGATGGGGATTGCATTGAATTTGTATATCACTTTTGGTAGTATGGACATTTTCACTATGTTGATTTTTCCAATCCAAGAGCATGGAATATCTTTCCATCTTCTTGTATCCTCTCTAATTTCTCTCAGCAGTGGTTTGTAATTCTCATTATACAGGTTTTTCACCTCCTTGGTTAACTCAATTCCTAAGTATTTTATTTTTTTGGTGGCTATTGTAAATGGGCAGGCTTTCTTGATTTCTCTTTCTGCATGTTCACTATTGGAGAAAAGAAATGCTACTGATTTTTGTGTGTTGATTTTGTGTCTTGCTACTGTGCTGAACTCATTTATCAATTCCAGCAGTTTTTTTGTAGAGGTTTTAGGCTGTTCGATATATAGGATCATGTCATCTGCAAAAAGGGACAGTTTGACTTCATCTTTTCCAATCTGGTTGCCCTTTATTGCCTTCTCTTCTCTGATTGCTCTGGCTAGTACTTCCAACACTATGTTGAATAGGAGTGGTGAGAGTGGGCATCCATGTCTAGTTCCTGTTCTTAAAGGAAAAGCTTTCAGCTTTTCCCCAATCAGGATGATATTGGCACTGGGTTTGTCATATATAGCTTTAATTATGTTGAGATACTTTCCCTCTATACCTAACTTATAGAGGGTCTTTGTCAAGAATGAGTGCTGAACTTTATCAAATGCTTTTTCAGCATCTATAGAGATGATCATATGGTCCTTGTGTTTGAGTTTATTAATATGGTGTATCACATTTATTGATTTGCGTATGTTGAACCAACCTTGCATCCCTGGGATGAATCCCACTTGATCGTGATGAATAATTTTTCATATGTGTTGCTGTATTCTGTTTGCTAGTATTTTAGTGAGGATTTTTGCATCTATATTCATCAAGGATATCGGCCTGTAGTTTTCTTTTTTGGTTATATCTTTACCTGGTTTTGGTATCAGGATGATGTTTGCTTCATAGCATGAGTTTGGGAGATTTGCGTCCATTTCAATCTTTTGGAATAGTTTGTAAAGAATTGGTGTCAATTCCTGTTTGAATGTTTGGTAAAATTCTGCTGTGAATCCATCTGGTCCTGGGCTTTTCTTTGTTGGGAGCCTTCTGATAACAGCTTCAGTCTCTTTTATTGTTATTGGTCTGTTCAGATTTTCTACATCTTCATGGTTCAGTTTTGGGAGCTTGTGTGTGTCCAGAAATTTATCCATTTCCTCCAGATTTTCAAATTTGTTGGCGTATAGTTGTTTATAGTAGTCTCGAATGATTCCTTGTATTTCAGATGAATCAGGTGTAATATCGCCTTTTTCATTTCTAATTTTTGTTATTTGAATCTTCTCTCTTCTTTTTTTTTGTTAGCCCTGCTAATGGTTTGTCAATTTTATTTATCTTTTCAAAAAACCAACTTTTTGATTCGTTAATCTTTTGAATTGTTTTTTGGTTTTCAATTTCATTTAGTTCTGCTCTGATCTTAATGATTTCTTTCCGTCTGCTAACTTTAGGTTTGGATTGTTCTTGTTTTTCTAGTTCTTTATGGTGAAGTGTTAGGTTGTTCACTTGCCATCTTTCTATTCTTCTTCAGTGATCGTTTAATGCAATAAATTTCCCCCTCAATACTGCTTTTGCAGTATCCCACAGGTTTTGTTATGATGTATCATTGTTTTCATTAGTTTCAATAAATTTTTTGATTTCCTGCTTGATTTCTTCTTGGACCCATATGTCATTGAGTAGAATGCTGTTTAATTTCCATGTGTTTGTATAGTTTCCAGAGTTTCATTTGTTATTAATTTCTAGTTTTAATCCATTGTGGTCTGAGAAGATACATGGGATAATTCCAATTTTTTTGAATTTATTGAGACTTGATTTGTGACCTAATATGTGATCTATCCTGGAGAATGATCCATGTGCTGATGAGAAGAATGAATATTCTGAGGTTGTTGGGTGGAATGTTCTGTAGATATCTGCCAATTCCAATTGGTCTAGAGCCTTGTTTAGATCTTGTGTTTCTCTACTGATTCTTTGCCTAGATGATCTGTCTAATATTGATAGTGGGGTGTTCAGGTCCCCTGCTATTATGGTATTAGTGTCTATTTCCTTCTTTAGGTCTAATAGAGTTTGTTTTATAAATCTGGCTGCTCCAACATTGGGTGCGTACATATTTATGATTGTTATGTCTTCTTGATGGATCAGTCCTTTTATCATTAAGTAGTGTCCCTCGTCTCTTTTTTATGGTTTTTAGTTTAAAGTCTATTTTGTCAGATATAAGAATAGCTACTCCAGCTCGTTTTTTTTTTTTTTGTTTGCATGGTAAATCTTTTTCCATCCTTTCACTCTTAGTCTGTGTGAATCTTTATGGGTGAGGTGGGTCTCTTGTAGGCAGCATATAGTTGGGTCCTCCTTTTTGATCCAGTCAGCTAGTCTGTGTCTTTTGAGTGGGGAATTTAAGCCTTTTACATTAAGAGTTGTTATTGAAAGGTGTTGATTTATTCCTAGCATTTTGTTAGTTGTTTGGTTGTCTTAGGTGTCTTTTGTTCCTTGCTTTCTGATTTACTGTTTGGTTTCTGTGTTTGTTGGTTCCTTAGGTTGTAGATAGCATTTTTGTTTGCTTGTTTTCTCTTCATGAATGCCATTTTTATTATACTAGTGGGTTTTGATTTTTCTGGGGTTTTTAGTGCAGTGGTAGTTATTTTTCAGGAACCAAACCCAGTACTCCCTTGAGGATTTCTTGTAAGGGTGGTCGTGTGGTAGTGAACTTCCACAGTTTTTGTTTGTCTGAGAAATATCCTATTTGCCCCTCATTTCGGAAGGATAGCCTTGCAGGGTAGATTATTCTTGGCTGGCAATCTTTGTCTTTTAGTATTTTGAAAATATCATCCCATTCCTTTCTAGCTTTTAGGGTTTGTGATGAAAAGTCTGATGTTAGCCTGATTGGGGCTCCCTTAAAGGTGGTTTGACGCTTCTCTCTTGCAGCTTTTAAGATTCTCTCTTTGTCTCTGAGTTTTGCCAATTTGACTATGACATGTCTTGGAGAAGGCCTTTTTGGGTTGAATACGTTTGGAGATCGTTGAGCTTCCTGGATCTGAAGATCTGTGACTTTTCCTATACCTGGGAAGTTTTCTGCCACTATTTTTTTGAATATGTTTTCAATGGAATCTCCATTTTCCTCCCCTTCTGGAATTCCCATGACTCGGATATTTGAGCGCTTAAGGTTGTCTGATATCGCTCTCAGATTTTCTTCCATGTCCTTGATTCTTTTTTCTTTCTTTTTGTCTGCTTGTGTTATTTCAAACAGCCCATCTTCAAGTTCAGAGGTTCTCTCTTCAACTTCGACAAGCCTGCTGGTTAAACTCTCCGTTGTGTTTTTTATTTCGCTGAATAACTTCTTCAGTTCAGCAAGTTCTGGTACATTTTTTTTCAGGACATTGATTTCTTTGTAAATTTCCTCTTTCAGATCCTGTATACTTTTCCTCATTTCATCATGATGTCTAGCTGAGTTTTCTTGTATCTCATTCAGTTTCCTTAGAATTATCACTCGAAATTCCTTGTCAGTCATTTCAAGGGCTTCTTGTTCTCTAGGCTCTAGAGTTTGAGATTTATTATCTTTTGGTGGTGTACTTTCTTGATTTTTTGTATTTCTGGTATCTTTTTTTTTGGTGTTTATTCATTGTGGCTGGGGGTTTCACAGTCCACCAGTTTGAGACTAATGTATAACTAGGATGCTGCTGTGGTTGCCAGTTTCGTATGGCTACCTCCGTGGCTGCTCATTGGCCTCTAGTGCCTTATGTGTGTGGTTGCCTTGGGTCTTGGGCTTCTCTGGGGAGCCACCTTTCTGGTCAGCTTGGACTCTGCTGGGCTGGTGGATCACGTACCACAGGGTGTGTGATCGCTGTTGAGCTTTCACTTCCTGTGCAGGACTTCTCTCTGTTCCGTGTGCTCTGGCCCAGGCTGTTGGATCGTGCAGTGGCGACCCCACAGGGTGTGTGGTTTCTGTCGAGTCTCCGCCTCCCTGGCCGCACGTCTCCCCACTCTGTGCGCACTGTGCTGGGCTGGGGCATGTCTTCTGTAACCCTCGTCTATCAGCTGGGCCTTCAAGACCCTGCTCTGCACCGCCTCGCCCAGGAAGTCTACCAGGTTTCTGCTAGGCACAGACGACCAGTCGCTCTGGGTGCCTTTGTAGCACTGTGTAGATCTTTCTCGGGACTTGTTCACCTTTGTATCCCCCCGGTATAAACCGAGTCTAGTGCCCGCCTGCAGCCAGCTCTCCGGCAGGTTCAAGCGGACCTGGGAACTCTCCTACCACACTATTCCCAGCCAGAAATTGGTTAGGCTTTTTTCTGAACTGGTGGCCGCAGAGATGGTATCTGCCTCCCAGTCACAGGAAGTTTACCGGGGCCGGAGTCCAGGGTGCGGTGGAGTGACAGTCAGCCCGCCCGTACTTCCTTGCCCTCCCAACACTGGCCGGGGATGCCCCACGCCACCAACCCGCCAGAGAACCGCGGAGGGAGTGGGAGGGGAGGCCGGCCCGCAGGCTCTGGAAAGCCCCATGCAGGGCCAAGCAAGTGGGAAGGCTCAGTGGCGGCCGAGCCAGGCGGAGGTGCCCGGACCTGGGAAAATGGAGGGAGCCCCGGGGTGGTGAGTGGCCTGGTGATGCAGGCGGGAGTTGTGTGGGCGTCTGCCGCCCACAGGACTGGTCCAGGGGTCACTCACAGTGTTGTGCCAGGTCGGGCGCTCACTCTCTGTCTCTGGTTTGCCGCCTTCCCGGTTCTCGGCCGCTGCCGCCGCGGGCTGTTCAGTCACGGCACGGCTCGGGCGCTCCCAGGAATCTTCTTTAATGCCGGCCTGAAACCTCGAATCCTGAATAGGGCAGCTGGCCGCCTTCAGCACGGCCCCGGCCTCTGGGATCCTGGCTGCATCCACAGCAGCCCTGGCGCCGTGTTCCCTGTTTCGAGACTCGCTTTTGCAGCTAAGAAACAGTTCTTTTCCTGCTCCACACTTCAAAGCTGTTGCCTGTAAATGAGGCAGCCTTTCCTGCCGGGGGTAAAGTGGCGGTCACCCCCCACGACCGGCCACCAGCAGCGGTCCTCCCTTAAGAGATGGCGAGAGGAAGGTCCACAAGTTTCCCGGCTGCCTGAGGCCCAGTGGCCGCCTTTTCCACCTCAGCTACTCCGCGCCAGCCGCCGCAGCCACCGCCATCTTGAAAGTCCTCAGTTGTATTTTTTATTTTGTTGAATGAACCCTTCAGTTCTATGAGTTCTGCTACATTCTTTTTTAGAGATATTTTTCTTTTTATAAATTTCCTGCTTTATAGCCTTAATTGTTTTTCTCATTTCTTTGTTTCATCTTTCTGAGTTTTCTGGTATCTCATTGAGTTTCCTTAAGATTGTTATTTAGAACTTGTTTTCAGTCATTTCAAGAGTTTTCTGATGTTTGGAGTCTGGTACTTATGAATTACTGTATTCTTTTGGTGGTATCATATTTTCTAATTTTTTTATTATTTTCTACATTGATGTCTGGTCATCTGGCGGAGTAGTAGCTTCTTCTATTACTCCAGAGTGGCTTTTAAGGAGATTCCCTCCTGCTGATGTCTTTTATACTGACTGTTGGCCCTGGGAAGACTTGTTTGTACTCCAGCTATTGTTCTGTGCTCCTGATAGATGAACTGGGGTATGCTGAAGGTATTTAGCTTGAATCATGGCCCTGAACAAGGTTTCTCTTCCCTCTTTTCTGTGAGCAGAGGTTTCTCCTGGGCCCTTGCTTCTCCCTATTTCCTCTTTCCTACTGCCTGTTAATGTGTGGACGGACACACCTGGATCTGGGTTAATGGAGCTGGTGGCACCTGGGCTGGCCATTGGTGTGGAGTGGGGCCAACTGCTGCACGGGGAGAAGGTCAGCTATGATGGTAGTGCTCTTAGGTTGGGGGGTGACTATAGTGATGGCTGTGCTTTCCTTTGTGGTTTGGGTGCTGTGCTACAAAAGGTGGGGCTGCTGAGCTACTTCTCAGGAAGTGGACAGGGTTGCAGGGTGAGCCCTTGGTGGAGGTGCTGGGTAGGCACACATTAGGGTGCCCAGTCTAGCTGTCTGTTGGGGCTGGGCAGAGCCATTGTGCAGTCCTGCAGTGAAGAGGCTGGGTACATTTGCTTCTGGGTCTGTTGGCAATGTTGCTGGGTGGGACCATTCAGGGTGGAACCACCAGGCTGCCTTTCTGAATGAGACCAGTGAACAGATATGGATATGATGTTGATGAAGGCGGGAGAGGGAGGGGAGAGGAAGGATTTGGTAAAAGGACACAAAAACCAACTACATTGTATATTGATAAAATACAATTAAAATAAATAAATAAATAAAAAAGCTCGTCAGCAGTATTTTTTACAATTGCTGTTCTACGTGTTTTATTTTCACATTATTTCTGGATACTGGAGGTATAAACTGTGTAAAGACTTTTAGGGAATTCTAAATTCATTTTATGTGGGTTTTTTTGCAAATTTGACTCCACTGAAGTGCATTATTACGATGTTGACTTTGTGTGTAAGCATTGTGCATGTCACACAAACAGTGAAACTTCCTCAGTAAATGAACAGATGTGCTTTTTGTTCATCCACATTTGTGTAAGATAAAATTTCTTGAGAACTCTGCTTTTTGGGAATCTGCATATGTGGCAGTGACCCATTGTGGTTATTGATTGATCTCATCAAAAGACAGATGATTACAGTTGTGAAGCTGGGTTCATAGAATTACCAACCATAGTGATATGTGTTTATACATTTTGATTTTTGACCTATTTCTTTATAAATATGGTTCATCTGCTCATAACTGTTACACCATGTGACTGACATTAGTATACCTGAGTGTTTCGGCTCACAAAAGTATGTGGGTTTTCATTGCCTATTTTATTGTCGAAAGTGGCCTATGAAGTGTTCTGTGGTATTTTATGTTTCCAATCAGTTTTGTATCTCATGAATATTCATAATCAATAAAAATAAATAAATAAATAAATCCCTTTAAAAAATGTAAATACATGTCTTCTAAATAATTTTTTAAATTATTTTTTCTAAAATTATATTTTCAAGATTTTAGACTTTAGGAGTTTTTAACTTTGGGGATTTCAACATTCAGGATTATGGCATTTGTGATTGTGTCTTTTGCAACTATAACCCAAACCCACCTGAGTCACCCCTTACAGGAACTCCAGCTGCCAACCTGGGACACCCATAAGAAAGTGTTCCATGAGTGAGAAGTATGATATTTCATTGTGATAAACTACTAATCTTTTGAGGTTGATTTGTTTAAAAAAATAGTGTTAATACAGTTTATATAATTTTTTGAATAGTTTTATGCATGTCTTCCTTATTAGACAGTGAGTTCCATTTACTTGCCTGTCTCAAATATCTGCCACAGACCCAGCCCTTTAATAGACATGCCAATAAATATGTATTGGTTGACTAAAAAAGAAAACAAGAAAAGAAATTTATCAAGTCATATTTATTAAGGCTTACTGGAGAGGTAACTTGTTTAAGGTTCCATATTGTATGTGAGTCATAGAAAGAATCATACTATCATTTATGTCTGACTTCCAGGTAAGTGCTCAGAGTTCCTCTCCATGCCCCACAACCAGCATTGCCAACCTGGATTTGGTGGTTGGATCAAAGAGGACACTTAGGTAGGGCATGGGTATGCACAAGAACATCTAAGGAAGGCAATTTTCCTTACCCCAGTCAAGAGAAGAAGGAACTAAACCTTGTGGTTGGGCTTTCTTTAAAATACTTGGTAAGCAAATCACAAGATAGTTGTGACTGAGTCTCTGACCACCACATCCTGTACATCTGTCTGTTTGCATGTCTGGGTCTGGGGCAGGCAGCACAATGCCTACAATGTTTGCTTCTTGGTTTTTACCTGGTGAATTTTGACATTGCAGGAGGATAACTCTCGGCTAGAATGCAGAGAAAAGAGGTATCTTTTTAGATCCAAGTTCTGGTTGGATCAGTGCTATGGGACCTTAGAGATTCAAGGGAGCAGGGACTATAAAAGGAGGCATTATCTACCCAAGCCTGAGACTCTTCTGCCTCAGGCTGGAACCAAAAGCTTGAGACTTAATCAAGTACATATTTTGATGAAAGTACTTAGCATTTTAATTCTGGATTTCTTTTCTAGGGCTGAGTCTGAGCCACATGATCTGAACACAGTAGAGTATATCTTTTATCTAAACTGTGAAGATCTGTCTTCTTGGATCAACACAGTTGACTCCCACCAGGACAGCTGATGTTGGATAAGGAAGGGCTAAGCTTATGAGGTTACTTTGGGAGTGATTTTGAAGTCTAAATTTCTAAGTGTTTGAAACTCATGAAGCTCTAGATTCTAATTCATTTCTAGAAAACTTCTCCAGGGTGACTATCCCAGCTGGGTCCTATCCCAGTTGATCCAGATTCAGCATTCCACCAGAAGAGATCTGTGACCCCCTAAGGCTGGAAGTCTTTTGGATTTGATGGGTTCTGTACAAAAAAAAGAAGAAAATCTTGAACACTAGGATAAAGACTTTTTGAAGTTCAGGAAAATGTCCAAGTTATCTATCATATTCATAGTAGTGGAGCATTCAGGACACATACTCAGAGGTTGTCCAGCCTCTGCTTATACCTCTCATGGTCAGAAAAAGGAAAAAATGAATGAGCCATGTGGACCACTTTCTTCATCAAAGTCCAGAACTAAGTAAATTAGGAGAGGAGAAAGCAACTACCCTTGCACACAGCTATGTTCCTTTAGTCTAGTGGTTTGTGATGACTACCTTCTGGTTAGCTAAGACTTGTGTTAGCTTCCGAAGGGAACATGAGAATGTCTCCTTTGGATGTTACTCAGCACTTCAATTTGGCAAGTTCCTCCTACTAAGTATCGAAGTGTCAGACATTCCGGGTGGTATATCTGTTTGGGGCATTATAATAACACTCTCCTTTGTTATACATACTCATGTGCATTTCTTTTTTAGATTACTTTGAACATGAGGCAAAGATATCTGACTGCTCACCAGAAAAAAATGAGTATTTCTACAGTGTAGTAGAATCTCTGGGAGGTGGCTTCCCACTACAGACTTTTTTTTCTAGTCTCCCTTTTATCCATGTGTGACCATAACTACAATTTATGGCAAAAAAAAAATGAGCAGAAATGATGTGTGCCACTTGCAGGCCAGCGAATTTTACAAGTGGACATATGTTCTCCACTCTCTTTCTCTTTCTGTTGATTGGAAGTAGAGGACATTACCCAAGAGGGTGGTGGAAACCACAAGATGGAAGAAGCTGGTGCTCCTAAATTATTCTAGAGATAAAATTCAAATTCTTCCTAGAAGAGCCCACAGTGGTAATTTACATGACTGAGAAACGTACTCCCCTTGTATTAAGCCACTGGTATTTTAAGATCCACTTATTGCAGTGACTAGTGTCACCCAAATCTTATATCACAATGGTAGTTAAATAATTTGTGATTAGCTGTTTGATTCTGTCTCCCTCATTGGACTGGGACCTGTGTTGAGGGCAGGGACTTTATCTGTTTTGTACATCCCTGAATCCTAAACACCAAAAACAAAAACTGATAAATATTGGTTGATTGGCTTTTGAATAAAGGGAATTTACAAATTCACGTTCATAAAATTTATTGGAAAAGTGATTTGTCCAAGGTCACTGAGGCTGTGGGAGACAGAACCAGAGAAGGAACTCATTCTGTCTGACTTCCCAGCTGGAATTTTGCACCCGTTTCAACATCTTAGGAACCATGTTGCTACTGCTCACCTGTTAGAGTGGCCAAAATACAGAACATGGACAACACGACATGCTGGCAAAGATGGGGAGCAACAGGAGCTCTAATTCATTGCTGGTAGGAATGCAAAATGGTAACCCACTTTGAAGGTAGTTTGGTGGTTTATTATAAAACTAGACATACTCTTACTATATAATGCAGTAATTGCACTGCTTGGTATTTACTGAAAGGAAGTGGGAGCCTATGTCCACACAGAAACCTGCACGTGTACATTTATAGCAGCTTTATTCATAGCTGCCAAAACTTGGAAGCAAGATGTCCTTCCGTAGTTGAATGGATAAGTAAAACGTAGTACATCCAGACAATAGAATAGTATTCAGTGTTCCAAAGAAATAAGCTATCAAGTCATGAAAAGACATGGAGGAACCTTAAGTGCATATCACTAAATGAAAGCAACCAGTCTGAAAAGGCTACATACTGTCTTATTACAACTGTGTGACCTTCTGGGAAGGGCAAAACTGTGAAGACAGTAAAATGCTGAGTGGTTTCCTGGGGTTAAGGAGAGGGAGGGATGAATAGGTGGAACAACAGAGGATTTTCAGGGCAGTGACACTACCCTGTATGATATTACAGTGGTAGATACATGTCAGTATATATTGTCAAAACCCCTAACATGTAAAACACTAGGAGTGAACCTATTGTAAACCATGGACTTTGGATGATAGTGATGCGTCAATGTAGGTTTGTCCATTGTAACAAATGTTCCACCTGGTTCAGGATGTTGAGTTACTTTTTTGCTGTTGCTCTTTTCTTTATTTTCTGTGTTTCTTTCTTTTTTAAATTGTGCAAACAAGGTTGGAGGGGCTCATGTCTAAATCATCACAAGAGGGCATTTTTTGTTGTTGTTGTTGCTGTTTTTTTATTGTGGTAAAATATGTATAACAAGATTTGTCATTTTAACCATTTTAAACATACAATTTCATGAAATTAATCATATTCATAATGTTGTGTAACCGTCACTTCTATTTCCAAAACTTTTTCATCATACTAGACATAAACTCTGTACCCATTAAGCATTAACTTCCCTTCAGTTTCTGGTAACCTCTAATCTTCTTTTTCCGAGAAAATCAGTAAGGAAACAAAAACATGCTTATGGCTCAGTTTCTGAACACCACTTTCTACATATCTGCCTGTCCTATTAGGCTTCACAGGTTCTACTGTTTGACTGAGTGGCCCCAGAGAAAGATAGCATGATGCCTCTGCCAAAGTCTATGCCCTTCCATGGTGAAGAGAGAATCCCTATGCTTGCAGACCAGATCCTTCCCAAGACTTGAGGCTTGGTCGAATGGGAGGCTATAGGATTTAGGTGATTCCAAGGGGAGATGAGACAAAGAGAGAAATACAATGTCTATCCAGCATCAGGCTTCCTTGCCCCGGGCTTGGATCCACAGCTTAGAGGCTCAATCAATATGCTCTCTTTTCTATAATATTAAAAGCAATCCCATTGCATATTTGAACTGTTAAACTTTAGAAAATTATAAACACACATAATTCACATGAATAGATATGGCCACGTGAATACATATATCTTTATGCTGATAAATAATGCACACAAGATTTAGGATGTGGCTACACCAAGAGACAGTATGGTAGCTCTGGTTATGCCCAGTGTTCTGGTTTCCATATTGGATGTTGGTTTCATAAGTCTTTTTCTTGAATATCTGTTTTTCTGTTGTTTTTCAATTGGTTTTGGAAGTTAGATTATGTATATAATTAAAGCAATAAACATTTGTATTTATTCAAGGGACTTAGGTCGTCAGTAATTAAAATAAAGATGAGAGAGGGAGAGAGAGAAATTTCTTAAATTTGGCCAATTCATCGTTCTTAGTCTGTTTGGGCTGCTATAACAGAGTACCATAGACTGAGGGCTTATAAACAATAGAAATTTATATCTTACAGCCCTGAAGGCTGGGAAGTAAAAATCAAAGTGCCGGCAGATTCAGTGTCTGGTAAGGGCTAGTGTTAGCAATACTGTCTCTGTTTCTGAAAACTATACTTTGCAATAAAGTTATAAATGACACCATACATATATACATTCACATAAAAATAGATACGTATTAGATAATACTGTATTTACAAAAATGAAAGAGAAATTTAAACATAAAATTATGGATGTGGTTACTTTAGTTGAGGGAGGAAGGAGCATAAATGGGGTATAGCACAAAAATAGATATGGTTTTATGAGTTCTCTGGTTTTCCTGGAGGATGTAGATTTCATAGATTTTTTAAAAAATCTTCTGTTTAATTTTCTTTAAGTTAGCTTTGGAAATTTATGAGTTTTGTCATATAAAGGTTTAACAACCATCTTTCTGGAAGAAATACCTGATGTGTAGCACTTGCTTTGATATAAGTTTAGCATTTGGTGAGAGCAAATTGTGCTCTCTGTGGATATGATGATTGAGGCAGAGATGTGATTCTTCTCAGACACTAAGTAGGAGATGATTGTTCCCTAATGCAGCCTTGGGTGTTAAGCAAAATAAAAAAAAAAAATCAGAAAGCTCTGTTTCTTCTTCAGTCTCTACCTGGGATAGATCAGAGACCTACACAGGATAGGGAGAAAACTATTCGTTTTTCTGTGTGTGGTTGCTAGCTGTGGTGTCAGTGCCCATTATGCCACATCCTGTGTATTTTTCAGTTTTGCTCAGCTTCTGCCTCCTGTACAGCTGAAGTGTTTTTGTATCTTCTAGATTCAGTACCTGTTATGTCTTGGTAAATCCTGGAAGAGAAGGGAGGAGAAGGTAAGGGTGGAAAATCCTGTCCCGAAGACCTGGCCTCTCCACAGTGCAGGGCTGGAGCCCGTGGGAAGCTTTTATTCACCATCCCAGCCCAGGCCAGGCTGCCAAGGATGATATCCAAGACAATATAAAGTTACTGGAACGTCAGACTTCTTACAGAGGTGGATCGTCATTCTCGAGGCTTTCCTTACAGGGTTCTAGAAGAGCCAGAAGATCAGGACACAGGTGGGTGAGTCCTTGCCGTGCCCCACCCCTGGGTTGCTATTTTGGCTGAACAGAAAGGGTTCTCCCAGGCAGGAAGTGGGAGCACAGATGTGTGAGCTGATATGGATGACTTGGGGAGAGCTTTGCAGTGAGTCTTCTGGAAACAGCAGACAGTGCAGACCCCTGGGGATTCTAGACTCAGATTCTGTAGACACTCCGTTTTGGATGGGCCAAACTGAAGATGCTCAGAGACTGGGGCCTTTGAGTTCTTTTTAGGTATTCTGGATAATAAGTGAAAGACCATGGGCTGCAATATGAATAACTTCCCAATGACCAAGATCTAGCTCGGGTTCCCCAGTCTGTCCACAGAGCCAAGCTGGAGGTGATAATGGCTACTGCATCTCAGGAGGAGGATTGGTCAACAATGCGGTGATCATCCTAGAATATTTTTGGAATATTAGAACTATTCTGATGCAAACTCATCTTTTAATAACATTTCATGTTGCATCTCATGTTATTTTATGTACACCTTGCTTACACTTGACATTCAACTGGTATTTAATTTGCAAATATTGTGTATGTGTCTGAATGTGTTAAGAGAATCATTATTCAATGCCTGTGCAACACTCCAGGTAATGTTTTCATTTGGAGAAGATGTGCTATGCTTACCCTGTAGCAAGCCTTGGACTTTCTGAGAACATCGAGTGAGGACAGCTCCACATGACTTCCTTAAGAAAAAACTCAGAGTAACTGCCCTATGGGCCATATGAGTTCAGTGTGTGAAGGATCCTGCAGATGTAGATTTTCTCAGCCATTCCTATTCTAAGTAGTCAGCTCACTTCTCATCCCCTTATCTTCCCTGGGCATATGGTATTCAGGTATAATAAGAGTGTTAATCAAGATCCAACCAGGAAAACAGAAACTCCCCCTATGTAGTTAAGAGAGAGAGAACTAAACGCAGTATGGTACCCTGAATTAAATCCTGGCACAGGGAAAGAACAGAGGAAAAACTGATGAAATCCAAATAAAGCCAAATAATTATTGTACCAATGTTAATTTCTTAGTTTTGACAGATGTACTGAGTTTATCTAAAATGTTACCATTAGAGGACACTGGATGAAGGGAATATGGGAACTCACTGCATTTTTCCTGCAAATTTTATTGCAACGTTTCTGCAAATCTGAAATTCCTAGGTATGAAGTTCTCTTAAAAAGTAAGTTAGTAAACAAATAAATATTTATACAAAAAGTTAAGTGGTCACCTGAGGGTAATAGAGCACACACGAAATCTTTTGGTGTTGATGATAATTTTGCGTATTGTGGTGGTTTCACAACTGTCAGTATTCGCTGAATTGCATGTATTAAATGGAGGCAGTTTATTGTTTTTAAGTTATTCCTTGATAAAGCTGATTAAAAATTGCTGATAAAGACCTTATAAAAGAGAGGCAGGGGGAAAGAATCTAATGCATAGAAGCCAGTATCTAAGTGAAAGAAGAGTTGAGAAGCAGAACGGTCATTTTCAGGAGCAACGTTTTTTGTCTCCTGTTTAATGTTAAGTTTCAAACAAATGTAATACTTGAAGCCCTAAGAAGTTGGTCAGTAATTTGAATGTACTCTTTTGATGAAGTGGAAGCTTTTAGAAACCGGCTAAACAGAGGGGTGATCTGCCTAGACTCCTTCACTGGGGTGACCCCTGGACTTGATCCTCTTGCCTCTACAATCGGCAGCGCCATGGAGATAAAGCTCAGTTCATCACTGTCAAAGAGAGAGCCAGGTTCAGTGTCCAGCTTGGCTCTGGGGATCTCATTTTTCTTCAATTCTGTACTGCATAGCTTTCACTAAGTATTTTTTTTTTTGATGGATTTAAGATCTTTAAGTATTACATTAAGCAATTTGTGTTGATTTACTATTATTTTTAAAGATAAAGTGCTCTTCCATGGACTTAATCTGACACATTGACAGTTAAATATCCTGAATAGGCTCTAGAGATCTGCAGTACAACATAGTACCTACAGTCAACAATAATGTATTTTACACATAAAATTTGTTAAGAGGATATAGCTCCATACTGTTTTCCATAGCTACTGTCTCATTTTAAATTACCATGCAAGAGATCCAATTTCTTCATATCCTTGCCAACACTTGTATTTCTTTTTTTAAAAAAAATTTATGCTATCTTTTATTTTACCAAAATAAACTAAATTAAAAATCATTTTATTTATTTATTTAATATTATTTATTACAAGCATATTATTATTATAAATCGTGATTTTTTTCTTTATGCTCTTTAAGTAATATCCATAGCAGGATATTTTTAATGTGTTGAATATCTTGGGATTTTAACAAAAATTATAACATTAAGTATTTGAAGGAGGATTTTATGGTTTCTATGAGGAAACATCGGCTTCAAGAGCTGCAATACCTTGCACAAAAACAGATGATCATTAATTTGTTGAGTTGGGACTTACATCCAAGTCAGTTTGTGGCGCAGTCTTTCTTCTGCCTTGTCCCATAGATTTAGAATGAGGTTAACACATGAGAAGATGAGTTCAGCATCATCTGAGACTATAGGTAAGAAACGTCTTTAAGGATCCAAGGCCCTCTCTCTGTCTCATTGGCAGGAAGAGCAGAATGAGCAGGAGAGCCAGCTCTTCCTTTTTGTGTGAGGCATTTGGAAATCCCATGACATGGGCTCCTGGCCAACACATCCTGTTCCTGTGTCTGTTGCAGGGTTCTGTTCTACTTGTCGGCTCCAGGCCAGGGTAGACTGCTTGGGCTCGGACCATGTCTCTACATCTCACCACGCTGCTGGGCCTTGGTGAGTCCTGGAAGGAGGGGGAGGATTCCAGGGACAGAGGGGGTGGGAGACTTGGAGAAGGAGTCAAGTTCTCTGCTCAGGCCTGACTCCAGTCCAGGAAATTCTGGGATCCTGGGGGAGGAAGGTGCCCCTCCCCACAGGGTGCACCTCAACTCTCACCCCTGGCCTAAGTCTGAACATGGAAGACAGAGTCCTAAAAACAGTGATGTGGATATGGGGGGGTGGAGTTCAGTTCTTAGAAGGGCTGGGGGATGGAGAACCTATTTGGAAAAGGAGACTTGGGGATTTGTCTTGCAACTATTTCAGAGCAAGAAAAAGAATTATACTCAGATACTAATGTCAAGGAGGGATGGCTTGGTAATTATGGGAGGCTGAATGCCTCCTGTCTCCATTAACCCCTTTCCCCATTCCATAGCAGCTCTATCAGAAAACCAAGTGGTGGGCATTCTTCTCACTGGGGTTTCTCTTTCAGTGCTCAGTCTGGGCCAGATGACCCACACACAGGAGGGTGAGTCACGTCTTCTCAATCCCCTGTGCACTTCAAGGGAAGCTCTGGATGGGAGGGGTGTTGATCCTGGGGGACCTGGAGGAAGATCCTTAAATATACCCTGAATTGCAAACATCCCCAAATATATAGCCCTTACCTAGTTCGCTACTCCATTCTCCACCTTTTCTTTTTTCTAATTTTATTTTTAGCTGACAAATAATAAGTGTATATATTTATGAGGTATACACTTGTATACAATGTGAGGCTTTGATATATGTTGACACTGTGGAATAATTAAATCAGGCTAATTAATATACTCATCACCTCAAAAACTTATCATCTTTTTTTGTGGTGAGAACATTAAAAAATCTACTCTCTTAGCAATTTTGAAATATACATTATTATTAACAGTAGTCAGCCTGCTGCGCCATAGATCTCAAAAACTAATTCTTCCTATTTAACTGAAGCTTGTATCCTTGCCCAGTGTCTCCCCATACCCTCCCCAGCCCCTGGTAACCACTATCCCACTTTCCACTTCAGTGAGTTCAAATTTTTTAGATCCACATATAAATGAGAACATGTGATATTTGTCCTTCTGTGACTGGCTTATTTCATTTATCGCAGTGTCCTCCAGTTTCATTCATGTTGTCACAAATGACAGGATTTTCTTATTTTTCAAGGCTGATTAATATTCCATTGTGTATATACACCACATTTTAAAATCCATTCATCCATAGACAGACACTTAGGTTGATTGCCTATCTTGGCCACCCTACATAATGCTGAAATAAACATAGGCGTACAGACAACAAGACAGTCCAAATCAGATGACCAAGGCTGAGCTCATGAGTTTTCCCCATAAAGCCCAGACCTCCCTCGCCGGCCCCTTGGGAGAGAATATGACAGTCACAAAGGGCAGAACCTGAGAATTCATCCTCGATTCCATCTTCTCCATCCTCATAAGTACAATATGTCATTCCATCCTTTTGATTTCCCCCCTAAATGTTTCTTAAGTCTTTCCTTCTCTCTTTACACACTTCTCCCACCTCCCCTCCAAGTTATTCCTCTTCTCACTTCCAGGGCTGCTGTTGCCTCCTGGAGCCTCACCAGACCTGCTGCTGCACTGTTGCCCACGCTCTCCTTGGCACCAGAGAGGTCATTATTTGCATTGTAAAGCACAAATATGGTCATTTTACTGTCTACATTTAAAATTGTATTCAAAAATTTAATTACTTATTTTAATTTTCAAGCAAAATATTATCCTTTCTTAGAGTCCTCCCACAGTTTATCTTCATCAAGAATCAGACCCATGCATCTCTCTTTGGTCTGGATTTATCTACTTCCCCAGCTGTATCCTGTCTCTACACAGTCTCGCTCACTTATCTCTAAATACATTGACTTTCTTTCACTTTCTCGAACATGCCATGTTCCCACTTAACTCTGGACCTCTCACATGCAGATCTTTTTCAATTAATAATTTTTAAAACTGACAAATAAAATTGTATATAGTTATCATGTACACCATGATATTTTGAAATATGTATATATTGTGGAATGGCTAAATCAAGCTAGTTAACATATGCATTACCTCAGATAATGATACTTTTTTGTAGTAAGAAAACTTAAAATCTACTCTCTTAGCAATTTTCAAGAGCACAATACATTGTTATTAACTATAGTTACTGTGTTGTACAGGAGATATCTTGAACTTAGTCCTTCTGTCTAACTGAAATTTTGGATCCTTTGACCAACATTAACTCACTGATTTTCCCACTTTCAATGCCCAGGCATCCCGCGTCTGCTCAGCTCAGTAACTTACACTTGTCCCTCTGGTTCAGCTCAGAATCCCTTCCCCCTGACTTCCCCGAAAAGGTCAGCTCTGCCTCCTATCTGTCTCCCTAGATTTCTGCACGCATGCGAAAGACACTTATGGTTTGTAGCTGCAGATTTGGACAGTTAATTGATCAACATTTGTCCTGCCTCCTAGATTTTCAGCTGAAAAGGACAGGGATCCTGTGTGTGTTTCTAATATCTGTAAAACTTGTGGCACATGGAAGATACCTCTAAATGGATAGATAAGGAACAAAATATGGTTGCAAGAAAGAATGAATGAACAAATGCAGGGGGATTGGGGAAATATTGGTCAAAGGATACAAAATTTCAGTTATGAAAAATAAGTACAGAAGATCAATTATGCAACATGGTGACTATAGTAAATAACAACATATCATATGCATGAAAATTGCTAAGAGAAGATCTTAAATGTTTTCACTACAAAAAAGTAAGTATGGAGGTAATATATATGTTAATTGGATTAATTTAGCCATTCCACTATGTATACTATATTAAAACATCATATTGAACACCATAAATACATACAATTTTTATTTGTCAATTAAAAAGAAAAGAATAAATGAGAAATGAATGAGTGAACTGAACCTCTGCTAGCTCCTGCTTTTATCAAGTATTTTGCTAACTTTGATACAACCTTCCTGTTTTAGGGATTCAAACCCACCCATCCTCCCCCACCCAATCCCAGTTGAGACAGATGGGTTTTTTTCAAGAGCCTTAATAACAAGGAAATGAGAATAAGGTAGAAATAAAGAGAAAAATCCAGAGGTGGTTGCTCAACAGAGAACTTGAATTAGAAACAGGGAATGGTCATCGGCTGGGCATCTGCTGTGAGCAGACCTATGCTGTGCACTTCACCCTCACCCTCAAAAGACTCCCACAAAAACTGTGCAGACACCCTCCTCAGCCTCCTGCACAATCCCACCCAAGGACTGGCCAGCTGCCCTTCAGCCCCAGCAGAGTCATTCCTACTGACTGCAGACATCTCGCTTCCCTGTCCTCCAAGAATGACCTGATTGTCCCCATCATTTGCCTCTCTCCCCTCTCTCCCCGTGAAGAGTGACATGGGCAGGGAAAGAGCTGGGCTCTGCAGCAGACTTGAAGGACCCCAGGTGGCCCTGACACTTCCCAGGTGATCCTGAGCAAGGCCCAGAATGTGGTCAAGTCTTGGGGTCCTTGTTGTCAAGAGGGAAAAAGAACTCTGCGGTGATGAGAATTCAATGCATGTAGAATGGGTACCAAGAGAGGTGGAAATGTTCTCAGGTTGGATTGCGATAATGGTTGCACAACTCTGTACATCTGCTAACAGCTTTGAATGTGCACCTAAAATGAATAGTATGGTATGGTGATGTCCTCCAAGTGAACGCTGAGATCCCTTTTCCACTTTCCTTTTAGGGGCCCTGCCCAGACCCTCCATCCAGGCTGAGCCAAACTCTGTGATCCCCCACGGGAGGCATGTGACCATTGTGTGCCAGAGCACTGTGGGATTTGAGATATTTCGCCTGGAGAAGGAGAAAGGCTCTTTTTTCAGAGATGAGAAGAATAATTTAACGTCTAATAAAGAGGCCAGATTCTTCATCACCTCAGTGAGCGAAGACACTGCTGGGCGTTATTCCTGCCGCTATCTTACAAGGAATCACAAATGGTCTGATATCAGTGTATTCCTGGAGCTCGTGGTAACGAGTAAGGACATAACCCGGGTCCCCACCCCAGACTCAGCTCTGTTCTCACATCTGTCCCAAGGTCCCTGGACCCCGTTCCCAGCTGTTGTTCTCTGTCTGCAGCCTCCCCTGCCCTCCTCTCCCTCTGCACACATGTCCCCTCTGCCCTCACACCTGCATAAGTCCCTGTAACCCTGGTGTCATCTGGACACCATGGATGACCTGGACATTCAGCTCTAGGGCTGGATGGTACTTGGGGGAACCTCTGGGTTGAGACTGTTTCTGCCCCGTCAGTGTTCAGTGAAGAGTCTCTGACCCACCTCCATGTCCTCTCAGGGTCTCAGAGAAGTTGTCCTTTGCTGATCCCATGAGGTCAAGCCACGCAGGAGTAGATGGAAGAGGAGCAGCACTTTGCTCCACAGAGACCCTCTCTCAGAGGGTCCTGAGCCTACTGGGGGGCACAGTGTGATGTGCTGCTGAATCAGGAAGACCTGGGTTCAAAGCCAGTCTCTGATTTTTATTAGCCACCTGTTTGGAGGCAAATTAGTCAATCTCTCTCTTGCTCTCGCTCTCTTTCCCTCTCTCTCCTGATTTTTTATGTGGTAAAGTTTAAAGATTAAGGGGAAAGATCCTGTAGCTAGATTGCTGAGTTCAGAGTTCAAATTCCAGTTCTGCACCTGCAGGTAACTTACCCCAACCATTTATGTCCCAGTTTCCTCATGTGCAAAATAGCAATAAAAGTACCTTCCTAGTAGAGTTGTTTAGGGAATACATGAATCCATTTACACACGCTGCTGAAATCAGTGCCTGCCAATTGAGAAAACCTGAAATACTGCTCATGTTAATACTGAGAAAATATTCTCTTCTTACCTCGAATGCTCCAGGTGCCAAGATGGGGCAGGCTTGATGCACGTGGTGAAGGAGGACTGGGCCTGACCTTTAATGCAGAGAAATAGTCAGAATGAGCAACAGAAATGCATATACGTCTATATATGCATACACAAATATAAATCTATAATTTACTATGTAAAATTTGTTATTAAATTATGTTTACTCTATATCTTAAATACATAAGTAATATATGTATATAATAAATTATATTAATATACCATTACATATGAGTACAGTGCATATTATATATTATATAATGTTATGCATATTTTAATATTTACTATAGATTATAGTCAATATATGTTACTATAATTAATATATAAGTAGAGATACATACCATGTATTATATACAAATTATATGTAATTTATATATTCTTATGAATATTTTATATATAATTATAAGTATGAGTAATTTTAAATTATACAATTAAAATTTGTGTATATAAATTAAATTATATATATATAAGTTAAAATTGCATAACATTAAATATATTTATATTTGCTATATATAATTATAGTTATTATGTTATAACTATAAATAATATAATATACTATTTACTTGTATATAGTGCATATATGATCTTAAATTGCAGCAAGTGTTACCAAAAGAAAGCACAGGCAGCGATGGTATAGAATAGCTGGCTGGATCTTAGGTCTTGGATCTTGGACCATGGACAAGATGGTGAGGGAAGGACGCTCCGAGGGGGCGAAGTTTTCTGATTTTCTTAAAGGATGTTGAAAATGCCACCTGGCACTGTTCCAGGAAGAGGGGGTGCGAGAGCTGGGAGCCTGTGCTTGGACGAATCCTGCAGGGCCTCATTTGGTTACCTGTGAAGTGGCGCAACGGCACGCACAAACGAGGGTGAAAGTTAAAGGATGTGGCGGACATGGAACGTGGCTGGTGCTTGATACACTCGCCCGCTAACTGCAGGGCTTGTGGCAACACGTGCACATTCAGACTCGGCCTCCCCACCCCCACCCCCACCCCCACCCCCCACCACAGAAGGGCGGGTTCCACGTCCATCTAGGGGCTGCTATGAGGAACAGATGAAATCAGAGATGGGGATTCCTTCACTTGGGTGGGAATCCAGAAGGAGGTCAGCGAGGGGAGGTCCCACTCTACGTTCCTTTGAGTTGTTGATCTCTGTAAGAGCTTGGAGAACAGAGCTGTGAATCACAGATTCCTGCGCCACCCAGCACAGAAGTCATTAGCCACGTGTGGCCATTGAGTCCTCGAAATGTGGCAAGTGGGCTGAGGTTTTGCCTTTTCATTTCGTGTAACTTTAGTTAAATTTAAAAGTCAGTAGCCACGTGCGACTACCATATTGGACAGCACAGAAGTAGAACATTTTCATCATCACAGAAAGTTCCACTGGGCAGTGCTGGTCTAGAAGGAGTGGGTCAGGGTCGTAGGCAGTGAAGGGAGACCTGGGTGGTAGAGACTGGGAGGACTCTGAGCCTTCTTTGTCCAGCTCAGACCTCTGACCTCATCTCCTCCTGATTTTACCTTCCCAGGACCCACACAGATGCCTTCGGAAGACAGTAACAATGGTGGTGAGTGGTGGGGTAGAGGTATGTGCCTCTTGGGGGAGGGGAAAAGATGGGGCTTTGGTGTGTGTCAGATTCCAGCTCTGCCTATGACTAGCTGTGTTCCTGTGAACAGAGGACTTCAACACTCGGGATCCTGACTGTGTAAGATGGGGATAATGATTCCCATGTTGCAGGACTGTTATGCATGTGAGAGATTTTACATAAAAATATGTTAATGAAAAGCACCCAGCATGTGCATGGTATATAGTAGGAGCTCAGTAAATGTGTGCTGCTGATAACCTGATTCCATCTTCCCTAGTCACACCTGCTCCTCGAGGCCTGAGGACAGAGCATCTTTATATTCTTATCGGGATCTTGGTGGCCTTCCTCCTTTGTCTCCTCCTCGTAGTCCTCTTCTTCCTCCATCTCCAGCATCAGAAAAAACAGGGTAGGACACAGAGAAAGGGTGGGGTGGCCTGGGGAAGCTGTTGGGGGTGCTGGGAAAGAGGCCTTCCTCCTTAATTCAGATTGTCCTCAGGGCCCTGCAGCAGCAAGGCTGAGGAACAGAGGCCACAAGAGAGGTGAGGCCCCAGGAAATAACTCCCAGGCCCCTGCCCCGTCGTCTGCCTCCAGGTCGCCCCTAGTGCTTATTTGTTGTTTTTTCTTAGGCTCAGCCCAGCTGCTGATGTCCCAGAGAGGACACCAGGTAAGGGATGAAGAGGAGGAACAGGACCAGAGAGGGGAAGGAGAGCTCAGTCCCAGTCAGGGAGCAGTAGGGGAAAGATAATATTTGAGAACATTCTAGGAGGTTCTAGATGGAGTTCAGAATGAGATCTGAAGCTGTAAAGATTTAGGCAAATTTCTCTTCTGATATCCACCATAGAGAACTGACCACATGTCTTCTCCCGTGCAGGCACAGCCACGGTTGACAGACTCCCTGAGAAGGACAGCGAGATAGACACCTCAGTACGTCTTTTTATTGGTTGTCTATTGCTGCATAACAAAGTACTCCAAGTTTAGCAGCTTAACAAAATGATCTCAGTTTCCTTGGTCAGGGATTCAGGAGTGGCTTAGCTGAGTGGTTCTGGAGCAAAGTTTCTCCTGAGGTTTCAGTCAAGATGTCGACCAGGGCTTCATTCATCTGAAGGCCTGACTGGGGCTGGAAGATCCGCTCCCAAGATGACTTCCTTTCATGGCCATTGGCCAGAGGTCTCCGGTCCTCACCACCTGGGCCTTCCCACAGCAGCTAGCTTTTTCCAGAGGGAGGGATTGAGAGAGGGAAGGGCAGAAGCCACAATGTCTTTTATGGCCTTACCTTGGAAGTGACATGCCATCCCTTCTGCCAAGTTTTATTGGTCACACAGACCAACCCTGAGGCCATGTGGGAGGGGACTACCTGATGATGTGATTTCAGGAGGTGGGGATCATTGGGGACCTCTTGGAGGTAGCTCCCATAGTCCTCCATCCCTAGGTAGCACCCCCCCCTACCCTCACCTTCATCAGGTGCTAACTCACCGTGAGTGTCTCTCCCTCAGACCCCGACCCCTGCTTCAGGGGACCTCCAGGAGGTGACATATGCTCAGCTGGACCTCCAGGCCCTCACACGGAGGACAGCCCATGCTGTGTCCCCATAGTTCATGGAGTCCATGGCTGTGTCCAGCACCTATGAAGCCCTCTCCAGACACTGACCTCAGGCCCACCTGGTTCCTGCATCTGAAGACAAAGGAAGTCACTCTAGGAAAAGTCTGAAGCAGCCATTTGGAGCACTTCCCTTTGGAATCATCCTGTTCTGAAAAAACAGTCAATCAGCAATCCTGGAGACAAGAGTTGGACCCTGGAGTCCAACATCTCAACATCTCAAAAATTTATTAACCAGGTTGTCTCTTTAAAAGTTTACCAGCTTCTGGGCCGAGCCCGTGGCGCACTCGGGAGAGTGCAGCGCTGGGAGCGCAGCGACGCTCCCGCCGCAGGTTCGGATCCTATATAGGAATGGCCAGTGCACTCACTGGCTGAGTGCCAGTCACGAAAAAGACAAAAAAAAAAAAAAAAAAAAAAAAAACAGTTTACCAGCTTCTTGTAGAGGCTTTGTTGCAACTGCTACCAAAGACCCAGTTACAGTCACCTAGCTGTTTTTAGAGACCCAGCTACAGACAGCTGTTTCCAGAGAATGAACTACAGTCAGCTGGCTGTTTCCAGAGACAGAGCTACAGGTATCTATCTGGCTATTTTCAGAGACCAAGCTACAGTTCTCTATTTCCAGAGACCCAGCTATAGTCAACTGGCTGTTTCTAGAGACCTAGTTATAGTCACCTGGCTGTTTCCAAAGACCCAGCTACAGTCTACCTGGCTGTTTCAAGAGGCCCAGCTATAGTTACCTGGCTGTTTCCAGAGACCCAGCTTCAGTAGCCCAGGTGATTTTATGTAGAGTGTTATAGTTTCTCAGCTGGTATTAGATATCTTCTGTAAATCCCCAGCTGACTCAGAATCCATTTTAATTATCTGCTCAGTTAAATCTAAAGACCTTCAGAGTTTAATCATTGACCTTGAGACTGGGCTATACTTGTTCAGCTGAGAGCTGAGCTCAGTGCTTTGGATCAAGCTTTATTTTGCTCATCAATAAACATTTTTTTTTAAAATTCTATTTTGTCGATATACATTGTGGCTGATTATTGCTCCCCATCACCAAAACCTCCCTCACTTCTCCCTCCCCCCCTCCCCCACAACAATGTCTTTCTGTTTGCTTGTTGTATCAACTTCAAGTAATTGTGGTTGTGGTTGTTATATCTTCTTCCCCCCCCCCCCGGTTTGTGTGTGTGTGTGTGTGTGTGTGTGTGTGTGTGTGAATTTATATATTAATTTTTAGCTCCCCCCAATAAGTGAGAACATGTGGTATTTCTCTTTCTGTGCCTGACTTGATTCACTTAATATAATTCTCTCAAGGTCCATCCATGTTGTTGCAAATGGCAGTATTTCATTCGTTTTTATACCTGAGTAGTATTCCATTGTGTAGATGTACCACATTTTCCGTATCCACTCATCTGATGATGGGCATTTGGGCTGGTTCCAACTCTTGGCTATTGTAAAGAGTGCTGCGATGAACATTGGGGAAGAGGTATACCTTCGACTTGATGATTTCCATTCCTCTGGGTATATTCCCAACAGTGGGATAGCTGGGTCGTATGGTAGATCTATCTGCAATTGTTTGAGGAACCTCCATACCATTTTCCATAGAGGCTGCACCATTTTGCAGTCCCACCAACAATGTATGAGAGTTCCTTTTTCTCTGCAGCCTCGCCAGCATTTATCATTCATAGTCTTTTGGATTTTAGCCATCCTAACTGGGGTGAGATGGTATCTCAATGTGGTTTTGATTTGCATTTCCCAGATGCTGAGTGATGTTGAGCATTTTTTCATATGTCTGTTGGCCATTTGTATATCTTCCTTAGAGAAATGCCTACTTAGCTCTTTTGCCCATTTTTGAATTGGGTTGCTTGTTATCTTCTTGTACAGTTGTTTGAGTTCCTTATATATTCTGGATATTAATCCTTTGTCAGATGTATATTTGGCAAATATTTTCTCCCACTCTGTTGGTTGTCTTTTAACTCTGTTAATTGTTTCTTTTGCTGTGCAGAAGCTTTTTAGTTTGATATAATCCCATTTGTTTATTTTTCCTTTGGTTGCCCGTGCTTTTGGGGTCGTATTCATGAAGTCTGTGCCCAGTCCTATTTCCTGAAGTGTTTCTCCTATGTTTTCTTTAAGAAGTTTTATTGTTTCAGGGTGTATATTTAAATCCTTAATCCATTTTGAGTTGATTTTCGTATATGGTGAGAGGTATGGATCTAGTTTCATTCTCCTGCATATGGATATCCAGTTATCCCAGCACCATTTGCTGAAGAGGCAGTCCCTTCTCAGTGAATAGGCTTGGTGCCTTTGTCAAAGATCAGATGGCAGTAAGTGTGTGGGTTGATTTCTGGATTCTCTATTCTAGTCCATTGGTCAGTGTGTCTGTTTTTATGCCAGTACCATACGGTTTTGGTTATTATAGCTTTGTACTATAGCTTAAAGTCAGGTAATGTTATGCCTCCAGCTTTATTTTTTTTGCTCAGCATTGCTTTGGCTATGTGTGGTCTTTTATTGTTCCATATAAATGTCTGAATAGTTTTTTCCATTTCTGAGAAAAATGTCTTTGGAATTTTGATGGGGATTGCATTGAATTTGTATATCACTTTGGGTAGTATGGACATTTTCACAATGTTGATTCTTCCAATCCAAGAGCATGCGATATCTTTCCATCTTCTTGTATCCTTTCTAATTTCTCTCAGCAGTGGTTTGTAGTTCTCATTATAGAGATTTTTCACCTCCTTGGTTAACTCAATTCCTAAGTATTTTATTTTTTGGGTGGCTATTGTAAATGGGCAGGCTTTCTTGATTTCTCTTTCTGCATGTTCACTATTGGAGAATAGAAATGCTACTGATTTTTGTGTGTTGATTTGTATCCTGCTACTGTGCTGAAATCATTTATCAATTCCAACAGTTTTTTTGTAGAGGTTTTAGGCTGTTCGATATATAGGATCATGTCATCTGCAAACAGGGACAGTTTGACTTCATCTTTTCCAATCTGGATGCCCTTTATTTCCTTCTCTTCTCTGATTGCTCTGGCTAGTACTTCTCACACTATGTTGAATAGGAGTGGTGAGAGTGGGCATCCTTGTCTAGTTCCTGTTCTTAAAGGAAAAGCTTTCAGCTTTTCCCCATTCAGGATGATATTGGCACTGGGTTTGGCATATATGGCTTTAATTATGTTGAGATACTTTCCCTCTATACCTAACTTATAGAGGGTCTTTGTCATGAATGAGTGCTGAACTTTATCAAATGCTTTTTCAGCATCTATAGATATGATCATATGGTCCTTGTGTTTGACTTTATTAATATGGTGTATCACATTTATTGATTTGCGTATGTTGAACCAACCTTGCATCCCTGGGATGAATCCCACTTGATCATGATGAATAATTTTACATATGTGTTGCTGTATTCTGTTTGCTAGTATTTTAGTGAGGATTTTTGCATCTATATTCATCAAGGATATTGGCCTGTAGTTTTCTTTTTTGGTTATATCTTTACCTGGCTTTGGTATCAGGATGATGTTTGCTTCATAGAATGAGTTTGGGAGATTTGCGTCCGTTTCAATCTTTTGGAATAGTTTGTAAAGAATGGGTGTCAATTCCTCTTTGAATGTTTGGTAAAATTCTGCTGTGAATCCATCTGGTCCTGGGCTTTTCTTTGTTGGGAGCCTTCTGATAACAGCTTCAATCTCCTTTATTGTTATCGGTCTGTTCAAATTTTCTACGTCTTCACGGTTCAGTTTTGGGAGCTTGTGTGTGTCCAGAAATTTATCCATTTCCTCCATATATTCAAATTTGTTGGCGTATAGTTGTTTATAGTAGTCTCGAATGATTCCTTGTATTTCAGATGAATCAGTTGTAATATCACCTTTTTCATTTCTAATTTTGGTTATTTGAGTCTTCTCTCTTCTTTTTTTTGTTAGCCATGCTAATGGTTTGTCAATTTTATTTATCTTTTCCAAAAACCAACTTTTTGATTCCTTGATCTTTTGAATTGTTTTTCGGGTTTCAATTTCATTCAGTTCTGCTCTGATCTTAATGATTTCTTTCCGTCTGCTCACTTTAGGTTTGGATTGTTCTTGTTTTTCTAGTTCTTTAAGGTGAAGTGTTAGGTTGTTCACTTGCCATCTTTCCATTCTTCTGATGTGAGCGTTTAATGCAATAAATTTTTCCCTCAATACTGCTTTTGCAGTATCCCACAGGTTTTGGTATGATGTATCATTGTTTTCATTAGTTTCAATAAATTTTTTGATTTCCTGCTTGATTTCTTCTTGGACCCATATGTCATTAAGTAGAATGCTGTTTAATTTCCATGTGTTTTTATAGTTTCCAGAGTTTTGTTTGTTATTAATTTCTAGTTTTAATCCATTGTGGTCTGAGAAGATACATGGGATAATTCCAATTTTTTGAATTTATTGATACTTGATTTGTGACCTAATATGTGATCTATCCTGGAGAATGATCCATGTGCTGATGAGAAGAATGAATATTCTGAGGTTGTTGGATGGAATGTTCTATAGATATCTGCCAATTCCAATTGGTCTAGAGTCTTGTTTAGATCTTGTGTTTTTCTACTGATTCTTTGCCTAGATGATCTGTCTAATATTGACAGTGGGGTGTTCAGGTCCCCTGCTATTATGGTATTAGTGTCTATTTCCTTCTTTAGTTCTAATAGAGTTTGTTTTATAAATCTGGCTGCTCCAACATTGGGTGTGTACATATTTATGATTGTTATGTCTTCTTGATGGATCAGTCCTTTTATCATTAAGTAGTGTCCCTCATTGTCTCATTTTATGGTTTTTAGTTTAAAGTCTATTTTGTCAGATATAAGAATAGCTACTCCAGCTCGTTTTTCTTTTCTGTTTGCATGGTAAATCTTTTTCCATCCTTTCACTCTTAGTCTGTGTGAATCTTTATGGGTGAGGTGGGTCTCTTGTAGGCAGCATATAGTTGGGTCCTCCTTTTTGAACCAGTCAGCCAGTCTGTGTCTTTTAATTGGGGAATTTAGGCCTTTTACATTAAGGGTAGTTATTGAAAGGTGTTGATTTATTCCTAGCATTTTATTGGTTGTTTGGTTGTCTTAGGTGTCTTTTGTTCCTTGCTTTCTGATTTACTGTTTGGTTTCTGTGTTTGTTGGTTCCTTAGGTTGTAGATAGCATTTTTGTTTGCTTGTTTTCCCTTCCTGAATGCCATTTTTCTTATACTAGCGGGTTTAGATTTTTCTTGGGTTTTTAGTGCAGTGGTAGTTATTTTTCAGGAACCAAACCCAGTACTCCCTTGAGGATTTCTTGTAAGGGTGGTCGTGTGGTAGTGAACTCCCGCAGTTTTTGTTTGTCTGAGAAATATACTATTTGCCCCTCATTTCGGAAGGATAGCCTTGCAGGGTAGAGTATTCTTGGCTGGCAATCTTTGTCTTTTAGTATTTTGAAAATATCATCCCATTCCTTTCTAGCTTTTAGGGTTTGTGATGAAAAGTCTGATGTTAGCCTGATTGGGGCTCCCTTCTAGGTGATTTGATGCTTCTCTCTTGCAGCTTTTAAGATTCTCTCTTTGTCTCTGAGTTTTGCCAATTTGACTATGACATGTCTTGGAGAAGGTCTTTTGGGGTTGAATACCGTTGGAGATCGTTGAGCTTCCTGGATTTGAAGATCTGTGATTTTTCCTATACCTGGGAAGTTTTCTGCCACTATTTTGTTGAATATGTTTTCAATGGAATCTCCATTTTCCTCCCCTTCCGGAATACCCATGACTCGGATATTTGATCGCTTAAAGTTGTCTGATATCTTTCTCAGATTTTCTTCAAAGACCTTGATTCTTTTTTCTTTCTTTTTGTCTGCTTGTGTTATTTCAAACAGCCCATCTTCAAGTTCAGAGGTTCTCTCTTCAACTTCGACAAGCCTGCTGGTTAAACTCTCCGTTATGTTTTTTATTTCGCTGAATAAATTCTTCAGTTCAGCAAGTTCTGCTACATTTTTTTTCAGGACATTGATTTCTTTGTACATTTCCTCTTTCAGATCCTGTATACTTTTCCTCATTTCATCATGATGTCTAGCTGAGTTTTCTTGTATCTCATTTAGTTTCCTTAGAATTATCACTCGAAATTCCTTGTCAGTAATTTCAAGGGCTTCTTGTTCTATAGGATCTAGAGTTTGAGATTTATTAACTTTTGGTGGTGTACTTTCTTGATTTCTTGTATTTCTGGTATCTTTTTTTTTGGTATTTATTCATTGTGGCAGGGGGTTTCACAGTCCACCGGTTTGAGACTAATGACTAACTAGGATGTTGCTGTGGTTGCCAATTTGGTATGGCTACCTCCGTGGCTGCTCAGTTGGCCTCTAGTGCCTTGTGTGTGTGGTTGCCTCAGGTCTTGGGCTTCCCTGGGGAGCCACCTTTCTGTTCAGCTTGGACTCTGCTGGGCTGGTGGATCACGTACCACAGGGTGTGTGATCACTGTTGAGCTTTCAGTTCCCGTGCAAGACTTCTCCCCGTTCCGTGTGCTCTGGCCCAGGCTGTTAGATCGTGCAGTGGCGACCCCACCGGGTGTGTGGTTTCTGTCGAGTCTCCTGCCTCCCTGGCCACACACCTCCCCACTCTGTGCGCACTGTGCTGGGCTGGGGCGTGTCTTCTGCACCCCTGTCTAACAGCTGGGCCTTCAAGACCCTGCTCGGCACCGCCTCGCCCAGGAAGTCTACCAGGTTTCTGCTAGGCACAGACGACCGGTCTCTCTGGATGCCTTTGTAGCACTATGTAGATCTTTCTCGGGTCTTGTTCACCTTTGTACCCCCCCGGTATAAACCGAGTCTAGCGCCCGCCTGCAGCCTGCTCTCCGGCAGGTTCAAGCGGACCTGGGAACTCTCCTACCACACTATTCCCAACCAGAAATTGGTTAGGCTTTTTTCCGAACTGGTGGCTGCAGAGATGGTATCTGCCTCCCAGTCACAGGAAGTTTTCCGAGGGCGGAGTCCAGGGTGTGGTGGAGTGACAGTCAGCCCGTCCGTACTTCCTTGCCCTCCCAACACTGGCCAGGATGCCCCACGCCACCAACCCGCCAGAGAACCACGGAGAGAGTGGGAGAGGAGGCCCGCCTGCAGGCTCCAGAAAGCCCCGCTGCGGGCCAAGCAAGGGAGAAGGCTCAGTTACGGCCGAGCCAGGCGGAGCTGCTAGTACCTCGGAAAGTGGAGGCAGCACCGGGGCGGTGAGTGGCCTGGTGGTGCATGAGGGAGCCGGGTGGGCATCTGCCTCCCACAGGACTGGTCCAGGGGTCACTCACAGGGTTTTGCCAGGTCGGGTGCTCACTCTCTGTCTCTGGTTTGTCGCCTTCCCCGTTCTCGGCTGCTGCCGCTTCGGGCTGTTCAGTCGCAGCGCGGCTCGGGCGCTCCCAGGAATCTTCTTTAATCCCGGCCTGAAACCTCGAATCCTGAATAGGGCAGCTGGTTGCCTTCAGCGCGGCCCCGGCCTCTGGGATCCTGGCTGCATCCACAGCAGCCCTGGCGCCATGTTCCCTGTTTCGAGACTCGCTTTTGCAGCTAAGAAACAGTTCTTTTCCTGCTCCACACTTCAAAGCTGTTGCCTGTAAATGAGGCAGCCTTTCCTGCCGGGGGTAAAGTGGCGGTCACCCCCCACGACCGGCCACCAGCAGCGTTCCTCCCTTAAGAGATGGCGAGAGGAAGGTCCACAAGTTTCCCGGCTGCCCGAGGCCCAGTGGCCACCTTTTCCACCTCAGCTACTCCGCGCCAGCCGCCGCAGCCACCGCCATCTTGAAAATCATCCTCAATAAACACTTTTCAAAACCTAATATCTGACAGGTCTGTGCCAGGTTGGGATGCACAGGTCACTTGGACCCAGTCTCTGCTTCACAGTTGTTGAAAACTGAGTAAAGAAGAAAGGAGCAACACAGGAGGGGTCAGTGTTTTCCTTTGTCTTTTAAAAAATTGATCAAAATTATGTATATTCAAGGTGTACAGAGTAATGATTTGACATATATGTATATATACTAGTATACACATTGTGTAATACAGTCACATTGTACCCCATAAATATATACATTATTATTTGTCAATAAAAAAAGAATACTAATAAAAGCAAATTACAAACAAAAACAGAAAAGAAAACTGCATTTCTATTATAGTACTGGTGTTTTCCAAAATTGTTATTATGTATCAAAAAATATTTTAAAAAAATCAATACAAACTCAGCCAGATCTTACTATGGGACAATTGCTATTTTAGTTCTATGTAAACATTAACATATTCTATGCTTGTACGAGCCCTCCACAGCATGCCCTTTTATTGTCTCCATTTTTCTTGAAGAAACTAGGGACTGAGCCATGGAATAACTTGCCTAAGGTCAGCCGGTTGTGAGGGGTGGGTGCTGCAGAACCTCATGGGTGCCCCTGACTCCATGTTCTGAACCCAGGGACAGGGTGCAGCTCACTGGCTCAAAGACGGTGGGTGTCCAGCCATCCTACCCAATTTTAATTTGTACTGTGCTTATATTTTCTATTTTCAAGTTTAATTTCCTCTAGGTATTTGCTTCTGATGCTATACTTTTTATCTTTGTTTTCTTCTGTTACATTATAACAGAATTTCTCTGTTTTTCACATGAGACACATTCTTTCTGTCTCTCTCTGTCTCTGTTTCTGTGTGTCTCTATCTCTGTTTATATTTCTATTTGTCTATCTCTTTTTCTTTGTCTCCTCTCTCTCTCTCTCTCTCTCTCTCTCTCTCTCTCTCTCTCTCTCTCTCTCTCTCTCTGGAAATTTTTCCAACTCAAAAACCCAGTGTGTTTTTCCACAAAATCATGGAAATCATTTTCTGACTCTGGACTCTAGCAAATCATTGTCTGACTCTGGGCTCTTTAGCAAAGGGTGGACAGCCCAGCATTAGTAGAGGGAGGACTTGTGGATTTTTCTACCCTCTCCGGAGCACAGGATGGCTGACCAGGTCTCAGTGTCTGCTCCAGCATAATAAAGAAAGTTCAATAAGTTGAGGCAGCAAGGCCACAGTGAAAAACAGGACAATGCAGTTTAGGGGAAATTAAACAAAAATACCAAATTTTATTTCTTGGAGGGTTGGTGGGAAGAGGATAGGATCCAAGAGAGGACCAAAAAAAGCAGACACAGAGACTAATCTTTTCTTCTTGGCCCTCTAACCTGCCCAACGCCATACCCAAGACTCAGGACAGTGGGGTTAAGGACATTCCTTTGTGGAGAGGACATCTTTCTTGTTCCATACCCACAGAGCATGAGCCACGTATAGCCCACCTGGCAGTACGGAGTGGCCATACAGAGAGGGAAGGTCTAAACGGTACTTATCACCCCACCCCCAATTACTTTGAGGTGTGTCTGGGGAGGTGAACACCAGGGAACTCTCTTAGAAAGGAGGAGAGATCCCACCTGTACCAGATGGGGCAGGAGCAGATACTCAGACACGCTCACTGAATCCCTGGGACTAAGTAGACATTGAGTTAACAAGAAGGGTCCCCGGGCCCTGAGGGGGCAGGGAGTGGAAGAACCCCTGACCATAAGTCACATCAGCAGAGACCTCCAGCAACCTCGTGAGCAAACCCCACATGGCCCAGTCAGCTCACACCCAAGGATCAGCAGGAGGACGCAGAGACGTCCATTTCCAAACAGTCCCCTTGGCCACCTGCTCCCTCCATCCTGGATACCACCCTGGAAAGAGCTCAGGGCAGAGGAAAACCTGAAAGAGGTAATTAGACCTAAAGAGAGTATTTAAGATGATAGGAAAGGGGTAAGTTTTAAACTCTAGGAAATGTGTGTGTGTGTGTGTGTGGTATTCAAAAATGTTCATAGAAAGATTGTATTATCTTTTAATTCTATTTTTCCATGACCTTTTGTAATACACTAATGTGTATGTGTCCCTGTAATACAGTAGAAGAAGCTTATGAGAAAGATCAGATCAATGGCAGACAAAATGAAGACATTTTATTTCTATTGCATGATCTGCTACACACACATACACAAACATACGTGGAAAACATGCACAAGCATATACACTCATGCACACATTCATGTACATTTGAATACACGAACACATAATGGAGGTTCCTCAAACAATTGCGGATAGATCTACCATACGACCCAGCTATCCCGCTGTTGGGAATATACCCAGAGGAATGGAAATCATCAATCAAGTCGAAGGTATACCTGTTCCCCAATGTTCATCGCAGCACAATAGCCAAGAGTTGGAACCAGCCCAAATGCCCATCATCAGATGAGTGGATACAGAAAATGTGGTACATCTACACAATGGAATACTACTCAGCTGTAAAAACGAATGAAATACTGCCATTTGCAACAACATGGATGGACCTTGAGAGAATTATATTAAGTGAAACAAGTCAGGCACAGAAAGAGAAATACCACATGTTCTCACTTATTGGTGGGAGCAAAAAATACATAAATAAATTCACACACACACACACACACACACAAACCGGGGGGTGGGGGGAAGAAGATAGAACAACCACAATTACTTGAAGTTGATACGACAAGCAAGCAGAAAGGACATTGTTGGGGGGAGGGGGGAGGGGGGAGGGAGGGAGGTTTTGGTGATGGGGAAACAATAATCAATCACAATGTATATCGACAAAATAAAATTAAAAAAAAAATAAAAATAAAAATAAAAAATAAAGAATACACGAACACATACACAAGCACACATATGCACACACACACACACCAACACGTAACTATGATGGTTCCTTTGAAATTACTGAAAAGAAATTCCAAGTGGCTAGAGCTCAGGGGAAGAGGAGGAGAGACCTATGGAGTGTATGAAGGCAGGAAAAGCCACAATGAGAGAAAGAAAAAGATGCTCCTGCCTTTTCCAGGCCGGAGCTGCTGAGTGCACTGAGCAGGAGCTGGCAAAAGCTGCAGCTGTGCCCTTCAGATGATTTTTCTTGGAAGCAGCAGAGGAGAAGAGGACCTTGGTGGCTCCCAGACCAACAAGACCACTAATAGGGTTCCCGTGGACTCACACAGGAGTGAGAAGCCAGAACAACTGAAAAAAAGGAGCCGCTCAGAGGCAGGTGGGTCAACACAAGGGAATGGAGCATGGGCCATCCCCTGGGAAGTGTTTAGAGCATGGGCAGTAGGGGAGACAGGCCTGCCAGGGGAACACTGGGGCACAACGTGGACAGCTGATATGCCCCCGATTCAACACAGGACCATTCAGTGGAGACTGGTCAGAATATGGAATTGCACAGGGTACAGTTTGATGAAAAGACTCAGGCCCAGACCAGAGTCTCTACACAACCCAGGTGCACCAGATCTAACTAGACCTGGAAGTACCTATAAAGTCAACCACTAAAACCTGAGCTGCACAAAAAGCCGTCCCAAGGGAATCAGCAGCAAAGCAGCAATTTAGCTCAACCACAGAGTTCATGTACTGGTCCCCACAGGAAGTTCCCCCATTTTAGAAGTAAGTAAAGAACATTAAATTAGTTCCAGTGCAGTGTTTAAGTGGTGGGAACAGTAAATAATCCAACACAGAACTGAAAGAAAAAAAAAGTACCCGCAAACAAGACAAAGTTTGATATTAACTAGTAAAGGTCACATTTCACCAAAGAACACCTATAACACCTAGAAGGAGCGGACGTCCCCTGGGCTACCAAGCCAGAAAGGGAGGAGGGCCAGGGGACTCAGCCACCCCGGCCCCAACAGCTGCAACCAGTCCTAGGGGTGGGGGCTTCAGCTTTGGCCACATACCCCCAACACTTGCAACCACCCCAGCAAGGACCACTGAGCAGCAGCAGGAAGCACCCTGGGCTCCCGAGCTGGGGTGGTAGAGGGCCGAGGACCTCAGCCATGCCCCCCTGACATCGGCAACCAGCCCAGTGATGACCACCAAGCTGCCACAGGAAGCACCCCAGGCTCCTGAGCCAGAGCAGTGGGTGGCTGATGGCCTCAGCCATAACCCCGACATCTCTCAACGGCTCTGCAACAAATCTTAGAATGTAAAAAGTAATATTAATAAATAAATTTTTTAAAAAGAAAAAATAAATAAAATTAACTATAGGACAGGATGTACATAGGTTATATGTAAATATTACATTTTATATACGGCCCTGGACTTCCCAGATTTTGGTATTTGCTGGAGTCCCGGAACCAATTCTCTGTGGATACTGAGAGACCACTGTATTGACTGTTCTCCACAGGCCAATCCTATCTATTCTTTGTCCATTTCCACCTTCTCTACACCATGGAGGCTGACTCTGTGGATTGCAACACCAGCATCTTCTTGTCTCTAGCATCTGGTTGTGTTCAGCCCACGCGAAGCACCATCAGGAGATCTGAACATGAGAGGAGAGCAGGCCAAGAAATTTATTCCCCTACATATGCCCTGCAAGGCTGTGGTTTGTCAGTGACTGTGTTTCTATACTCATGGCATCAGCTCCGTTAGGCACCTTCCTATTCCCCCACTAGAGCTCTCTCCTCCCCTTGACCCTTCAGCCACAGGGGTGGTGCTGTGGATTGAATTTCCCAAAAACTCATTGAAGCTGGATCCCCATTGTAACAGTGTTAAGAGGGTGGGAAAGCAGACCATGGCACTTGTGAAAGATGGGACTTTTAAGAGATGATTGGATCATGAGGACTATGCTGTCGTATCTATCACCTAGCTCTATCCTTCCTCTGCACAGAGCCTTCCATGGCTTCCCACTGTTCCCAGGGTAAAGACTGCATTTCTCAGCCTGAAAATTCAACAGCCTTCATTATCTAGCCCCTGATAATGGATTCTCTGTTCAGACTCATCTCCAGCGACAAAAACCCCTCAAGACCCTTTCCCCGCAGCTAAGCTGAATATCTGGTACTTTCTGAATAAACCAACATTCTCTTAATCACCTGTGTCTTAGCTCATGCTCTTCCTTGTATCTCAAGCTCTCGTCTCTGCTTAATCATTGAGTGAGCTCCTGCTCATTCCTCACAGCTCTGCTCAGTGGCTGCCTCCTCCTGGAAACACTCCCTGACTCCCTGGCTGGGTCAAAGCCCTTACCTGGAGCTACTAGAGTGACCCGTGCTACTTCCGTCTTGACACCTATCTTATTATATTGTGATTGTCTGAACATAAATTTCCCCCAAATGCTTGACCATGCAAAACTTATCTTCCTTTTTAAAGTGTTGCTGTAAAAATAGCACATGCACATGTTAACCCAAACTTAAAGGATACAAGGTATATAACATAAAAAGTGAACATTTCATCCTTTCATTCTCTTTAACCCTGTGTCCTCACAACTTCCCAGTTTTGTTGCATGAGAAAATTAACACCCATCTGAATCTTTATACCTCTCTGCAAACCTTTCTTTTCAGTGTTGTCCTCCATAGTATTACTTTTTTATCTTTATGAAGGTATAATTCATATATAAAAACTGCACACATTTAATGTATTCATCTTGATGAGTTTGAATATGTGTACACTCTCCTGATATCACAGCAACCAAGGTACTAAACATATTCATCACCTTCATAACATTCTTTTAAAAATAAAGGTGTTTAAAGTTTTTTTTCAATCATAAGGATAACCCATGCTTGTTGTACCTAGAAGGGCTTCTGTATTTTGTTACCATCATCTATTCGCTCTGTCCTGAGCCAGCAGCACATACATACTGCGGAGCTCATTCTTTCTACATTGCTCTTCATTTTTAATATTTTATGGAGGCTCCATATGTATTTTATAATAAGTTTGTCTAACACTGTAAAAAAATTCACTTGGGGTTTGCATTATATTTATAGAAAAATTTGGAGAGAATTAAAATTTTTACAATGTTGACTTTTACATTTATAAACATGATATGCCTTTACATTTAGCTAAGTCTCATGTTCTTCAATAAAAGTATGTCACATTCTCCATAGAGGTCTTTAACATATTTATTCCTTGGTATAATGGAGGGGGTTTTGGAGGGGGTGGGGTTTGTCGGGGTTATTTAATTAATTAATTAATTTATTTATTTATTTTTGGTGTTCTTGCAACTTTTCATGGTTTTTTTTTTTTTTCACTAGATTTTCTAACTGGCTGCTGCTGCTGCTATATGGAAACATTATTGATTTATTTGATTTTTTTTATTTTCTTGGAAATGCTGATTGACTTAATTTTTTTGTAGAAAATCACATTGCCTAAAAATAAGTTTTTAAATTTATTTTTTATTATACATACACATGGGGTACAATGTTGATTTTCAATAATTGTGTGCAGTGTGTGGTGGTTACATCAGTATAGTTTGCTTATTCATCATTACAATGCACAATCATTCTTTGTGTCCATTGACCAATTCCTCATTAGCCCCCCTCACTCCCCCACCCCTCCCCTTTTCCACCTCTAGATTTCTTAAAGTTCAATGTATTGCTGTGATTCTTGTCTCTTTCTTTCTAAAATGTTTTCTCTCTAACCCTCACACCTCTCATTTTTAGTATTTTATTATTATGGAAATTGATCTAAGCTTCATCATTAAGTGTGATATTTGCTGTAGGTTTGTTACTACAGACCTGTATTGTGTTTATATATTTCCTTCTCCCCCTAATTTGTTGATATTTTTAAAAAACCATGGGTAAAAGTGCTACTTATATTAATATTGAGCAACTATTTCTCTTCTCATCTTGAATGTGCCATCCCCAGAGCCCCAGTAACTCACTCTGAGTCTCTCTCCCTCTGACCCCTGCTGCAGGGGGTCCCCAGGAGGTGACATATGCTCAGCTGAACCACCAGTCTCTCATGCACTGGACAGCCCATGCTGTGTCCCCACAGCCCACATAGAGCATGGCTGAGTCCAGCAAAAACCTAGCTACCGCTAGGTACTAATCCAAGGCTCACCTGGCCCCTGCACCCAAAGACACAGAAAGTTACTCTTGGAAAAGTTAAAGGGATTTTTAAAATATCAACAAACCAATAACTAGACTAACCACACAAAAAAGAGAAAAGACCCAAATAAATAAAATCAGAAAGGTGGGGGAGATGGCAGACTAGAGGTGACTGGAGCACATTCCACCCACAGAAAAGAACCGGAACAACTAACAGACAGCTAAATATTGATGGGAGAGTATAGGAGTGCGGGAGGGTAATGGTGAGATACCCATAGAGCAGGAATGCTCAGGATGATGGCATGGAGAGAAGAGAGGAGCACACAGCCTCAGCAGCCATATCACTGACACTGGGACTAATGCAGGAGGAATTTTTCTTTGCAGTAAAAAGGTAGGCAGAGGAACCACACCAACTCCCATCCTCACCACAGAGGCTGGCATTTCTTCTGGCAAGACAAGTGTTGAGGCAAGTGCGAGGAGCAGCCTAGAGTACACACACTACATTTCTCTTGAACAGAACCATAGACTATGTACGACCCACCCCCACCCTGGTGACCCAAACTGATATAGGACAGTGTCATTTTGAAACCAGAGCCACTGTCCCTGAATGCACCCTGTACTGGGCCAGTAGCCATGGTGCTTCCCAGACTTAAGGCTCTGCCCTCATACCAGTGCACACACACAAGGGGCTATAATTCCCTCGCTTGAAGTGTGGGCTAACAGTGTCTGTGGTTCTAGTTCTGCACTCTGGGAAGCCAATCCTAGTCCTGCTGAACTGGCACATCCCCATGTCCTTGGCCAGAGATCAGACAGTTAGACCCTCCTCAGGCAGACCATCCCCCATTCGTACCCCTAACCTCCAGCCCACCAGCTGATCTGTGTGTGCCTGAGCCCCCAACTCAAAAAAACCAGTTCACATGTGTTTACCCTAATAAATACAGCCTCAGGCCAGTGGAAATAAAGTGCATCCCTGCCCTCCTGGAAAAGCAGCCAGGTGGTTTGTCCTGAACAGTCCTGTCTAGCAGCCTTGCCAATAGTCCCAGTAGTTGCTGGTTGATCCCCCCTCTCTGCAGGCATGCCTGGAGGCCTCACCCACTGAAAAGCAGCTGGTCAGACCCCCTTGCTGTATGCCTGACTAACAGCCATGCTCACCACCCAAAAAGCGGCTAGATGGGCCCCTGACTGCAGCCTTACCTAGTGGCTTTGCCCAAGCTCTGAGAAGTGGCTTGGCAGCTCTGCCCTTGGCATAACAGCTCCTGAACTGTCAAGGAAGGCATGAAGCCATATCAGGCACAGTGGAAGGGTCACTGGCAGACCCACACTCAACCAGCTAAGCCAAAGCACACCCATGCCCCTAGCTCAGAGAAACAGCTCAGCTGTCATATTCCTGGAAAACATGTCCCCAAGTCCTTAAGCCATCACTTGCACATGCATCTGAGTGAGAAACAGCTTGACAGATGTGCCCCTGCTGGACCCTTTCCTGGTCACAGAAGTAGTATAGTAACCCTGCCACTGGCAAACCAGTCCTGGAGACCGTGATACAGCATATGCCCACATCCCCAGTCTGAGAATCAATCCAGCAACCACATCCCCAGTGATCCAGCTCCTGAGATGATTGACCTAGATGGTGCATGTGACCCCCAGCATGTGAGTCAACCCAGAGATCCCTCACTTGGCAAAGTTGTGCCACTGACATGACAAACCTCCCAAGTATAGGTTGTTGAGTCATTCACAGACATGTAATTCAGAAAGTGAATTACAGCTAAAAAAAAAAAAAAAAAAAAAAAAACACTTAAGAGTCTACATTACTGCCCCCATCCTGAAAAAAGCCATTGCACTCTACCCAATAGACACCCTAGGACACATTTGAAGGTGTAAAAAAAGGTAACATGACATCACCTAAAAACAGAATAATGTTCTAATAACATACCCAAAGAATTGGAAATTTCTGACTTTATAGAAAAGATTCAAATTAGTTATCTTAAGAAAGCTCACTGACATACAAGAGAATACAAACAGTTCAACCAACACAGAAAAAATAATTCTCAATCTGAATGAAAAAATTCAACAAAGAGGAGATAGATATCTTTTAAAAAATCAACAGAAATTTTAGAATTGAAGAATTTACTAAACAAAATAAAAAATACACTTGACAGTCTCAACAACAAACTAGATGAAACAGAATAAAGAATTTCTGATCTTGAAGATAGCAGTTTTAAAATAACAAAGTAGGGCAAATAAATAAATAAATAAGTAAAAATAAAAAAGAATGAACAAGGCTTACAAGATCTATGGGATTAGTATCTATCTATTAGTATTAGTATTAAGTGAACAAATATTTGAATTACAGGTACTCCAGAAGGAGAAGAAAACAAAAAAGATATTTAAAACCTATTTAAATAATAGCTGGAAACTTTCCTAGTCTTTGGAAAGGTATAAACACCCAAATCCAAGAAGCTCGAAAGTCCCCAAATAGATTTAATACAAATAGGTCATCTCCAAGATACACTGCAGTCAAAATATCCAAAGTTAAATTCAAAGAGAGAATTCTTAAAACAGCAACAAAAAACTTCAAGTCATTTATGATTGACCCCCGTTCTGGGACTTCTCAGCAGAAACCCTACAGGTCAGGAGAACGTGGGATGATGTATTCAAAGTACAGAAAGGAAAAAACTGCCAGCCAAGAATATTAAAACCAGCAAAGCTATCCTTCATCAATGAAGGAGAAATAGTCTTTCTTGGTCAAGCAAAAATTAAAAGAATTCACCACCACCAGACTAGCCTTGCAAGAAATGGTTAGGGGAGTCCTACAACAAGAAGAAAAGGGATGATAAAAACCATCATGAAAATACCTGAAAACATAAAACTTACCAAGAGAGTATATACACAAATTATAGAGAGTATATACACAAACATTATCAATCCAGAAAACCACTAAACCACAAGATTAAACAATAAGAGAGAAAGAAAGGAACAAAGGATGGACAAAATAATCAGAAAATAACCAAAAAAATGACAGGAGTAAGACCTCACATATCAATAATAACCTTGAGTGTGAACAGATTAAATATCCCAATTAAAAGACATAGATTGACTGGATTAAAAAAAAAAAAAACATGACCCATTCATATCCATTCTACAAGAAACACATCTTACCTACAAAGACACACATAGACTGAAAGTGAAGGGATGAAAAAAGATATTCCATGCAAATGAAAAACTAAAGTGAGCAGGAGTAGCTATAATTATACCAGATAAAACAAACTTTAAGTCAAAATCTGCACTGAGAAACAAAGGGCAATATATAATGATAAAAGGATCAACACAGCAAGAGGATATAACCATTATATATAGAGAGAGGATACAACAATTATATACATATATATAATTATATATATAATCGTGTGTATGTGTGTGTGTGTGTGTGTGTGTGTAATAGTGCTCCCAACACTGGAGCACCCTGATATATAAAACAAATATTATCAGATTAAAAGAGAAAGACACTATAGTGGATTGAATTATGTCCCCCCAAACTCACTGAGGCTTGAATTGTCTCCCAAGTTTTATATATTAGAAGTGTGGTCCTCACTGTGACTGTTAAGAGGGTGGGATTTCCTATTATGGTAATTGAAAGGTGAAGCCTTGAAGAGGTGGTTGGATTGTAGGACTTTGCAGTAGTAAATGGATTAAAAATGGTCATCAGGGCACGGTTGCGAAGGCTTTAAAGGAAGAGTCTGTCTTTCTCTCTCTGCTTTCTCTTGCTTCCTCACCATGTGATCTGCTTGTTCCCGCCAGCTGCCTGCCACTTTCTGCCATGAGTAGAAGTAGTCTGAGGCCCACACCAGATTCAGCTGTCCCAGAATTGTGAGCCAAATAAGCCTCTGTTCTTTATAAATTATGGAGTTTCAGGTATTCTGTTAGAGCAACACAAAATGGAGTAATACAGAAAATTGGTACCAGAGAAGTGGGATGTAGCTGCTTATAACAAGTACTTCAAAATGTGGATGCAGCTTTGGAAGCAGGTGTTAGGCAAAGGTTGGAGGGGTTTGGAGGACTTAGAAGAAGACAAAAAATGAAGGAACATTTGGAATATCTTAGAGATGGTAACATGGTGGTGAACAGAATGCTGATAGAAATATGGACAGTAAAGACCATTCTAAGAAAGTCTCAGATAGAAATAAGAAGGAGATTTTCAGAAACTGGGGCAAATATCACCATTTCTGTGAACTGGAAGAAAACTTGGCTCTGTGCCATTTTGTCCATGCCCCAGGACTTTTGTGGAAGTTAAAACTTAAGAACTGTGAGCCAGAGCATTTGGCAGAGGAAATTTCTAAGCAGCAAAGCATTAAGGAAGCTGCATGGCTACTTGCAACAGCCTATGTTGAGTTGTGGTGGCAAAGGCATAACAGAAAGCCAGAATTTAAAGGGGAAGCAGAGGGTAAAAATTTGGAAAATTTGCAGCCTGCCGATGTGGTAAAGAAGCAGAGAGCATGCAATGGTGCCGCCCAGTGACACTTAGCTAAGATGAGTGCAAAAGAAAAGGATTATCAAGAGAAAGAGAAAAAGCCCTTAAGGCATTGCAGAAGCCTCTGGGACCAACCTTTCCATTTCAGGCCCAAAGACCTAGGGATACCAAGTGGTCTTGGGGAACAGGCTTGAGGAGCTCTCCCCGAGCTCACTGCCCAGGACCACTTCTGGAAGTTGCTTCCAGCACCAGCACCCCAGCTGCTTTTGGCTGCTCCAGCTGTGGGTAAATTGACCCCAGGTGTGGCTGGACATGCAGCTTTGAAAAGTACAAGCTGGAAGCATTGGTGGCATCCACATGGTGTTAGGTTGGCCGGTTTGCAGAATGCTAGAGCTGCGTCAGCTTGGGAGCCTCCACCCAGATTTCAAAGGCTGTCTGGGGGCCCAGGAAGAGATCTGTCACAGGGGTGGAGTCACTGCAGACAGCTTTCACTAGAGCAATGCTGAGCAGAAATGTAGGGTCAGAGTTGCCATAGAGAAACCTCAGCAGTGCCATGCCTAGTGGAGCCATGAGACTGGGACCACCAAAGAAATGCCAGACCTGTGGAGCTGCCAGAGTGGAATACCAGCCTGCAAGAGCTGAAGTGTGACCTGAGACCAGGAAAGCCATAGGAGTGGAGCTGCCTGAGGCCAACCCCCACACCAGCATACAGAGGACATCAAACATAGAGTCAATGTAACTGATTCACTAGCTTTGAGATTTAATGCCTGACCTGCTGGGTTTTGGACTTGTTTGGGACCCATTACCCCTTTCTTTTGGCCTATTTCTCCATTTTATAATGGGAATATGTACCCTATGTTTGTCTCACCATTGTATCTTGGAAGTAGATAACTTGTTTTGAATTTCAAAGATGGGACACTGAACTTTTGATTTTTGAATTGAAACAAGTTAAGACTTTGGGGGTGCGCCCCATGCACTGAACTGGCATCACGCAGGTGAGTCCAGCCAGCAGAACCATGTAGCTCTACATGGCCCCCTCACCATGCTGCCTTGTACCCAGGCAGTGGGGCATATCCAGGCCCCGCCCCATACCCTGAGCCAGCACCACACAGGTGAGCCTGCTGGAAGCATCCAGCAGCAGCAACAGCCAGTGGAACCACACAGATAGATGCAGACCCTCACCCAACCTCAGACCCAGTGGGGGGCACCAGCCTATGGATCCAACCCACTGAGTTTGGCCCAGCAGAACTCCATGGCGCTAGAGGCTCATTCTATGACCACAAAGTCTAGAATGGGAACCAAGGTGGTTTAACATAACCACCACCACACCTACTGTCAAGCAAAGGCAATTCATCCTCCACGGTAACAACCAAGGCCACTCCACACCCAATCTCAGTGTAATAGAAGAAGCAAAACCCCTACCAAATGACCAAACATCAGCAAAAAAACACTAGAAGCACAAACAATCAAGAAGAAATGACACTACCGAAAGGATACAGTAATGCCCCAAAGTCAGACTCCATGGAACAGGGACTCCTCAAAATGTCTGAAAAAGAATTTTGAGCAACGATCTTAAGAAAACTTAAAGAAATAAAGGAAGACTCAATTAGAGAACACAATGAAACAAGAAAAAACATCCAGAATACAAAGGAGGAAATCTACAAAGAGATTAATACCATAAAAAGGAGTGCAGCAGAACTTCTAGAAATGAAAGACTCACTCAATGAAATAAAAAACACAACTGGGAGCTTGAGCAGCAGGATAGAGAAAGCAGAAGAAAGAATTTCAGAGCTTGAAGATGGTCTTTTGGAAATAACTCAGGCAGACAAAAAAAGGAAAAAAGAATTAAAAATAATGAGGAAAACTTACGAGAGATAGCAAACAACTTCAAGCACTCTAACAATAGAATTGTGGGTATTCCTGAAGGGCAGGAGAAAGGAAAAGGTATCAAAAACCTGTTCAAGGAAATAGAAACAGAATATTTCCCAGGTGTAGGGTGACATACAGACTTTCAGTTCTACGAATCTCAAAGGTCCCCAAACAGATTCAACCCAAAATGATCCTCCCCAAGATATATTATAGCTGAATTTGCAAAGCTCAAAGACAGAGAATTCTACAAGCTGCAAGAGAAAAACACCAGGCCACTTATAGGGGAACCCCCATAAAACAGCAGACTTCTCAACTGAAACCCTACAGGCCAGAAGAAAGTGGAATGAATATTCAAAGTACTAAAAGAAAATAACTGCCAGCCAGGAATTCTTTACCCAGTGGGGCTCTCCTTCAGAAATGAGGGAGAAATAGCATATTTTCCAGACAAACAAAAGTTGTGGGAGTTCACCACCACACGACCAGCCCTGCAAGAAATTCTCAAAGGAGTCATTCATCGGGAATCTGAATAATGGTGACCACAATGATGAATACACAAGAAAGAGTAAAACCCACAGTTAAAACAAAAATGACAGCAAGAAAGAGAAAGAAGCTAAATTATTCTGCTTTAAATTCCCAACTTACATTGAAGAAGAGAAATAAAAGGGGAAATAATGATAAAAAGATACTTAAACCACCTAAACAAGTAGCAGTTAAATGACAAGAATTAAACAATACTTCTGAATAACTACTCTAAATGTGAATGGATTAAACTCCCCATTTAAAAGACAAAGACTAACTGATTGTATTAAAAAGCTAGACCCAACTATTTGCTGTCTTCAAGAGACCCGCCTCACCTGTAAAGACACTCATAGACTAAACCTGAAGTGATGGAAAAAGATCTACAATGCAAATGGAAACCAAAACCGAGCAGGAGTAGCTATTCTTATATTGAACAAAATAGACTTTAATCCAAAAACATTAAAAAGGACAAAGAAGGCCATTATATAGTGATAAAGGGACCTATCCAGCTAGAAGACATAACAATCATAAACATGTATGCACCCAATACTGGAGCACCCAGATATATCAAGCAAACTCTTTAGACCTAAAGAAGGAGATAGGACCTAATACGTTAATAGTGGGTGATCTGAACACCCCTCTCTCAGTACAGAACAGGACTTCCAGGCAACAACTCAACAAAGAGACACAGGATTTAATCTACACCCTAGACCAACTGGACTTGGCAGATATATACAGAACATTTCGCCCAAAAGCTAAAGAATACACTTTCTTCTCATCAGCTCACAGTACGTTCTCCAGGATAAACCACATATTAGGTCACAAATTTAGTCTCAGCAAATTTTAAAAATTGGAATTGTTCCAACAATCTTTTCCAGCCACAATGGACTAAAACTGGAGATAAACAATAAACAAATCACTGGAAGCTATACAAATACATGGAAAATAAATAGGCTCCTGAATGGTCCAAGAAGAAATTAAACAGGAAATCAAAAAATTTCTAGAAACTAATGAAAATAAAGATATATCACACCAAAACGTGTGGGATACTGCAAAAGCAGTACTAAGAGGCAAATATATTGTAGTAAATGCTTATATCAAAAAAATGGAAAGACTTCAAATAAATGACCTAACACTATGCCTCAAAGAACTTGAAAAACAACAACAATCCAAACCTAAAGGCAGTAGATGGAAAGAAATAATTAATATCAGGACAGAAGTAAATGAAATAGAGACCCCAAAAAACAATAGAAAAGATCAACAAAACTAAAAGTTGGTATTCTGAGAAGATAAACAAAATAGACACACCATTAGCTGGATTAACACGGAAAAAAAAGGAGAGAGAAGACTCAATTAACAAAAATCAGAAATGAAAAGGGAGACAGTACAGCTGATACCAGAGAAATACAAAGAATCATTAGAGACTATTATAAAAAACTGTATGAGAACAAATTTGAAAATTTGGAAGATATGGTTAAGTTTCTAGACACTTACAATTTACCAGGACTAAACCAAGAAGATATAGAAAACCTGGACAGACCAATAAGAAGCAAAGAGATTGAAGTGGTAATTAGCAATCTTCCAACAAAAAAAAGTCAGGGTCCAGAGGGCTTTACAGCTGAATTATATCAAACTTTTAAAGAGGAGTTAATACCAATTCTCATGGAACTATTCCTAACAATTGAAACAGATGCTACTCTCCCACACTCATTCTCTGAGGCCAACATAACCCTGATACAAAAACCAGATAAAGACACAACAAAAAAAGAAAATTATAGGCCAATATCCTTGATGAACCTGGATGCTAAAATCCTCAACAAAATATTAGCAATTAGAATACAGCAACATATTTAAAAAATTATACACTATGATCAAGTGGCATTTATCCCAGGAATGCAAGGATGATTCAACATACTAAAGTCAATAAATGTGATACATCACAACAAGCTCAAGGACAAAGACCATATGATCACCTCAATAGATGCTGAAAAAGCATTTGACAAAATTCAACATTCCTTCATGATAAAGACTGTCAATAAATTAGGTATAGAAGGAAAATATATTAACACAATAAAAGCCATTTATGACAAGCTCACCACCAGTACTACTCAGAATGGGGAAAAATTGAAGGCCTTCCCCTTAAGGACAGGAACAACACAAGGATGTCCACTCTTATCCCTTCTATTCAACACAGTACTGGAGGTACTTGCTAGAGCAATTGGGCAAGAGAAAGAAATAAAGGGAATCCAGATTGGAAAAGATGAAGTCAAACTTTCCCTATTTACAGATGTCATGATACTATATATAGAAAAACCAAAAGACTCTATCAAAAAACTCCTAGAGCAGGTTAATCACTTCAGTCACGTTGCAAATACAAAATAAATGTCCAAAAATCACTACCATTTATATATTCAAATAATGAACTAACAGAAAGAAAAATAAAGAAAGTAAGTGCATTTACAATTGCCCCAAATAAATACGATACCAAGGGATCAATTTAACCAAGGAGGTTAAAGACCTCTACAATGAGATTTACAAACCACTTCAGAAACTAATTAAGGAAGACACAAAAAGATGGAAAGATATTCCATGCTCTTGGATTGGAAGAATTAGCATTGTGAAAATGTCTCTACTACCCAAAGCGATGTACAGATTCAATGCAATCCCTGTGAAAATACCAATGACATTCTTCACAGAAGTGGAAAAAACAATCCTACCTTTCATGTGGAAAAACAAAAGTCCCCAATAGCCAAAGAAATCCTGAGGGAAAAAAAAAAAAGTCAGAGGCATAGCTCTGCCTGACTTCAAATTACACTACAAAGCTAATGTAACCAAAACAGCATGGTACTGGTATAAGAATAGACATTCAGACCAGTGGATTAGAATAGGGAACCCAGAAGTCACTCCTCAGGCTTATAGCCATCTGATATTAGACAAAAGCAACCAAAATCTTCATTGGGGAAAAGATTGAGTCTTCAACAAGTGGTGCTGGGAAAACTGGATACCCATATGCAGAAAAATGAAACTAGATATGCATCTCTCACCATACACTAAAATCAACTCAAAATGAATTAAAGACCTAGATATAAGACCTGAAACTGTAAAATTACTAACTAAAAATATATGTGAAACACTTCAGCAGGTGGCTCAGGGAATTGGCTTTATGAACATGAGCCCAAAAGCACAAGCAGCAAAAGAAAAAATAAACAAATGGGACTGTATCAAACTAAAAAGTTTCTGCACACCAAAATAAACATCAGCAGAGTGAAAAGACAACCTACACAGTGGGAGAAATTTTTGCTAACTATGCATCCAACAGGAAATAATATCCAGAATATACATAGAACTTAAGCAATTATATGGTAAAAAAAAAAATAAATAAATGACTCAATTAAAAAATGGGCAAAGGAACTTTTGGAATTTCAAGATGGCGGTGTCTGCGGCGGCTGGCGCAGAGTAGCTGAGGTGGAAAAGGTGGCCACTGGGCCTCAGGCAGCTGGGAAACTTGTGGACCCTCCTCTTGCCATCTCTTAAGGGAGGACCGCTGCTGCTGACCGGTCGTGGGGGGGGACCACCACTTTGCCCCCGGCAGGAGAGGGTGCCTCATTTACAGGCAACAGCTTTGAAGTGTGGAGCAGGAAAAGAACTGTTTCTTAGCTGCAAAAGCGAGTCACGAAACAGGGAAAACGGCGCCAGGGCTGCTGTGGATGCAGCCAGGATCCCGGAGGCCGGGGCTGCGCTGAAGGCGGCCAGCTGCACTATTCAGGATTCGAGGTTTCAGGCCGGCATTAAAGAAGATTACTGGGAGGGCCCGAGCCGCGCCGCGACTGAAGAGCTTGAGGCGGCAGCGGCGAGAACGGGAAAGCGGCAAACCAGAGACAGAGAGTGAGCGCCCGACCTGGAAAGCACAGTGAGTGACCCCAGGAACAGCTCTGTTCGGGGGGCTGTCGCCCCCCCGGCTCGCACCTGCACCACCAGGCCACTCACTGCCCCGGTGCTGCCTCCATTTTCCCAGGTGCGGGCAGCCCCGCCCAGCTCAGCCATCACTGAGCCCTCCACTTGATTGGCCTGGAGCGGGGCTTTCCGGAGCCTGCGTACCGGCCTCCGCTCCCACTCCCTCCGCGGTTCTCTGGCGGGGCTGGTGGCGGTGGGCGTCCCCGGCCAGTGTCGGGAGAGCAAGGAAGTATGGGCGGGCCAACTGTCACTCCACCACACCCTGGACTCCGGCCCCAGGTAAACTCCCTGTTACTGGGAGGCAGATACCATCTCTGCGGCCACCAGTTTGGAAAAAAGCCTAACGAATTTCTGGTTGGGAATAGTGTGGTAGGAGAGTTCCCAGGCCCGCTTGAACCTCCCGGAGACCAGGCTGCAGGTGGGCGCTAGGTTCGGTTTATACTGGGGGGATACAAAGGTGAACAAGACCCGAGAAAGATCTACATAGTGCTACAAAGGCACCCAGAGAGACCGGTCGTCTGTGCCTAGCAGAAACTGGTAGACTTCCTGGGCGAGGCGGTGCCGAACAGGGTCTTGAAGGCCCAGCTGATAGACGAGGGGTGCAGAAGACACGCCCCAGCCCAGCACAGTGTGCACAGAGTGGGGAGACGTGCGGCCAGGGAGGCAGAGACTCGACAGAAACGACACAACCGGTGGGGTCGCCACTGCACGATCTAACAGCCTGGGCCAGAGCACATGGAACAGGGAGAAGTCCTGCACAGGAACTGAAAGCTCAACAGAGATCACACACCCTGTGGTACGTGATCCACCAGCCCAGCAGAGTCCAAGCTGACCAGAAAGGTGGCTCCCCAGAGAAGCCCAAGACCCAAGGCAACCACACACACAAGGCACTAGAGGCCAACTGAGCACTCACGGAGGGAGCCATACCAAATTGGCAACCACAGGAACATCCTAGTTAGTCATTAGTCTCAAACCAGTGGACTGTGAAACCCCCTGCCACAATGAATAAACACCAAAAAAAAAGATACCAGAAATACAAAAAATCAAGAAAGTACACCACCAAAAGTTAATAAATTTCAAACTCTCGATGCTATAGAACAAGAAGCCACTGAAATAGCTGACAAGGAATTTCGAGTGATGATTCTAAGGAAACTGAATGAGATACAAGAAAACTCAGCTAGACATCATGATGAAATTAGGAAAAGTATACAGGATCTGAAAGAGGAAATGTACAAAGAAATCAATGTCCTGAAAAAAAATGTAGCAGAACTTGCTGAACTGAAGAAGATATTCAACGAAATAAAAAACACAACGGAGAGTTTAACCAGCAGGCTTGTCGAAGTTAAAGAGAGAACCTCTGAACTTGAAGATGGGCTGTTTGAAATAACACAAGCAGACAAAAAGAAAGAAAAAAGAATCAAGGACATGGAAGAAAATCTGAGAGAGATATCAGACAACCTCAAGCACTCAAATATCCAAGTCATGGGTATTCCAGAAGGGGAGGAAAATGGAGATTCCATTGAAAACATATTCAACAAAATAGTGGCAGAAAACTTCCCAGGTACAGGAAAAATCACAGATATTCAGATCCAGGAAGCTCAACGATCTCCAAACGTATTCAACCCAAAAAGGCCTTCTCCAAGACATGTCATAGTCAAATTGGCAAAACTCAGAGACAAAGAGAGAATCTTAAAAGCTGCAAGAGAGAAGCGTCAAATCACCTATAAGGGAGCCCCAATCAGGTTAACATCAGACTTTTCATCACAAACCCTAAAAGCTAGAAAGGAATGGGATGATATTTTCAAAATACTAAAGGACAAAGATTGCCAGCCAAGAATACTCTACCATGCAAGGTTATCCTTCCGAAATGAGGGGCAAATAGTATATTTCTCAGACAAACAAAAACTGCGGGAGATCATTACCACACGACCACCCTTACAAGAAATCCTCAAGGGAGTACTGGGTTTGGTTCCTGAAAAATAACTACCACTGCCATAAAAACCCAAGAAAAATCTAAACCCGCTAGTATAATAAGAATGGCATTCAAGAAGAGAAAACAAGCTAACAAAAACACTATCTACAACCTAAGGAACCAACAAACACAGAAACCAAACAGTAAATCAGAAAGCAAGGAACAAAAGACACCTAAGACAACCAAACAACCAATAAAATGCTAGCAATAAATCAACACATTTCAATAACAACTCTTAATGTAAAACGCTTAAATAACCCAATTAAAAGACACAGACTGGCTGACTGGATCAAAAAGCAGGACCCAACTATATGCTGCCTACAAGAGACCCACCTCACCCATAAAGATTCACACAGACTAAGACTGAAAGGATGGAAAAAGATTTACCATGCAAACAGAAAAGAAAATCGAGCTGGAGTAGCTATTCTTATATCTGACAAAATAGACTTTAAACTAAAAACCATAAAAAGAGACAATGAGGGACACTACTTAATGATAAAAGGACTGATCCATCAAGAAGACATAACCATCATAAATGTGTACGCACCCAATGTTGGAGCAGCCAGATTTATAAAACAAACTCTATTAGACCTAAAGAAGGAAATAGACACTAATACCATAATAGCAGGGGACCTGAACACCACACTGTCAATATTAGACAGATCATCTAGGCAAAGAATCAGCAGAGAAACACAAGATCTAAACAAGACTCTAGACCAATTGGAATTGGCAGATATCTACAGAACATTCCACCCAACAACTTCAGAATATTCATTCTTCTCATCAGCACATGGATCATTCTCCAGGATAGATCACATATTAGGTCACAAATCAAGTCTCAATAAATTCAAAAAAATTGGAATTATCCCATGTATCTTCTCAGACCACAATGGATTAAAACTAGAAATTAATAACAAACAAAACTCTAGAAACTATACAAACACATGGAAATTAAACAGCATTCTACTTAATGACATATGGGTCCAAGAAGAAATCAAGCAGGAAATCAAAAAATTTATTGAAACTAATGAAAACAATGATACATCATACCAAACCCTGAGGGATACTGCAAAAGCAGTATTGAGGGGGAAATTTATTGCATTAAACGCTCACATCAGAAGAATGGAAAGATGGCAAGTGAACAACCTAACACTTCACCTTAAAGAACTAGAAAAACAAGAACAATCCAAACCTAAAGTTAGCATACGGAAAGAAATCATTAAGATCAGAGCAGAACTGAATGAAATTGAAAACCATAAAACAATTCAAAAGATCAACGAATCAAAATGTTGGTTTTTTGAAAAGATAAATAAAATTGACAAACCATTAGCATGGCTAACAAAAAAAAGAAGAGAGAAGATTCAAAAGACAAAAATTAGAAATGAAAAAGGCGATATTACAACTGATTCATCTGAAATACAAGGAATCATTCGAGACTACTATAAACAACTATACGCCAACAAATTTGAAAATCTGGAGGAAATGGATAAATTTCTGGACACACACAAGCTCCCAAAACAGAACCATGAAGACGTAGAAAATTTGAACAGACCAATAACATAAAGGAGATTGAAGCTGTTATCAGAAGGCTCCCAAAAAGAAAAGCCCAGGACCAGATGGATTCACAGCAGAATTTTACCAAACATTCAAACAGGAATTGACACCGATTCTTTACAAACTATTCCAAAAGATTGAAACGGACGCAAATCTCCCATACTCATTCTATGAAGCAAATATCATCCTGATACCAAAACCAGGTAAAGATATAATCAAAAAAGAAAACTACAGGCCGATATCCTTGATGAATATAGATGCAAAAATCCTCACTAAATTACTAGCAAACAGAATACAGCAACACATACGTAAAATTATTCATCACGATCAAGTGGGATTCATCCCAGGTATGCAAGGTTGGTTCAACATACGCAAATCAATAAATGTGATACACCATATAAATAAACTCAAACACAAGGACCATATGATCATCTCTATAGATGCTGAAAAAGCATTCGATAAAGTTCAGCACTCATTCATGACAAAGACCCTCTATAAGTTAGGTATAGAGGGAAAATATCTCAACATAATTAAAGCCATATATGAGAAACCCACTGCCAATATCATCCTGAACGGGGAAAAGCTGAAAGCTTTTCCTTTAAGAACAGGAACTAGACAAGGATGCCCACTCTCACCACTCCTATTCAACATAGTGTTGGAAGTACTAGCCAGAGTAATCAGAGAAGAGAAGGAAATAAAGGGCATCCAGATTGGAAAAGATGAAGTCAAACTGTCCCTGTTTGCAGATGACATGATCCTATATATCGAACAGCCTAAAACCTCTACAAAAAAACTGCTGGAATTGATAAATGATTTCAGCACAGTAGCAGGATACAAAATCAACACACAAAAATCAGTAGCATTTCTGTTCTCCAATAGTGAACATGCAGAAAGAGAAATCAAGATAGCCTGCCCATTTACAATAGCCACCAAAAAAATAAAATACTTAGGAACTGAGTTAACCAAAGAGGTGAAAAATCTCTATAATGAGAACTACAAACCACTGCTGAGAGAATTTAGAGAGGATACAAGAAGATGGAAAGATATCCCATGCTCTTGGATTGGAAGAATCAACATAGTGAAAATGTCCATACTACCCAAAGTGATATACAAATTCAATGCAATCCCCATCAAAATTCCAAAGACATTTTTCTCAGAAATGGAAAAAACTATCCAGACATTTATATGGAACAATAAAAAACCACGCATAGCCAAAGCAATGCTGAGCAAAAAAAATAAAGCTGGAGACATAACACTACCTGACTTTAAGCTATACTACAAAGCTATAATAACCAAAACAGTATGGTACTGGCATAAAAACAGACACACTGACCAATGGACTAGAATAGAGAATCCAGAAATCAACCCACACACTTACTGCCATCTGATCTTTGACAAAGGCACCAAGCCTATTCACTGGGGAAGGGACTGCCTCTTCAGCAAATGGTGCTGGGATAACTGGATATCCATATGCAGGAGAATGAAACTAGATCCATACCTCTCACCGTATACGAACATCAACTCAAAATGGATTAAGGATTTAAATAGACACCCTGAAACAATAAAACTTCTTAAAGAAAACATAGGAGAAACACTTCAGGAAATAGGACTGGGCACAGACTTCATGAATACGACCCCAAAAGCACGGGCAACCAAAGGAAAAATAAACAAATGGGATTATATCAACCTAAAAAGCTTCTGCACAGCAAAAGAAACAATTAACAGAGTTAAAAGACAACCAACAGAGTGGGAGAAAATATTTGCAAATTATACATCTGACAAAGGATTAATATCCAGAATATATAAGGAACTCAAACAACTGTACAAGAAGAAAACAAGCAACCCAATTAAAAAATGGGCAAAAGAGCAAAGTAGGCATTTCTCTAAGGAAGATATACAAATGGCCAACAGACATATGAAAAAATGCTCAACATCACTCAGCATCTGGGAAATGCAAATCAAAACCACACTGAGATACCATCTAACCCCAGTTAGGATGGCTAAAATCCAAAAGACTATGAACGATAAATGCTTGCGAGGCTGCGGAGAAAAAGGAACTCTCATACATTGTTGGTGGGACTGCAAAATGGTGCAGCCTCTATGGAAAATGGTATGGAGGTTCCTCAAACAATTGCAGATAGATCTACCATACGACCTAGCTATCCCACTGTTGGGAATATACCCAGAGGAATGGAAATCATCAAGTCGAAGGTATACCTGTTTCCCAATGTTTATCGCAGCACTCTTTACAATAGCCAAGAGTTGGAACCAGCCCAAATGCCCATCATCGGATGAGTGGATACGGAAAATGTGGTACATCTACACAATGGAATACTACTCAGCTATAAAAACGAATGAAATATTGCCATTTGCAACAACAAGGATGGACCTTGAGAGAATTATATTAAGTGAAACAAGTCAGGCACAGAAAGAGAAATACCACATGTTCTCACTGATTGGTGGGAGGTAAAAATTAATATATAAATTCACACACACACACACACACACACAAACCGGGGGGGGGGGGAAGAAGATATAACAACCACAATTATTTGAAGTTGATACGACAAGCAAACAGAAAGGACATTGTTGGGGGGGAGGGAGAAGGGAGGGAGGTTTTGGTGATGGGGAGCAATAATCAGCCACAATGTATATCGATAAAATAAAAAAGATAAAATAAAAAGTGGGCAAAGGAGCTGAATACACATTTTTCAAATGAAGACATACAAATCACCAACAGGTACATGAAAAAATGCTCAACTTCACTAGTCATTAGGGAAATGTAACTTAAAACCACATTGTGATACCGCCTCACTCCAGTTAGACTGGCTATAATCAAAAAGACAGTGAATAACAAATGCTAGCGAGGATGTGGATAGAAGAGAACACTACTGCACTGTTGCTGGAACTGTAAATTAGTACAACCACTTTGGAAAACAATTTGGAGATTTCTCAAACAACTACAGATAGATATTCCACAAGATCCAGCAATCCCTTTATTGGGTATATATCCAGATGAATGGAAATCATCATGTCAAAGAGATACCTGCACTCCCATGTTTATTGCAGTTTTGTTTACAATAGCCATGATATGGAACCAACCTAAATGTCCATCAATAGATTATTGGATAAGGAAACTGTGGTATATATACACTATGCATACTACTCTGCCATAAAAAAAAATGAAATACTCCCATTTGCAACAACATGGATGAACCCGGAGAAACTTATGTTGAGTGAAACAAGCAAAGCACAAAGGGATAAATACTGCATGTGCTTACTCACATGTAGGAGCTAAGAGAGAAAGGCAGGCAGAAAAGAAAGACTACGGCAGTGCTGTGATCCAACAGAGGGAAGGAACATTCCTAGGGCTACAAATTGGATTGGAGGGGAGAGGGGGAGGTTGGGGGAGGTTGAGGGATAATTGGGTGTGGACAAGGGGTACAAAAATAATTTCTGGCAATGGGTATGCTCCCAGTATGAATCTAGCCCTCACAGCATGGGCAGGAGGGTGGACAATCAACTTTGTATTTCATGAATATTTGTAATTAATAACAATAATAATAATAAAAGACTTTGGGGTAGAACACATGTATTTGCATGTGAAAAGGACATGAGATTTGGGGGGTCCGGGGTGGAATATAGTGGTTTGAATTATGTCCCCCCAAAACTCACTGAGGCTTGAATTATCTCCTATGTTTTATGTATTAGAAACTTGGCCCCCTCTGTGACTGTTAAGTGGGTGGGAAATCCTTTTATAGTAATTGAAATGTGGGGACTTGAAGAGGTGATTGGATTATACGAATGTGCAGTAGTGAAAGGATTAAAAATGGTGGTCAGGGGCATGGTTCTGAGGGCTTTAAAAGAAGAGGACAGTCTGTCTTTCTCTCTCTCTGCTTCCACCATCTTGCAATGTGAGACCCCCGAGTCACTGTCTCCATTACCAGATGGACTTTGGACTTCTCAGCCTCTGAAACTGTAAGCAATAAATTTCATTTTCTTTATACATCACCCAGTTTCAAGTATTTTATTATAAAACACAAAAATGGACTAATACAGACACAAACACACCAATAGTTAGGGATTTTAACATCCAGTCTCAGCACCGAACAGATCATTGAGACAGAAAATCAATAAGGAAACATCAGATGTAAATGGCACTGTAGATCAGATGGCACCACAGACGAGATGGATCTAACAGATATACACAGAGCACACTTTTATTTATTTTTTTGAAAAAGTTGAACAATAAGGGAATTCAAACCTTTCATGTTGGTATTATGAGGCTCTGCTCTAACCAACTGAGTTAAACCACCAGCCCCAGAGCTTTGAATCCAAGATCTGCAGAGTACACATTCTTTTCATCAGCACACAGAACATTCTCCAGGATTGAACACATGTTAAGCCACATAATAATTCTCAACACATTCAAAAATTCAAAATCATATCATGTTTTTTATGACCATAATGAAATAAAACTAGAAATCAATTAACAAAAGGAAAATACAAAACTACACAAATACAAATAAGTTAAACAACATGCTCTTGAATGACCAATGGGTTGTACAAAAGATTGAAAATGATATAAAGAAATTTCATAAAACTAATGAAGACAGAAACACAACATACCAAGACCCCGTGGGATACAGCAAAGACAATATTAAGAGGAAAGTTTATAGCAATAAACACCTACAGAAAAAATAGAAATATTTTAAGTAAACAGCCTAACAATGGACTTCAATAAGCTAGGAAAGCAAGAACAGACTATACCCAAAATAAGTAGAAGTAAAGAAATACTAAAAAGTAAGAGCAAAAATAAGTAAAATTGAGACTAACTGGGATGTTTTTGTCATTATTTCATTGAATAGGTTTTTAGTACCTTTTCTCCTGCCCTTCCAAAACGTCCATGATTCAGATATTTGTGTGCTTAAGATTGTCTGCTATTCTGTGTTAGATTTTCTTCATGGTTATGGGGGAGTGTCTTTTTATCTTTTCCTTTTTGGTCTGCCTGTGTTATTACAAAAAGTTGATCTTCAAGATTAGAAATTCTTTCTTCTGCTTGCTGTAAGCTGCTGTTTAAGTTCTCAGTTGTTTTGTTTATTCCATGTTCAGTTCCAAGAGTTCTGCTACATTTTTTTATTTATTTTTTATTTTTAAATTTTGTTTTGTCGATATACATTGTGGCTGATTATTGTTCCCCATCACCAAAACCACCCCCTCTCCTCCCTCCCCCCCCAACAATGTCCTTTCCGTTTGCTTGTCCTATCAACTTCAGGTAATTGCGGTTGTTATATCTTCTGCCCCCCACAACGGTCTTTGTGTGTGTGTGTGTGTGTGTGTGTGTGTGTGTGTGTGTGTGTGTGTGTGTGTGTGTGTGTGTGTGTGAATTATATATTAATTTTTAGCTCCCAACAATAAGTGAGAACATGTGATATTTCTCTTTCTGTGCCTCACTTGTTTCATTTAATATAATTCTCTCTAGGTCCATCCATGTTGTTGCAAATGGCAATATTTCATTCGTTTTTATAGCCGAGTAGTATTCCATTGTGTAGATGTACCACATTTTCCGTATCCACTCATCTGATGTTGGACATGTGGGCTAGTTCCAACTCTTGGCTAATGTAAAGAGTGCTGCAATGAACATTGGGAAACAGGTATACCTTCGACTTGATGATTTCCATTCCTCTGGGTATATTCCCAACAGTGGGATAGCTAGGTCGTATGGTAGATCTATCTGCAATTGTTTGAGGAACCTCCATACCATTTTCCATAGAGGCTGCACCATTTTGCAGTCCCACCAACAATGTATGAGAGTTCCTTTTTCTCCGCAGCCTCACAAGCATTTATCGTTCATAGTCTTTTGGATTTTAGCCATCCTAACTGGGGTTAGATGGTATCTCAGTGTGGTTTTGATTTGCATTTCCCAGATGCTGAGTGATGTTGAGCATTTTTTCATATGTCTGTTGGCCATTTGTATATCTTCCTTAGAGAAATGCCTACTTTGCTCTTTTGCCCATTTTTTAATTGGGTTGCTTGTTTTCTTCTTGTACAGTTGTTTGAGTTCCTTATATATTCTGGATATTAATCCTTTGTCAGATGTATAATTTGCAAATATTTTCTCCCACTCTGTTGGTTGTCTTTTAACTCTGTTAATTGTTTCTTTTGCTGTGCAGAAGCTTTTTAGGTTGATATAATCCCATTTGTTTATTTTTCCTTTGGTTGCCCGTGCTTTTGGGGTCGTATTCATGAAGTCTGTGCCCAGTCCTATTTCCTGAAGTGTTTCTCCTATGTTTTCTTTAAGAAGTTTTATTGTTTCAGGGTGTCTATTTAAATCCTTAATCCATTTTGAGTTGATGTTCGTATACGGTGAGAGGTATGGATCTAGTTTCATTCTCCTGCATATGGATATCCAGTTATCCCAGCACCATTTGCTGAAGAGGCAGTCCCTTCCCCAGTGAATAGGCTTGGTGCCTTTGTCAAAGATCAGATGGCAGTAAGTGTGTGGGTTGATTTCTGGATTCTCTATTCTAGTCCATTGGTCAGTGTGTCTGTTTTTATGCCAGTACCATACTGTTTTGGTTATTATAGCTTTGTAGTATAGCTTAAAGTCAGGTAGTGTTATGCCTCCAGCTTTATGTTTTTTGCTCAGCATTGCTTTGGCTATGCGTGGTCTTTTATTATTCCATATAAATGTCTGGATAGTTCTTTCCATTTCTGAGAAAAATGTCTTTGGAATTTCGATGGGGATTGCATTGAATTTGTATATCACTTTGGGTAGTATGGACATTTTCACTATGTTGATTCTTCCAATCCAAGAGCATGCGATATCTTTCCATCTTCTTGTAAACTCTCTAATTTCTCTCAGCAGTGGTTTGTAGTTCTCATTATAGAGATTTTTCACCTCCTTGGTTAACTCAATTCCTAAGTATTTTATTTTTTTGGTGGCTATTGTAAATGGGCAGGCTTTCTTGATTTTTCTTTCTGCATCTTCACTATTGGAGAAAAGAAATGCTACTGATTTTTGTGTGTTGATTTTGTATCCTGCTACTGTGCTGAAATCATTTATCAATTCCAACAGTTTTTTTGTAGAGGTTTTAGGCTCTTCAATATATAGGATCATGTCATCTGCAAACAGGGACAGTTTGACTTCATCTTTTCCAATCTGGATGCCCTTTATTTCCTTCTCTTCTCTGATTGCTCTGGCTAGTACTTCCAACACTATGTTGAATAGGAGTGGTGAGAGGGGACAACCTTGTCTAGTTCCTGTTCTTAAAGGAAAAGCTTTCAGCTTTTCCCCATTCAGGATGATATTGGCAGTGGGTTTGGCATATATGGCTTTAATTATGTTGAGATACTTTCCCTCTATAACTAACTTATAGAGGGTCTTTGTCATGAATGAGTGCTGAACTTTATCAAATGCTTTTTCAGCATCTATAGAGATGATCATATGGTCCTTGTGTTTGAGTTTATTAATATGGTGTATCACATTTATTGATTTGCGTATGGTGAACCAACCTTGCATCCCTGGCATGAATCCCACTTGATCGTGGTGAATAATTTTACGTATGTGTTGCTATATTCTGTTTGCTAGTATTTTAGTGAGGATTTTTGCATCTATATTCATCAAGGATATTGGCCTGTAGTTTTCTTTTTTGGTTATATCTTTACCTGGTTTTGGTATCAGGATGATGTTTGCTTCATAGAATGAGTTTGGGAGATTTGCGTCCGTTTCAATCTTTTGGAATAGTTTGTAAAGAATCAGTGTCAATTCCTGTTTGAATGTTTGGTAAAATTCTGCTGTGAATCCATCTGGTCCTGGGCTTTTCTTTTTTGGGAGCCTTCTGATAACAGCTTCAATCTCCTTTATTGTTATTGGTCTGTTCAAATTTTCTACGTCTTCATGGTTCAGTTCTGGGAGCTTGTGTGTGTCCAGAAATTTATCCATTTCCTCCAGATTTTCAAATTTGTTGGCGTATGGTTGTTCATAGTCGTCTCGAATGATTCCTTGTATTTCAGATGAATCAGGTATAATATCGCCTTTTTCATTTCTATTTTTTGTTATTTGAGTCTTCTCTCTTCTTTTTTTTTGGTAGCCATGATAATGGTTTTTCAATTTTATTTATCTTTTTAAAAAACCATCTTTTTGATTCGTTGATCTTTTGAATTGTTTTTTGGTTTTCAATTTCATTCAGTTCTGCTCTGATCTTAATGATTTCTTTCCGTCTGCTAACTTTAGGTTTGTATTGTTCTTGTTTTTCTAGTTTTTTAAGGTGAAGTGTTAGGTTGTTCACTTTCCAACTTTCCATTGTTCTGAGGTGAGCATTTAATGCAATAAATTTCCCCCTTAGTACTGCTTTTGCAGTATTCCACAGGTTTCGGTATGACGTATCATTATTTTCATTAGTTTCCATAAATTTTTTGATTTCCTGCTTAATTTCTTCTTGGACCCATATGTCATTAAGTAGAATGCTGTTTAATTTCCATTTGTTTGTATAGGTTCCAGAGTTTCATTTGTTATTAATTTCTAGTTTTAATCCATTGTGGTTTTAGAAGATACATGGGATAATTCCAATTTTTTTGAATTTATTGAGACTTGATTTGTGACCTAATATGTGATCTCTCCTGGAGAATGATCCATGTGCTGATGAGAAGAATGAATATTCTGAGGTTGTTGGATGGAATGTTCTGTAGATATCTGCCAATTCCAATTGGTCTAGAGTCTTGTTTAGATCTTGTGTTTCTCTACTGATTCTTTGCCTAGATGATCTGTCTAATATTGACAGTGGGGTCTTCAGGTCCCCTGCTATTATGGTATTAGTGTCTATTTCCTTCTTTAGGTCTAATAGAGTTTGTTTTATAAATCAGGCTGCTCCAACATTCGATGCATACATATTTATGATGGTTATGTCTTCTTGATGGATCAGTCCTTTTATCATTAAGTAGTGTCCCTCGTTGTCTCTTTTTATTGTTTTTAGTTTAAAGTCTATTTTGTCAAATATAAGAATAGCTCCTCCAGCTCGTTTCTCTTTTCTCTTTGCATGGTAAATCTTTTTCCAACCTTTCACTCTTAGTGTATGTGAATCTTCATGGGTGAGGTGGGACTCTTGTAGGCAGAATATAGTTGGGTCCTCCTTTTTGATCCAGTCAGCCAGTCTGTGTCTTTTGAATGGGGAATTTAAGGCTTTTACATTAAGAGTTATTATTGAACGGTGTTGATTTATTCCTAGCATTTTATTGTTTGTTTGGTTGTCTTAGGTGTCTTTTGTTCCTTGCTTTCTGATTTACTGTTTAGTTTCTGTGTTTGTGGGTTAATTAGGTTGTAGATAGCATTTTTGTATGTTTGTTTTCTCTTCATGAATGCCATTTTTATTATACTAGTGGGTTTTGATTTTTCTTGGGTTTTTATGGCAGTGGTAGTTATTTTTCAGGAACCAAACCCAGTACTCCCTTGAGGATTTCTTGTAAGGGTGGTCATGTGGTAGTGAACTCCCGCAGTTTTTGTTTGTCTGAGAAATATCCTATTTGCCCCTCATTTCGGAAGGATAGCCTTGCAGGGTAGAGTATTCTTGGCTGGCAATCTTTGTCTTTTAGTATTTTGAAAATATCATCCCATTCCTTTCTAACTTTTAGGGTTTGTGATGAAAAGTCTGATGTTAACCTGATTGGGGCTCCCTTATAGGTGATTTGACGCTTCTCTCTTGCAGCTTTTAAGATTCTCTCTTTGTCTCTGAGTTTTGCCAATTTGACTATAACATGTCTTGGAGAAGACCTTTTTGGGTTGAATACGTTTGGAGATCGTTGAGCTTCCTGGATCTGAAGATCTGTGATTTTTCCTATACCTGGGAAGTTTTCTGCCACTATTTTGTTGAATATGTTTTCAATGCAATCTCCGTTTTCCTCCCCTTCTGGAATACCCATGACTCGGATATTTGAGTGCTTAATGTTGTCTGATATCTCTCTCAGATTTTCTTCAATGTCATTGATTCTTTTTTCTTTCTTTTGGTCTGCTTGTGTTATTTCAAACAGCCCATCTTCAAGTTCAGAGGTTCTCTCTTCAACTTCGACAAGCCTGCTGGTTAAACTCTCCGTTGTGTTTTTTATTTCACTGAATAACTTCTTCAGTTCAGCAAGTTCTTCTACATTATTTTTCAGGACATTGATTTCCTTGTACATTTCCTCTTTCAGATCCTGTATACTTTTCCTCATTTCATCATGATGTCTAGCTGAGTTTTCTTGTATCTCATTCAGTTTCCTTAGAATTATCACTCGAAATTCCTTGTCAGTCATTTCAAGGGCTTCTTGATCTATAGGATCTAGAGTTTGAGATTTATTAACTTTTGGTTGTTTACTTTCTTGTTTTTTTTGTATTTCTGGAATCTTTTTCTTAATGTTTATTCATTGTAGCAGCGGGTTTCACAGTCCACCTGTTTGAGACTATTGAGTAACTAAGATGTTGCTGTGGTTGCCAATTTGGTATGGCTACCTCCGTAACTGCTCAGTTGGCCTCTAGTTCCTTGTGTGTATGGTTGCCTCGGGTCTTGGGCCTCTCCGGGGATCCACCTCTCTTTTCAGCTTGGACTCTGCTGGGCTGCTGGATCATGTACCACAGGGTGAGTGATCTCTGCTGAGCTTTCACTTTTTATGCAGGACTTCTCCCTGTTCCATGCACTCTGGCCCGGGCTGTTGGATCCTGCAGTGACGACCCCACAGGGTGTGTGGTTTCTGTTGAGTCTCCGCCTCCCTGGCTGGACGTCTCCCCGCTCTGTGCGTACTGGGCTGGGCTGGGACATGTCTTCTGCAACCCTCTTCTATCAGCCGGGCCTTCAAGACCCTGCTCGGCACCGCCTCGCCCAGGAAGTCTACCAGGTTTCTGCTAGGCACAGATGACCGGTCACTCTGGGTGCCTTTGTAGCACTGTGTAGATTTTTCTGGGGACTTATCACCTTCCTCCTGTTATCGCGGTTATTGGTGTACTTGTCTTATCTCCCACCCAGAGTGTGAGCTCCTCAGGGGAGGAGCCCGCAGGACATGGTTCACCTTTGTATCCCCCCGGCATGGACCGAGTCCAGTGCCCTCCTGCAGTCAGCTCTCCGGCAGGTTCAAGCGGACTTGGGAACTCTCCTACCACACTATTCCTAACCAGAAATTGGTTAAGCATTTTTCCGAACTGGTGGCTTCAGAGATGGTATCTGCCTCCCAGTAACAGGAAGTTTACCGGGGCTGGAGCCCAGGGTGTGGTGGAGTGACAGTCAGCCCCGCCCATACTTCCTTGCCCTCCCAACACTGGCCGGGGATGCTCCACGCCACCAGCCCCACCAGAGAACCATAGAGGGAGTGGGAGGGGAGGCCAGCCCGCAGGCCCCGGGAAGACCCATGCCAGGGCAAGCAAGTGGGAAGGCTCAGTGAGGAGCCTAGCCGGGAGATGAGGACAGGCTTGGCTGAGCTGGGCCGGAGCTGCCACCACCTGAGAAAATGTGGGCAGCCCCAGGGCGGTGAGTGACCCGGTGATGCAGGAGGAAGCCGGGTGGGTGTCAGGCCCTCGAGCAGGGCTGGGTCGGGGGTCACTCACAGGGCTGTGCCAGGTCGGGTGCTCACTCTCTGCCTCTGGTTTGTCGCCTTCCCCATTCTCATTTCCCGCTGCCTTGGGCTGCTTGCTCGGTCAGTCCCGTGGTGTGGCTCAGGTGCTCCCAGGAATCTTCTTTTATGCTGGCCTGAAACCTCAAATCATGAATAGGGTAGCTGGCCGCCTTCAGCGCGGCCCCGGCCTCCAGGATCCTGTCTGCATCCACAGCAGCCCTGGTGCCGTGTTCCCTGTTTGGAGATTTGCTTTTGCAGCTAAGAAACAGTTTTTTTCCTGCTCCATACTTCAAAGCTGTTGCCTGTAAATGAGGCAGCCTCTCCTGCCGAGGGCAAAGTGGCGGTCAGCCCCACCGTCCAGCCACCAGCAGTGGTCCTCCCTTAAGAGATGGCAAGAGGAAGGTCCACAAGTTTCCCAGTTGCCTGAGGCCCAGTGGCCGCCTTTTCCACCTCAGCTACTCCGCACCAACTGCGGCCTACATTTTTTAAAAGATATTAATATCTATGTAAATTTTTTCCTTCATATCCTGGATACTTGTTCTCATTTCGTTGTGTCATCTAACTGAGTCTTCTTGTATCTCATTGAGTTTCATTAAGATTATTACTCAGAATTTCTTTTCAGTCATTTCAGGTCTTTCCTTTTCTATGGGGTCTGATACTTCAGAATTACTGTATTTCTTTGATGATGTCATATTTTCTTTTTTTCATATTTCTAGTATTGATGTCTGGCATTCTTGTAGAGCAGTTGCTTCTCTATTATTCTGGAGTGTGTTTGTGGAGAGACACTTCCTTCTATAGATGTGTTTTATAGTGACCATTGAGTAGGGTGTTTAAGTATTGATTCCAGGTTGATAATGTACTAGTAGTGTAGTCTCCACGTGGGTATATTTACTACATTTAAGGTTGGAGTTGCATGTAAGTGCCTCCATGGATTAGGTACTAGGACACTTAGTGATTCCTTGCTGAGGTTAGTGACACTGTATTTTTTCATTGAGGGCCTAGGCAAGCTCTTGAGTTCTTGGGAGAAGCTCCTGGGTGCCCTGTTGCTCTTTGGCTGGGGTGGGTTACCATGGGTAGGGCTGTTGGCACAACAGTTAGTGTCTCATGACCCTGGTGGGTGCACTAGTGTACACTGGAGCTCCAGCTTGAATGGGCAACCCTGGGTGGGGTTTCTCTTTCCTCTTTTCTAGAGGCAGAGGCTCCTCCTAGGTCCTTTCTTCTGGTTGGGAGATGGTTTGGTGGTCTTCCTTACTCTATTTAGGTAAACTGGTTTCTGCATTCTTGGGTAGTATCATGTGTGTCTCTCCCTAGATCAAGGCAGTTGCATGGGCTGTGCATGTACCTCTCATCCCCAGGATTACTACCACATGTGGCAATGTAGGTTGGGCCACTGGCATGGGTCTGTGCTCTCTCAGTTATTTCTCTGGGCTCTGCAAGTGGCTGTCTATGTGTTAATGCATTCTAGTGGTTGGTGCGCCACCTGTATGGTGGTTGTGGCTGCTGCAGTGGCAATGAGCCATCCTTGTGGTAGAAGTGGCTGTGGTGAGCCATCTGCATGGCAGCCATGTCTGTGGCAGTTGTGGTGGCTGCCTGCAGCTGCTGACATCCTGGGGATGCTTCCCACCTCTGCATTGTAGTATATTTTGAAGTCAGATAGTGCAATGCTTCCAGCTCTGTTCTTTTTGCTCAGGATTGCTTTTTTTTGTCTTCTGTGCTTCCATATGAATTTTAGGATTGCTTTATCTGTTTCCGTGAAGAATATCATTGATATTTTGATAAGGGTTGCATTCAATCTGTAGATCACATTGGGTATTATCATCATTTTTACAGTATTTATTCTTCCAAACCATGAACATGCAATTTCCCATCATTTTTGAACCTTATTTAATTTTTTTCATCAGCATTTCATAGTTTTTTTAGTAGGAATGTTTCACCCCCTTGGTTGTATTTATTCCATGGTGTGTGTTTGTGTGTGTGTGTGTATACACATGCATACATATATACACATATATATGTTTGTATCTATTGTAAATGGAATTGCTTTCTTGACCCTTTTCTGCTGGTTTGTTCTTGGTGTACAGAAACAGTACTAATTTTTGCAAGTTGATTTTGTATCCTGTAACTTCACTGAAATTGTTGATTAGTTCTAAATTTTTTATTAGCGTCTTTAGGTTTTTCTATATGTAAGGTCATATCATCTGCAAACAGAGACAATTTGACTTTCTTTTCCAACTTGGATGCTTTTTCTTTTTTTCTTCTGCTTAATTGCTCCAACTAGAACTCCCAGTATATGGTAATTAATAGTCTTGAGAGTGGGCATTCTTGTCTTGTTCCTGTTCTTAGAGGAACTTTTCCCCATTCAATATGATGTTAGCTGTGGGTTGTAATCTATGGCCCTTATTGTGTTGAGATACTTTTCTTCTATATCTAATTTGGGAGGTTGAATTTTATTAAAAGCTTTTTATCCCCTGCATCTATTCAGGTGATCATATGCATTTTCTTCTTCATTTTGTTGATGTGGTATATCACATTTATTGATCTGTGCATGTTGAACCATAGTTGCATCCCTGGGATAAATACTACTTGATCGCGGTGTATAATCTTCTTGATGTGCTGCTAAATTCTGTTTGCTAATATTTTGTTAAAAATTTTTGCATATATTTTTATCGGGGGTATTGGCCTGCATTTTGTGTATGTATGTCTCGTCTGATTTGGGTATCAGGTTCATGCTGGCCCCATAGAATGAGTTTCGGAGAATACCTTTTGCTTCAATTTCTTTGGGTATTTTGAGAAAAGTAGGTATTAAATCTTCTTTACAAGTTTAGTAGAGTGTAGGATTGAAGCCATTCTGTCCTGGGCTTTTCCTTTTCAGGGGACTTCTGATTACTGATTCAATCTTGTTACTCATTATTGATCTCTTCAGGTTTTCTATTTCTTTTTGGTTCGGTGTTGGTAGGTTGTTTGTGTCCAGAAATTTATCCATTTTCTCCAGATTTTCCAATTTGTTGACATATTGTTTATTGTAGTCTCTAATTTTTTTTGTATTCCTGTGGTATCATGTGTAATGTTTCCTTTCTCATTTTTTATTTTCATTATTTGGGTCTTCTCTATTTTTTCTTAGTTAGTCTATCCAATGGTTTGTCAATTTTATTATCTTTTCAAAAAAACCAACTTTTGACTCTTTTGACCTTTTGAATAATTTTTTTTTTTTTTGGCCTCTATTTCATTTAGTCCTGCTCTGATTTTTTTATTTTAATTTATCAATATACAATGCATTTGATTTTCAAGGCCCTTTACCAACTTCTCCTTCTCCACCACTCCCTATTATTCCTTTTAAATCTACTTATTTTGGGGTTGGATTGTTTTTGCTCTTCTAGTTCCTTGAAGTGCAACAGTATGTTGTTTATTTGAAATTTTTGTAGTTTTTTGATGTAAGTACTTATTGCAATAAACTTTCCTTTCACTCCTGCTCTTGTAGTATGCCATACATTTTGGTGTTTTCTGCTTCCATTTTCATTTGTTTCAAAATTTGCTAATTTTCTGCTAATTTCCTCTTTGATCTAATGGTCATTCGGGAGCATGTTGTTTAATTTTTATGTATTTTTACAGTTTCCAAAGGTTTGCTTATTATTGATTTCTAGTTGTATTCCATTGTGGTCTCAAACATTCTTGATATGATTTTAGTTTTTAAAAATATATTGAGTCTTCATTTCTGTCTAACATGGGTCTGTCCTATCCATGTGCTAATGAGAAGAATGTGTATTCTGCAGTTGTTGGATGAAATGTACTGTAAATGTCTGTGAAGTCTATTTGGTCTATAGTGCAGTTTAAATCCAATATTTCTTTGTTGATTTTTTTGTCTAGATGATCTGTCCAATGCAGACAGAGAGATGTTGAAGTCCCCAACCATTATTGTATTGGTGTCTATCTTTTCTGTTAGGTCAAATAATATTTGCTTTTTATATCTGCATGCTTCAATGTTGGGTGCATATGTAATTACAAATGTTATATTCTTTTGGTGAATTGATCCCTTCATCACTATACAGTGTCTCTTTTTGTCTCTTTTTATAGATTATGGAGTAAAGTCTATTTTATCCAACAAAAGCATAGCTACTCCTGCTCTATTTTGGTTTCATTTGCATGAGATATCTCTTTTCCTCCTTTCCCTATTAGTATATGTGTGTCTTTCCAGGTAAAGTGAGTTTCTTGTAGACAGCATATAATTGGGTGTTTTGTTAGAATCCATTCTGCCAGTCTATTTCTTTTGAGTGGGGAATTTAATGCATTTAAATTCAAGGTTGTTATTGAAAAGTATTTTCTTACTCCTGACACTTTGTTAATTTTATTTGTGGTTGTTATATATATATTGTTTTTTCTATCTCCTCTGATTATATATGTTTGTATGTATTATTACTGTTGATTGTCTAGCTTTGTTATTTGGTGTTTTTTGTTTGTTTTGTTTTATTTTTAAGTGATAGGATATAATTTCATTATCTTTCTCATTTGTGTATTTACTCTATTAGTGAGTAATATTCTTTCACATGTTATCCTCAGTTTAGTTATCTTTTTTGTTCTTGTTTTTGTTTTGTTTTTGTTTTTGCTTGCAGATGTAGTACTCTCTTAGGGATTTCTAGCAGGCCAGTCTAGTGGTGATAAATTTTCAGGTTTTGTTTTTCAAGGAAAGTCCATTATTTCTTCTTCATTTCTGAGTAAGTCTTAGAGGGAAGCTGGGTGACCTGAGAAGGCTGTGGGGGCAGGGGTTGCTGGGAAGAAGGCCTCTCATCTTAATTTAGACCTCTGATTGTCCTCAGGACAAGAAGATCAAGGAGCAGAGGCCACAGGAAAGGTGAGGCCCCTGGGACTGATGCCTGGACCCCTGCTCTGTTCTCTGCCTCCAGGCTGCCCCTAATGCCCATCTGTTCTTTTCACTCAGGCTCAGCCTGGATGCTGATGTCTAGAAAGAACACTAAGTAAAAGGGGGAAGAACAGGCCCTGAGAGGGAAGTGCAGGCTCAATCCCACCCAGGAAGCAATAGGCTAAGGAAGAATGTTTGGAAACCTTTAGGAGGTTCTAGATGGAGTGCAGAATGAAATAATAAACTGTGAGGTTTTGGAAAATTTTGCCTTTTGATGTTCACCTTAGAGAACTGACCACATATCTTCTCCCCTACAGACATGGCCACAGTGGACATACTTCTGGAGAAGGACAGAGAGATAGATACCCCGGTGAGTTTTGTATTAGTTATCTATTTGTTTTGTAACAAAGTCCTGCAAATTTAGTTGCTTATTCAAATTATCTCAGTTTCCTGTGTGAGAAATTTGGGAGTGTCTTAGCTGGATGGCTGTAGTTCACAGTCTCTTCTGTGGTTGCAGTCAACATGTCAACCAGGACTGCATTCATTTGAAGGTCTGACTGGGGCTGGAGGGCCCACTTCCAAGTAAGCTCATTCCCAGGGCTGCTGGCTGGAGACCTCAGTTCCTCACCACATTGGCCTTTTCATGGAAGGTGGCTTTTCTCAGAAGGAGGGACCCAAGAGATGGAAGAGCAGAAGGCACAATGTCTTCTTTGGCCTCACCTTGGAAGTGACATGCCATCCCTTCTACAAATTTCTACTGGTCACACAGACCAACCCTGATGCCATGTGGGAGGGAACTACATGATGATGTGATTTCAGGAGGTAGGGATCATTGGGGGCCACTTGGAGGTGACTCCCTCATCCTCCATCCCCACAGCACTCTATCCTCACCCTCCACTGGACACTATCTCATGCCTGTCTCAGATTCCTGCTGCCAGGGAACCCCAGGTGATGACATATGCTCAACTGGACCAGTGGGCCTTCACATGCAGGACAGCCCATGCTGTGTCCCCATGGTCCACAGAGCCCACAAGGGAGTCCAGCCCTACATATCTCTTGCCAGACACTGATCCCAGGCCCACCTGGTTCATGCACCTGAGGACACAGGAAATCACTCTAGGAAAAGCCTAAAGCAGCCATGTGAGGGCTTCTCCTTGGAATCATCCTGGTTTGGCAAACCAGCTACTCAGCTCTCTTGGAGACAACTCTGGAACTTGGAACATCTAGGAGATTTATCAACCAGGTGTTTTCTTCCACAATTGACCAGCTCCTTGGAGAGAATATGTTGTAGCTGCTTCCAGAGACTCAGCTACAGTCACTTGGCTTTTTCCAGAGACCTAGTACAGTCACCTGTCTGTTTCCAGAGTCCCAGCTACAACCACTTGGCAGTTTGCAGAGACTCAGCTACAACTGCCTGGCTGTTTTCAGAGACCCTGTTACATTTCTCCAACTAATTTGATGAAACTATTGAAGTTTTTCATATCATTGCAGATGTCTTCTGTGAATCCCCAAATTTTTCCCACTTTCCAGCCTATAGAAACCATTAATCTATTATATGATTTTATGACTTTGTCTTTTCTGAACACTTCATATCAATGGAATCACACATTGTACAGCCTTATGTATCTGGCCTATTTCACTTAACATGTTTTAAAGTTTCATCCATGTTGTAGCATGTGTCCGTGTTTCATACTCACATATATTATTCATGTATATTATTAAGACATATTAATATTTATATACAAAGAGATTTATTTCAAGGAATTGAGTTGCAGGAAGTTGGTCTGGCTTGCCTGAAATCCATAGGGCAGGCTGGAAACGAGGTAGGAGGTGATACTGTAGCCTGGAGGCAGAATTTCCTCTTCCTCAGGGAAACATTTCTCTTGCTCTTAAGGCCTATCAATGTATTGGATGAGGCCCATCTACATTATTAAGCATAATCTCTACCTAAAGTCAAGGGATTGTAGATGTTAACCACATCTACAAAAATATCTCCACAGCAACACCCAGACTGGTGTTTGGTTGAATAACTGGATTCTAGAGATAGCAAAGTGGGCACATAGAACTAACCACCACACAGGGATAATCTCTGTAATGAAAGATTTGTAATGTTAATTGCATCTGCAAAGTTTCTTTCCCATGTGATATAATATATGTACAGGTTGCAGAGACATCTGGTGCATTAGTCCATGGACATCTTTGGTGAGAGGGACATTCTGCCTACCACGGTGACCCTCAGAGGTCAGGTCCAGGGGAATGGTGGGGGCTGAAGGAGGCCAGCAGTTCCCAGGACACCGTGCTTAGAAGGGCCCAGCACTTGGTTTAATGCTCAGCTCTCACTGACTTGAAATTCTTCATCATTTTGAGCAACGGGCTCCACATTGTCATCTGCACTGGACCCCAGAACTTATGTAGTCAGTTTTGGATTGAAGTGCAGAAAGGGCAGAGATCTGGGACAAAGCATCTGAAAATGAACTGCAACAATTGAGAGATAAGAAGGAAAGGACCTCTGGGCAAGAGAAGAAGGAGGAGGAGAGAAGTGTGTTCTAGAAGCCTGGGGAGGATGCACAGTCCCCTTCCTAGTGGTCTCAAAAGAAGGACAAGTGAGATAAAAAAAAAAAAAAAAAAAACAGTAAGGTCCACTGGATTTAGCAACAGTGCAGAGGCCAATGGTGGCCTGAGTGAGGGCTGGCCCAAGGGGCTGAGTGGGGAAGCCAGATTTCTATGGGGGAGGTGAGAGAGTGAGGAGGTGAAAAAGTGCAGAGAAGTGAGCAGATAACTCAGGGAGTCCTCTGTGAAGGGAGGAGAGAGGGAGAGAAAGTGTTAGGAAGGAGAGGTCAGGTCAAAGAAAGGTTTTTGTTTGTTTGTTTGGATACATTTGCTACCATTTTGCGTCTTTTTATCAAAGTAATTTTTAATGACACAAGTGATTCTTGAACCCATCCTCCATGGAGGGAGAGAGAGAGAGAAAAAAAAACCCTCGACTAATAAGGCTTTTATGAACTCCTCCAATCCAATCCCCATCTCATGTACTTCCTGAAATTAGTCTGGGGTATGCACTTCCCAACCCGGGCTGGGCTCTTAACAAACATATAGACCAGGGTTTCCTCCCACTCCCCAGCTTGCCACTTGGGGCTGGATGCTTCTCTGCTGTGGGTGGCTGTCCTGTGCACTGTAGGATGTGAAGCAGCCTCCCCAGGATCTGCCCACCAGATGCCAGTTGCATTTACCTCTCACAATCCCCATTTCCAAGTTTGGACAACCAAAAATGCTTTCAAATTGCCTTCGTCTGTTTGGGCTGCTGTAACAAAATACCATAAAATGAGTGGCTTATAAAAAATAGATATTTATTTCTTGCTGTTCTGGAGGTTGGGAAGTCCAAGATCAAGCCATCTGCAGATTTGGGGTCTGGAGATGGCCCTTGCACATAGATGGTCATCTTCTAGCCAGATGTGCTCACATAGTGCAATGGGCAGGGGTCTCTGGGTGTTCTCTTTTTAGGGCACTAATCCCATTCATGAGGGCTCTGCCCTCAGGAGCTAATCACCTCCGAGAGGTCCACAAGCCCATCACCCTGGAGATGAAGATTTCAACATAAGGATATTGGGAAACACAAATATTCAGACCATAGCACAGAAGTTACCAAATATCCCCTAGGATGGGAACCATTATATTCCACAGTTGAGACTGGTTATATTAATTAATATAGATTGTACTCAAAGAAAATGTACATTTTAAATACACAATTGAAATCCTATTATTTTGGATTCTCTCTTTTTTCTCCTACTTAACAATTAATTTTGGGAATTATTTATTGTCAGTACATACAGATTTAAAAAGAAAGAGGTTTGAGTTTACTTCAGAGTGGCAAAAGTATGTAAGAACAATAGAAGCTAACATTTATTAAGTGCTTAGATCCTTCCACGAGCTATTTTAAGAACTTTCTATACGTAACCTCATTTAATTTGCATGTAGGGTTGATATTATTATGCCATTTTACAGATAGGAAAACTGAGGCATGGAGAGGTTTTTTTTGTTGGTTTTTTTAAAGTTTCTTCAAGGTGACTTAGCTAATTCAGCTATGAAATTATGCAGGCAGTATTTGAACTTAGGCAGGCTGCCCCTGGCATAGAAGGAGAGATATAGGAGAGGGTATAGTCTATGTAGAGAGGTCCCCAGGAGCAGAGGAAAAGGAATCTGTCCAATAGAACTTTCTGGAATGATGGGATTGCCCTGTTATTGGCAATGTCCAATATGAAAGGCACATGTGGCTGTTGAGTACTTCAAATAAAATAGTGGGCCTGAAGAACTAAACTTTTAATTTTATTTCATTTTAATAGATTTAAATTGGACTAGCCACCGGTGGCCAGTGCCCTTGCATTAGCTGGCCTGTGTCTCGAGAATGTGAAGAGGGGTTAAACCAGGACAAGGGGAGGCTGCCTTTTGTTTCATTTTGCTTTGTTTTGGCAGCTGGTCAGTAAGGGGATCCAAAGCCTTGACCTTGGTGTTATCAGCACCATGCTCCAAGCAAATGAGCTAACCAGCCAGCCCATGGAGGTCATCTTTTGAAATGCAGAGGAAGAGGGGAGGTGGAGAAAACTGCTGGAGTGGAATGGGAGCTTGTGGAGGTTCCCACCCTCTGGGCTAGATCTCAATGAAATGGGAGGCTGTGGTAGGAGGGGAGGGACACTTTCATTAAGCTGGAGCAGGAAGGAACGAGAAGTTGTCTCAGATCCCAGCCCCATGAGGACTGCATGGCAACACCTATTGAGCACTTGCCATATGCCAGGCCCTGTCCTATGAGTGTCTCACATTATTGTCTCTTTTATTCCTCACTTAAGCCTGTAAGGTAGGTGCTATTATTATCTCCATTGAGCAGACGAGAAAAGAAAGCCAGTGAGGCAGGGCTTGGCCCAAAGCTCACAGAGAACCATAAGTGTGCAGTGATGGATGCATGGGGCTGTGGGATTTTCTCCATCAGCTCAGGGGCACCCTTGGAGGGGACCACAAAGGGAGTAACCCAGGATTGGGGGTAGAATTTCTCACAACCAAATAGACATTGCAGTAGATCCCCACCCCACCCAGATCCAGAGGGAGGGGAGAGAGAGAGAAAGAGAGACTGAGAGAGAGAAAATGGTGGGAGGGGGATACATGAAAATACACACACAAACATAAAAACAGAGAGTATGAAAGGCTCAGAGTGGACAGAGAAATAGAAACCCACACGTCTAACAATGAGAGCGGCAGAAATTCAGAAGGAGGGAAAGGCACAGAGAGTCACAGTGCTAGACAGAGGGGTGGAGACGTTAAGTAGACAGAAAAAGATACGCAGAAAAGAGACATCCGGGTAGAAGGACAAAGGATAAAGACATAGAAATGTGGAGAAAATAGAGACAAAAGTGGGGGCGGGGTGGGAGAGAAAAGGGGATGCAGAGGGAGGCCAAAGAGAGGAAGATGCATTTTACCTTCATGGGAGGAGACCCAGGAAGGCAGGAGTGGACTGCAATAGTCTGGTGGCTTCCAAGGGCTCCTCCAAGCTGGGCTCTGTTTTTGTCTCCTTCCTCCTTCTAGCTGAGATGTCTCCCAGTGCACCCTCTTCCCAAAGCTTGCACCATCTGCGTTTCTTCCCGCCTTCCTGCCCACCCCAATTCCACTAGGAAACGTTCTGTGGAAAAAAAAAAAAAAAGAATATCTTGATATCAATGGGAAAAGCTAAGGAAGTAAGGAAGGGCTGAGATATAGTCACTGCAAACCTCTACAAAAGTATTGTGTGTATTTATCTTCATCTTTGGTTGGTGTAGGAAATTTGTAAAGTCTTTCCTGCTTTGACTCTAAATATGAACAGTAAAATTATGGCAAGAGCCCATATGTTGGTGTCAGGCAGGCTTGTATTTGAGTCCCAGCTGCACCAACTCTTGCATGTGTGATCACAGGCAAGTAACTTTTCACTTTCTTCATCTGTAAAGTGGGGCTGCAGTAATACCAAGTTCCTAAGGATTTGCTTTGAGGATGGAATGAGATAAGCCACTGAAGGCACAAAACTAGCACAACTAACGCATCTGTTTGTGCCTCCCCTACCTCCCACCCCCTACTCTGCCCTCCCCTCCACCCCTCCCTTCCCTTCCTCTCCTCTCCTCACTTTGTCCTCTCCCTGGAAAATATCACCCACATTCCATGCCTTGAATGTGGGTCACTCCGACCTCCTATTCCTGAGCTACCCCCGACCAAAGCAGGGGACTTTAGACCCCCGAGCAGGTGCGAGTCTGGAATGAACTCTGTCAGCAGGATTACACTATCTTCTTCTTCAGACAGACAGCCTTCATAGTTGTAAGCAACAGAATTCCTCTCTGCGTAATTTAACCAGAAAATAAACCCTTAATTGTGATTTAAAAAAAAAAAAAAACACATAGCATTAAATTTATCACTTTAACCATTCCTGAGTGTACAATTTAGTGTTAAGTACATTCATGATGCTGTGCAACAGATCTCTAGAACCTTTTCGTCTTGCAAAACTGAAACTCTATCCCCATTAGACATTAATTTCCCCTCTCTCCTTCGCCCAGCTCTTGACATCCACCTTCCTACTTTCTGGTTCTATGACTTTACTACTTTAGATACATCATATAAGTGGAATCCCAGAGTATTTGTCCTTTTGTAACAGGCTTATTTCACTTGGCATAATGTCCTCAGGGTTTATCCTTATTGGAGAATAAAACAGGATTTTTATTTATTTATCTCTCTATTTATTTGGTGGCTGGCCAGTACATGGATATAAAAGATTTTCTTCTTTTTAAAGGCTATATAGTATTCCATCGCATGTATATACCACATATTCTTTGTGCTTTCATTTGTTGATGACATCTGGGTGGCATCCACCTTTTGGCTATTGTGAATAATGCTGGAATGAGCATGGGTGTGAAACATCTTCTTAAGATCCTGCTTTGAAGTCTTCTGGATACATACACAGGAGTGGGATTGTTAGATCATATGGCAATTCCATTTTTAATTTTTGGTGAACTTCCATACTGTTTTCCATAATGGCTGCGCCATTTTACATCCTCGCCCACAGCACAAAGGTTCTAATTTCTCCGCATCTTACCCACACTTGTTACTGTCTGTGCTTATTATAGTGGCCACCCTAATGCATATGAGGTGATATCTCATTGTGGTTTTGATTTGGAAAGTAAGCTTTTGAAAGCATTTGGGGGAACTACTAGTACCTCTGGAGGACCAGAGACTCAGATGTAAGGAAGGCTCTTTAAGGAGGAACCGCAATGAAACACAGAACCACTCTTGGGGGTGTTAATGCTGCCAGCACTGGGCTAAGACACTGATATTCTCCCCATCAATACTCGGTGGCACCTCAGTCAGCACAGTTTGCATCGCTGGCACACAGCCCCGGAGGTCTAAACTAGACTCTGCCACCACTGCACTTGAAACCTTTATGTACCGATACCTTTGTCATAAGGGATTCTGCATGATGTTTAATTCTCCATGTCACTAACTTTTTTCAAATTTATTTATTTATTTTTAGTACATACATATAAAATTGTGCATATTTATTGTGTACAACATGATGTTTCAAAGCATATACACATTGTGGAATGGTGAAACCTAGCTAATTAATAAATGCATTACCTCTCATAGCTACCTTCTTTTGTGTGTGTGATGAGAATACTTAAGATCCAGTCTCAGCATTTTTCAAGAATACAATATATGGTCACTGACTATAGTTACCATACTGTACAATAGATCTCTTGAACTTATTTCTCCTATCTAACTGCAAATATATGTCTTTTAACCAAAATCTCCCCAACACCCCCACACCCCCAACACCCCCAAACTATGGTAACCAGCATTCTACTCTCCACTTCTATAGGATCAACTTTTTTACATTCCACATATGACTGAGATCTTCTGGTATTAGTCTTTCTGAGTCTGGCATATTCCAAATAACATAACTTCCTCCAGGCTCATTCATGTTGTCACAAATAACAGGATTTCCTTCTTTTTAGGCTGAATAGTATTCCACTGTGTTCATGTACACATTTTCTTAGTTGATTCTTCTGCTTATGGACACTAATCTTCAAATTAATGTTTCATATGGGTGCGTTCTGAGTAATAGAGTCTAGGTCACTGATCTCCACATTTTCTATAAGAAAGTCTAGGAAACTGAGCTTCTACTTTCACCTTAACAGGTAAGAACTCAAGGTGTGAACTTCCCCAGTCATATCAAGGTATGCACAGGTGTTGAGTATTCAAAAGTAATGATTAGAAGAGCTAGGTATCCACCACAAATGCTTGGGGAAGAGTAATCTCAGACTTGCCGAGACTCGCTTTTTTTCTATCTTTTCCCCATCCCTTGGACTTTCCTTTTTCTCTTCTCCACTCATTATGCTTTTAGATTCCTTTCCAGCTAAGTCAAACTGCTCTTTGACTCTTTCCTTAAGGAATATTCTATAAGGCACTCCTACTCACAATGTCCACAATAAAACTCAATATCCAATCTTTCCTGTCCCCAGTTCTTTACTGCCTCTTGAGTATCCCAACCTGGACATAGGTTTATCATAACCAGTCATCAAGAACTTAGATATGAGAGTCACTTCTGTCTCTTTGTCCTCCTGTCTCATGAACAGTTAGTCATCAAATACCATTCCTTGTACCATGGTAGTCTCTCTCTAGCCCATTTTCTGCTCTCTTCCTCAGTATCCCATGCTCTCAATGTGCCCAATTCTCTTCTCACCTGGACCATTGCATCAGCATCTGTCTGAGACCCCTGCCCACTTCATTAGCTCCAGATAAGCTTTTGTCTATAACCAGAGCAGAGAATCATAATTTTCTGCTCAGAACTCTTTCTGAGCTTCCTAATACCCATAACACGAAATCCAACTTCCCCCAGGATCTAATTACTTATTCAGCAGGTATTCAACACTTAATGGATTGTGTGTCAGGCTAGTTGTCTGGGCCTCTTTCAATACATTTCTCACATCCCTCCTCCATTTTTCTTTAATCCAGCCACATTAAATTACTCTCTCTGAACTCTCCTGGATGTCTCTGGTATCTGTGAACCCAGTGTGGAGCCCGTCCATGGTAATTTAACATATAAGGCCCAGCTGATCAGTCCATCACGGTCTTCTTCAATTTTTCCTTTGTTTGCAGGTACAGCCACTCATAATTACCTCAAGCGTTCTGAGTATACTGAGTTCTCTCTCATTTCGGGTGCTCTTTACCCTCTTTCTCTTCCCTCTCCTCTGGATTAATTATTCCTCCCTCACATACTATCTGAGAAGTTCCCATTTCCAAAAAGCTTTCCACCACCCATTAGGAAAAAATATGGTGCCTCTTTTGTGTTCCAGCAGCACCTCAGCTTCTAGAAGCATGGTTCTGTCATCAAGTTGTGGGTTTTCCGTGTCAGTCTGTGAAGGGCAGGGACTGAGTCTAACTCCCTCCTGCGTGACCAGTTTTCCTGCACAGAATATAGCACAACAGTGTCCCAGGAGATGTCTGCTTAATGAAGATATGAATAGATGAATGTCCGCGTTCCTTAAAGCTGCTACAAATTCTCAAAATCTGTGATGGGAATCCAGAATGTTGGAAAGTAAACCAGATAATGTGCTAGATTTCAATAACTTTCACAGCAATTCTAATGATGATTCATAAAAGAAGCTCAATTACTGAGAAAAATTTATCAGGCTCTGTCTAGGCACAAAATGATGAAGGGAAAAATAGTAACAGTATGCCACATTATTATTATTGTTGTTGTTGTTGTTTGCTGTTGGATTTTTATAATGTTTTATCTTGTATAATACATTTTGTTGCCTCATATTCATTAACTGCTTGTTGTTGTTGCAATGGTTAATCTTTTTATATTTTAAATTTTAATTTTAAATATTCGTGAGATACAGTGTGTTGTTTCGATACATGCACACATTGTACAATAGGGTATATAGCATATTCTTTTTTTTACAGTTTGATTGTATATATATCGGTGGGGTACAGCACTGAATGTCAATACTTGTGTGCCATATGTGATGTTAAAATCAGGATAATTAGTATATTCAACATTACACAATGTAATCATTTTTCATGGCCCTTTACCAATTTCTCACTCCCCTCCCCTCCCCCTCTCCTTTTAGCACCTCTGGTGTCCTCAGTTCTGTTCTCTCCTTTTGAAAGTTCACCAAACTATTGTAATTTCTGTATCTTACCTTTGTTCTTTATTTATTTGGGATTTTTAAAAATTCCCACTTGTGAGTGAGGACATGTGATATTTATCTTTCTGTGATGGGTTTATTTCACTTAACATGATTTTTTCTAAGTTCATCCATGTTGCTGTGAATAGCTGTACTTCATTCTTTTATATAGCAGAGTAGTATCTCATTGTGTAAATATACCACATTTTCCTTATCTAGTCATCCGTCAATGGACATTTAGGTTAGTTCGGTATCTTGGCTATTGTAAATAGATCTGCAATAAACAAGGGAATGCAGGTGTCCCTTTGATATGATGACTTCCATTCCTTTGAGTATATTCCCAGCACTGGATTGCTGGATTGTACAGCAGTTCTGTCTGTAGTTGTTTGAGGAACCTCCATACCGTTTTCCATAATGGCTGCACTAACGTACGTCCCACCAACAGTGTAGGAGGGTTGCCTTTTCTCTGCATCTTTGCCAGCATTTGTCATTCTCTATCTTTTTGGTAATGACCAGTCTAATTGTCAAGAGATGATATCCCACTGTGGTTTTGATTTGAATTTCCCTGATGCTTACTGATGTTGAGCATTTTTTTTTTCATGTGTCTGTTGGCCATTTGAATATCTTTCATTGAGAAATACCTATTCAGTGCCTTTGCCCTTTTTTTAAAAATAGGGTTACTTGTTTTTTTTACTGTTAAGATGTTTGAGATCCCTTGTTAGATGCATAGTTTGCAAATACTTTCTCACATTTTATTAGGTTTTTTTTTTTTTTTTTTTTGCTCTGCTAATTGTTTCTTTTGCTGTGCTGAAGCTTTTTAGTTTGTAATAATCCCATTCATTTTTCTTTTGTTGCCTGTGCTTTGGGGCTTTATTCATTAAGTCTTTGCCCAGTTCTACATCCTGAAGTGTTTCTCCCTTGTTTTCTTTTAGGTGTTTTATAGTTACAGGTCATATATTTAAGTCTTTAATCCATTTTGAGTAGATTTTGGTATATGGTGACAGTCACAGGTCTAGGTTCATTATTCTACATATGGATGTCTAGTTTTCCCAGTACCATTTATTGAAGAAGCTGTTTTTTCCCCAGTGTATGCTCTTGTTACCTTTGTTAAAAACCAAATGGCTGTAAATATGTGGGTTGATTTTGGGGTTCCCTATTCTGTTCCATTGGTCCGAGTGTCTGTTTTTATGCCAGTACCATGCTGTTTTGGTTACTATAGCTTTGCAGAATAGTTTGAGGTCAGGAAGAATAATGCCCCTGGCTTTCTTATTTTCCCCCTCAGGATTGCTTTATCTGTTCGGGGTCTTTTGTTGTTCCATATGAATGTTAGGATTGCTTTTTGTATTTCTGTGAAGAATGTCATTGGTATTTTGATGGGTATTGCATTAAATCTGTAAGTACTTTGGATAGTATGAACATTTTCTTGATGTTAATTCTTCCAGTCTATGAGAATGGAATATCTTTCCATCTTTTTGTGTGCTCTTTCATATCTTTCAGCAATGAGGTGTAGCATTTAGGGTGTCTGTTTTAAGTCTATTCTTTTGGTCCATCATCAGATGACTGGATATGGAAAATGTGGTATATCTACACAATGGAATACTACTCTGCTATAAAAAAGAATGAAATACTGCCATTTGCAACAGCATAGATGGACCTAGAGAGAATTATATTAAGTGAAACAAGTCAGGCACAGAAAGAGAAATATCACATGTTTTCACTTATTTGTGGGAGTTAAAAATAAATATATAAATACACAAACAACCTGGCGGGGGGGCATGAGGTAAGAAGATACAACAATTACAATTCCTTGAAGTTGATACGACAAGTGAACGGAAAGGACATTGTTGGGAGGGAGGGGGAGAGGGAGGAGGGAAGGAGGTTTCAGTAATTGGCCACAATAATCAACCACATTGTATATTGACAAAATAAAATAAAATTAAAAAGTTAAATATAAAAAATAAATCTATTCTTTTGATGTAAGCATTTATTGCAATAAACTCCCTCTTAGTGCTGCTTTTGCAGTATCCTACAGTTTTTTGCATGATGTGTCTTAATTTTCTTTTGTTTCAAGAAATTTTTTGATTTCTTGTGTAATTTCATCTTGTGCCCATAGGTTGTGCAAGAGCATGTTGTTTAATTTCCATGTATTTGTAGTTTCCTGAGTTTTGCTTGTTATTGGGTTTTAGTTTAAACCCATTATGGTCTGAAAAGACACTTGAAATGATTTCAATTTTTTAAAATATGTTGAGACTTGATTTGTGACCTAACATGTGGTCTGTCCTGGAGTCTGTTCCATGTGCTGATGAGGGTAATGTGTATTCTGTAGTTGTTGGATAAAATGTTCTGTATATATCTGCCTGTTACAATTAGTCTAAGGTGTAGTTTAAATCCTGTATTTCTCTGTTGATTTCTTGCTTAGATGATCAGTCCAATACTTAGATAGGGGTGTCCAGGTTCCCAAATATTATTGTATTGGGGTCTGTCACTTTTTTTAGGTCTAATAGTGTTTGCTTTATACATCTGGGTGCTTCAGTGTTGGGTGAGCGTACATTTATCATTGTTATGATTGTTATGTTGTCTTGCTGGATAGATACCTTTATCATTATATAATATTCTTCTTTTTCTCTTTTTATGGTTTCTGGTTTGAAATATATTTTATCCAACAAAAAAATATCTACTCTTGCTCATTCTTGGTAAACACTTGTGTCGTATGTCTTTTTCCATCCCTTAACTGTTAGTCTTTGTGTGTCTTTACAGGTGAGATGAGTCTCTTGTAGACAGCATACAGTTGGGCCCAGCTTTTTAATCCAGTCAGTCAGTCTGTGTCTTTTGAGAATGGAATTTATTCCATTTACATTTAGGGATGTTATTGAAAGGTATTGTCTTACTCCTGGCATTTTACTGATTTTCACTTGGACTTTTTAAATCTTTTGTTCCTTTGTTCCCCTTTTATTGTTTGTCTTCAGTGTTTGTTGGTTTGTTGAGGTGGTAAGGCATAGATTTTTTCTTTTTCTTGTTTGCATTTTTGTTCTACCACTGGATTTTGCTCTTTCTTGTGTATTCATGGTAGTGATTATTGTTTATTTGGATTCCATGTGCAGGACTCCCTTGAGGATTTCCTTTAGGGCTGGTCATGTGGTGGTAAACTCCTGCAGTTTTTATATGTCTGGGAAATACACTATTTCTCCCTCATTTTTGTCTTACTGAGTATAGTATTCTTGGCTGGCATGTTTTTTCTTTTATTATTTTGAATTTATCACCCCATTCTCTTCTGGTATGTAGACTTTCTGTTGAGAAGTCTGTTGTTAGTCTTTGGGGAGTGCTTTATAAGATGATTTGACACTTTTCTCTTGCTGAATGGGACACTATGAAGACTTTCATGCTCTATAGGGTCTGGTACTTGAGAATTATGTATTCTTTTTGTGGACTCATATTTTCTTTTCACTTTGTCTTTGAGCTTTTACAGTTTGACTATAATGTGTCTTGAAGAGAACCTTTCTGGATTGAATCTGTTTGAGAATCTTTGAGCCTCCTGGATCTGAAGGTCCATTTCTCTCCTTATATCTGGGAAGTTTTCCACTATTATCTCATTGGTTAGGTTTTCAATGCCTTTCTATTCTTCTTCTGGAACACCCATGATTTGGATCTTTGTGTGTTTAAGGTTCTTGGCTATTCTCACTTAGATGATTTTCTTCATTTTTTGAAATTCTTTTTTTCTTTTCTTTTCTTTCTTTTTCTTTTTCTTTCTTTCTTTTTTTTGTTGTTGTTGCTGTTCTTGGGTTACTTCAAAAAGACCATGTTCAAGATCAGTAATTCTTTATTCTGCTTGCTCTTACTTGCAGTTCAATCTCTCAGTTGTTTTTTATTTCGTTGAATGAATCCTTTAGTTCCAGAAGTTCTACTATGTTCTTTTCTAAGATATTAATCTCTGTAAATTTCCTGCTTCATATTGCATAGTTTGTTTTATTTCCTCATGTCATCTAAGTGAATTTTCTTGTTCTCATTCATTTTCCTTAGAATTGTTGCTCAGAATTCCTTTTCAGTCATTTCAACAGTTTCATGCTCTGTGGGGTGGTACTTGAGAATTACTGTATTCTTTTGGTGTATTCATATTTTCTTGCTTTTTTTTTCATATTTCCAGTATCTCCACATTGATTTCTGGTCATACAATAGAGCAGTTGATTCTTCTATTACTCTGAGTGGGCTTTGAGAAGAGAGACTTCATCTGTAGATGTGTTTTTTATTGGCCATTGAGTAGGATGTTTTAGTGTTGGTTCCAGGTAGATGCAGTAGTATAGCCTTCATTTGGGCACTTCAGCTATATTCACCATTGCAGTTGCATGTGAGTGCCTCCATGGCTTAGCCACTGGGGCACTTAGTGATTCCTTGCTGAGGTTAGTGACACTGTGTTGGTTGGTTTGTTGAGGATGTGGGCAAGCTCTTGAGTTCCTGGGAGAAGCACCAGGGTGCCCTGTCTTTCTTTGGCCTGCGTGGATGACTCTGGGCAGGCTTGTTGGCACCCTGGCTAGTGTCCCATAACCCTGATGGGTACCCTGGAGTATACTGGAGCTCCCCGGTTTGAATGGGTGACCCTGGGTGGGGTTTCTCTTTCCCCTTTCCTACAGGCAGATGCTCTGTGTGCTGTACTACACTGGCTTGGGTAGTAACAGGGAATGGGACATGAGAAGCCTTTCATGCCTTTGTAAACTCAAAAAGTTTCTCCTCCTCTTCCTCCAAGTTCCAGTGGTCTTAGGATGGCTATTTTGTGTTTTAATTGTTGTAAGTTTGTCTCTTCTGATAAGAAGCAATGCCAGGTTTCATCTAGTCCACCATCTTGGTGATGTTGCACTCTAGCCTACATTATTGAATGGGTGCTAACTACATGTACAATTTTACTACATGCACATAACATGTAATAACTATGTAGTTCTTCATCAAACCCCCATAAAGTATGTACCAGCATTATCCTCATTTTATAAATGACAAAATGAAGTCATGTGGGAAACTTTCCTCAAGTTAATAGAGGCCGAGGTATGATCATATCCCAGACTGCTTGACTCCAGAGCCTTCCCATTGAACTAAATGCTTCCTTCCTGTGAGAGCCAGAATATACACTTGTCCCTTTTTATCTGTGGATTTGTTCCTGTATCTCCTATGGATACCAAATCAGAGGTTGCTCAAGTTCCTTATATAAAATGGCATAACATTTGAGTATAACTTTTGCACATCCTCCATATACCTTAAATCATCTGTAGATCACTTATAATACCCAATACAATGCCTACACATCAATTCATTTGCACAGATGTAAGGTAGTCTTTGTGCAAGCAAATTTGTTTTACTGTTTAGAATTTTGCAGAATTATTATTTTTTGAATATTTTTGATTCATGGTTAGTTGAATCCACAAATGTGGAACCCATGAATATGCAGGACTAACTGCTATACTTTGTGATAATCAATCTTCAAACCTCCTTATGAAGTAGACACCATTATTATTGTCATTTTATAGAAAAGCAAAGAGAGCCTCAGAGGGTGAAGTGACTTTCTCAAGAACACAGAGACACCAAGAGGCAGATCCAGGTTTCAAAAACAGGTTATTGTGAGCCCACGCCTGTTGTCTTTACACAATACCTAATAATTGGTATCTGGAACCTGGTCTGGGAAGATGTTTCCTAAGGCAAATGGGGGAGAACCAACCCTAGATGACACCCCGGGATATTCTAGTGGTTGTCCTGTGGATTAGGGGCCAACATTCTGAGCTTCTGAATCCTATTCTTATTCAGAATCCATGGAGTGTAAGGAAGGTTAGAATTAATGGAATCCCCTTGCCTTTTTCCTAGTTACCATATTACTCTGACTAAATATTATTTATTAGACTCCACAAGGAGACACTATTTAAGAGGACCAAGGATGGTATCTCCTCTTACACAAATTTAACTGAAATACAAGAAAGTGGCAAAAGCAGTGTTGCATCATAGACTGTTCATGTGGTGCTAAAACTGGAGTTAAATGGCAACATCACACATAGTACTGTGGACAACAGCCATAAAGCCACTCTCCAGGGGCTGGGATCTCATGAAGAAAATTGGAAAAAGGTCTAGATACAGGACCAGGCATATTGAGAACATCCAGAAAAGAAGACAGAATTTAGCAGGAGGTGGGGAAGCTCAAAAGGTAGAGGTTGTCCAGATGGAACATAGACTTTTGCCATCTGGATGAGGTAATTAATTTTCCACTCCACACCAGGGCTGGCAGAGAAGAAGCAGAAATGGAAGCACTCAGGACATGGTTTGGTCATAGAGAATGTTGTATTTTCTTAATGTACTGTGTATACATTATGAATGCAATAAGATGCAGTGGCAATTAGTATATTCACAGACTTATGCAACCATGACCTGCATCTAGACCTTTCTATCACCCTAAAAACAAATCAAGATATTTTTATCACCTCAAAAATAAGCCCTGCACCCATTATATAAGGGCACTTTTTAAAAGTTTGTGAAAAACATAATTAACAGATAATATGAATTTTTCCTTAAGCTTTTTGAAATTTCCTAATGTTAGTCAGTGTTCTAAAGAGAAACAGATCAAATAAGATATGTGTGTGTGTGTGTGTGTGTGTGTGCGTGGAGAGAAAGAGAGAGACAGAGACAGAGAGAGAGAGAGACAGAGAGATTGATTGATAGAGATTCATTTGCAGTAATTGGCTCACACAATTAAGGAGGCCTGCAAGTTCAAAATTTGCAGGGGGTGCCAGCAAGCTGAAGACAAACAGAAGAGCCAATGTTGCAGTTCAAGTCTGAAGGCTGTTGCTGGCAGAATTCCCTCTTTCTCTAAAGGGGTCAGTCTTTTATTTTATTCAGAATTTCAACTTTTTGAGTGAGGCTCACCCACATTATGGAGGGTAATCTTCTTCACTCAGTGTTCACCAATTTAAATGTTAATTCAAGAACATTCTCATAGAAACATCCAGAATAATGTTTGACCACATATCTGGACACTGTGGCCCAGCCCACTTGACACATAAAATGAACCATCACAAGTTTACCCCTTGTCAACTTGTTAACCAAACACATTTCCTTAAGCCGTACTTTATCTCCAAATAAAGACAATAGCAGTGTCATGCTTCCATGTAACATGATACAACTATCCCTTATACTACCAAAAATGGGCTAAACTTTCACCAGAAGAAGGTGCAAAGTCTTGGGGTGATGTTTACTCTTCTCCTTGATATCCTGTAACTTAAATACTATGAAGCCAAGTTAACAACACTTAAATACTATCATATAAACTCAAAACATGTTACATAATAAAAGAATAAGAGAAGAAAAAAAGATAATATTGGTTATTTTATACACACACACATATAAAGCCACATAAATACACACATGTGTAATGACATATGAACACATACAAATATTTCTATAACAAAATAAATATCCAAGCACATTTATATCAAAATTTTAAAAATTGGTACTAATTATAGTCTTTGTTTCTATAACTGACCATGTGGTCATAGCTGGTATTTGTAACCACCATTTTCTACCCATTCCATATTTTCTTTGCCCTAAATAGGCATATCATTTGGTCGTTGTTCTTTAGGTGGTGAAAAAACCCAAATCACTATTCCTGCAAGGCCTGGGACATTAATAGGCATGCTTGGATGGGATGTTTTGGTTTACCCTCAAATTTTGTCACAGGGCATACTAAGACTAAGAGACAGCCTAGGTGTAGTGGATTGAATTATGATACCTCAAAACTCATTGAAGCTTTAATTGTTTCCTCCAAGTTTTATGTATTAGAAACTTAGCCCCCACTGTGACTGTTAAGACGGTGGGAAATCCTGTTATGGTAATTGAAAGGTGGAGCCTGGAAGAGGTGATTGGATTGTAGGACCGTGCAGTAGTGAATGGATTAAAAATGGTGGTCAGGGGCATGGTTCTCATGGCTTTAAAAGAGGAGAGTCTGTCTTTCTCTCTTGCTCTCTCTGCTTCCACTGTCTTGCAATGTGAGACCCCCGGGGCGCCATCGCCACCACCAGATGGACTTCGGATTTCCCGGCCTCAGAAACTGTGAGCAATGAATTTTGTTTTCTTCCTAAATTACCCAGTTTGAGGTATTTTGTTGTAAACAACCTAAACGGACTAATACACCAGGGATCTCTTGTTTTTTCAGACATACTAATTACTGCATCCATCGTGGAATAGCAGTCCTTCCCTGGTAGTCAGGATTAATCACTGCAGCCAATACCAGAACCCCTTCCTTGCCTGTTGATTTAGAGTCATGAAAAGCTCAAAAGAAGATTTCAGTCTTAACATCCATCTCAATGGAATCATTGCTGTGTCTCCCTACAGAAACCTTTCTCTCTTTGAAAGTAAAACTCTGGTCAAGCAAAGCAAAAAGTTGTAAAAACAGGAAGTATAAAATTTGCTAGCAGATCACTGGGAGTAATGGTGAATGGTAATTACTTTGATTACCACCACTTGATTCCTGTATGTGTGAATCATGGCTATTGAAGAAATAGGACCACGTTTGTGTATTGGAGGCTGATTCAAAGTATGTACAACCTTCCGGAGGACCTTGCCTAAGTCCTGCAAGGTATAGCTACCTAGCTGGCTCTGTAGCTGAGTCTTCAAACGGACGTTTTACTATTCTTTCAAGCCAGCCCCATCAGGCTCATAAGGAACAGGGTAAAACCTGTGAATTCACGAGCATGGCCTTATTTTCACACATTATTTGCTGTAAAGTGAGTTCCTTGATCAAAAGCAGGTCTGTGTAAAAATACTATGAAGGGAGATAAGTCATTCTGTAAGTATATAAAAGGTAGTTGTGGCAGAAGCACTGCATGCAAGGAAGGCAAATTGGTATTCAGAGTGTTAATACTGTATGAATAAAACACTACACCTTCCATGGTGGATGTGGCTCAATGTAATTGATCTGCCACCCAGGAGCTGGATGATTACCCCAAAGAATGGTTTTCTGCTGGGTGTTCAGTGTTGGTTTCTGCTGCTGGCAGGTTGGGCACTCACTGGTAGCTATAACCAGGTTGGCCTTGATGGAAGTCGACATTGCTGAGCCCAAGCATAACCTCCATCACTTCCACCAAGACCACTTTGTTGATGAACCCTTTGGGCAATGGTAGAGCAGGCTGGAGAAGGAGGCTGACTAGTAACCACAGATGGATAATTTTATACACTTGATTAATTAAAATCTTCCTCTGCTGATGTCATTCTGGGGCTAGTATTCACATGGTACACAAACATCTTTACTTTTTGCACATTCAGAGAGGTTTTGTTTACATGCCTCTTCCCCAGACTTCCTTGTCACTAATTTTTTATTCATGTTTCTTTCAAGTTCCCAACCATCCAGCCAAAGCATTGGCCACAGCCCACAAATTGGTACATAGTCACACGTATGGCCATTTCTACTTCCAAGCAAAATGAGCAACCAAGGGCAATGCTCAAAGTTCTGCCTTGGGTAGATTTCCCTTTACACTGTACTTTAGGAATGTTCCAGAAATGGGTTATAGTACTGCAGATTTTTACCTTTGGATGGTGCCTGCATATCATCCAGAACCATCTGTAAACCAAGCTTCAGTCTTCTCTTCCTTTGTTTACTGATATAGGGAGCTCCCCATGAGGCCATTGGTGTGAGGTGAGAAAGAGAAGGTCGTGTAGCAGAAGCAGGCTTGGTGGGTCAAGTAGCACCCAGTTTATGTAACATGGCAACTCAGTGACTCTTGGTTAAGCATTTAGTCTCTAGTAAGGCTCAGTAGCAGACCAAGAGCTGTTTTTCAGAAGGAGGCTACTTATCTGTGAAAAATGACAGAGTTTTGATCCAAAATCCTAAGGGCATATGCTGCAATCCAACTATAGAATCTCTACCTTTGGCATGCCCCTAACAGCATCCCTATCTGCCACTATTTGACACTTCAAGCACTATCAGATCTGCTGCATAATATGTCCCAAGTGGCAGAGCAGCTTGCACAGCAGCTTAGACCTGTTATAGAGTATGGCCCTGTTCTGGGCCCCACTCAAAGCTAGCAGCTCTTCAGGTCACTTGGTAAATGGGCTGAAGTAGCACACCCAAATGAGAAATATGGTCTCTAAAATACAAAAGGCTCACTAGGCATTGTATTTCTCTTTTGGTTGTAGAAAAAGAGAACAACTTATCTTTCACTTTAGAAAGGATCTCTGGACATGCCCAACATCATTGGACCCATAGAAATTTTATTAATGTAGAAGACCCTGGAATTTTGGTCAGATGCATTTTCCACCCTCTGACATGTAAATGTCTCACCAACAAGTCTAGAGAAGTTTCTTCTTCTTGCTCACTAGGTCCAATCAGCATAAAGTCTTTGATTATTGCACTAATCTTTGCAGCTCCTCCAGGAATGTGGTATTGATTTTGGTTTACCATTTTTCTAGGTAGAGGCAGTTTTAGTGGCTTCCACCTATCATTTCTCACTATAATACCCCTCACTCCAAATATCAGGGAACCAATGTCAGGATTCTGCAAGTTGTTGAGTATGTCTATTCCAATTATGCATTTTGGAACTGGGATATAACCACAGGATGAGGTTGGGAATATACTGGATCCATTATAAGACACATCTGAGACATACTCCATTGAGTACATGACATCCATAAGCCCCTACTCTGACTGGATGGTCACAGTGATGTTTTGGATCTTCTGTGAATTAGTGTCAGTTCAGAGTCAGTTTCTGGTAGTCCCCCAAATGTCTGATTATTTTCTTTTTACCAATGAACAGTAACTCTGATAAAATGTCTCCTTAAAGAAAGCTGGGAGAAAGATTAACAATATAAATTTTTGGCAGTGTACCAGGGTCCTTCCTCAAGGGGATCTCACCTGCCCTTTAGTTTAAGGGGTTCTGGATTTGTAAACTGGAACAAATCTGGAGATTGATTGAGAAAATGTGACTCTCTGTTTTTATGATTCAGGTTAGACTTTTGTTCCCTTGACCTCCAAATTTTCTGCTTATACAAATCAAGTAAGAATTTAATAGGTTTTCTATCTATTTTACTTCTTGGAACTCATATTCAACCAGCCAACACCGTAGGTCTATGTGAGTTGGACTACTCTGATTGCTGCTCTGAGTCTGCTGCACAGTAACCTTTTTAGCCTTGCTTTGGTAATTGATTACCATCACTTGGCTCCTGGCACTCTATAATCCATTTACTCTCATTATATTTAGGTTTTCCCAACCAGTGGCAATAGTTCTCACTGTTAAGTTCTGGCCTAAAGAGAAGAGTAATCACAGAACTGCCCAAGGGTGCCAGGGCTTTCCTCACAAATTTACTTCTCACAGTATTAATAAAAAGTGTACTTTGTGGGCTCTTTTGTAAGACCCATGCACCATGCACAAATCCCAAACACGCCAGGATGGTTCACTTCACAAAGACCATGAGACAGAGACCATTGCAATCAGGCAAGAGGAGTTTTATTCCAGCATGCTGGGGTCACTTAGTCTCCTGGACAGAAGTGACCACGAGCTTACAACACAAGCACCTTTTATACAGTTTTTCTGGATAGACTTTTGTGACAGGATGAGTTGCTGTTTATCTGTGGCGCCTTTAGATTTATGGGCAGGCTTTAGCGGGCTGGTACCCCGATAGATCTGTGGCGCCTTTAGATTTACAGGTAGGCTTTAGCAGGCTGGCTGACACCCCGATAAAGAACAGAACATTTCTCAATCATTTATCTTCCCTGGGGTCTGGCCAGGTGGCCTTTAGATAAGAAACTAGTCAGTTCTTGGAACCGGGTGGGGGTCACTCCCTTCCTGGAATGTTTAGTGTGCTCGGGCCTGCCTGACCTCTATATGGCCCCTTAGAAGCTGCTTCACTTAAAATGTTTTTAGCAAGCATTTGTTACAAAAGCAAACTGCATATATTAAAGTTATATTTTTCTTTACACTTTAACTGTGGGCGAGTAGGTCTTAAATGATAAATTCACTCTATATTCCAATCTTTTTAAGCATTTGAATTCCTTCCTTTACAGTAAGCCAAGGCAGGCCTGGCATTTTGAGGGCATTTACTGTGAACCACCTCTTGCTCCATGTTTTAGCCAGTCAACCAGACAAAGTATCAGAACTATTTTTAGCTCCCAGAGCTCCAACATTAAATACAGAATCTCTGCTTAGTGGCCCATATTAATAATTTTGGCTAGACTTTACATTATATATTTCAACCATTATCTCACCCATTAATATTTGTCCCCCCAGGTATTCCCTAGATTTCTCTGTGCGTAAATTAGAAAAATTAATTAGTTACATTGGAGTGTAGCATACCTCCTCATGAGTCACACTTTTTATGTCTTCTTTAAGATCCTGCAGGTCCTTGAAACTAGTTATAGATCTAGAAGCAAGGATGGTTGGTGGATCTGGGTCCTGAGGATAAGAAACATTATCTTGCATGGCAGTTGTCTTATGGGAGGTCATTATAATTTTGTCAGACAATACAAGGTTAATCTTCTCAGATGGTGGGAGAGAGGCTGCTTCTTTTGACAGAGAAGACTAGTCAGAACTTAGGGGCTCAATGTTCTCAGCTTCACCAGGGATTTTCCACAGTTCTCCACTCCAACTTTCAGGATCTTCCTCCTTCCGAATCAATGTTTGAGTTGAAAAGTCAGACCCTGTAAGTCTGGGAATTAAATTTGCATTGTAATTTAGCCACTGAAGAATAAAATTTTGGGTTTGGTTTTCTGCATTCTCAGTCCTGAGGCTACAGAAGATAAAAATCTCTTTCAGGGCAGATATAGAGGCCTCAGTTTCAATATGTGGTGCTTGAAGTGGGAATTTGAACCTCTCCTCTCATCCTTTCATTTTCCCACTTTGTCCAGTGAGAAACCAGCCAATCTCATTACACTCATTAGGTTGAAAAAAATGTTCAGAGGTCTTATATACATGATCATGCAGATTCTTGCCTCATAAGTTTTTTATCAAAAGTATCCAATGATAATATATTGGGTATCCCTATTGCCACATCATGATATTAACTATCAGTATTCTCTTTGCTCCTGGAAATTGTTAGGTTTAAAACAGTGACAGAAAACAAGGATCACAGAGGCTGGCAAGAGGTTCAAGGGAAGCTTTAATGAAAGCACTCCCGGGAGAGGTTCTGTGGCTTATGAGGAGGTGATGCCAGGGAAGTAGTGCCCAGGCAAAGGCAGGTGGGCTTTTTATAAGGGAGGGCCTTAGCTGTGTAAAGTTAAGTTTCGGTTTCCTGCATAGGTTCTGTTTTCCCCGATGTGATGTGGTCCTGAGCCATTGCTCTGATGGTGGGAGATCTCTTGGAAGGTGACCTTCAGGTCAGCCGGGAAAGTCCCAGGGGTGTGTCCATCAAGATGGAGGCCCTGGTGACATTCGCCTATTCTGCCGGCCCAACAGAAATAAAGTCATTAGTGACTTTAAATCTAATCAAATTAGAGAATCAATTCCAGAAACTCCAGAAACAATTCAGAAAACTCATGCTTAAGATTCTATTCCTTTAAAAGAATTGCCAGGACCAAAGTCTGTATTAATCAAGGGACTCCAGAAAAACAACGAATTGGATTGTGTGCATGTGTCTGTATATCTATCTATGTATCTATCTGTGTGTGTATGTATGTGTGTATGTACCTATCTATCATCCATCTGTCTATCCATCATTATTAAGGAATTGGCTTACATGACTATGGGGGCTTGGTGAGACCTAAAATCTGATAGGATAGACCAGCAGTCTAGAGACTAAGGGAAGAGTTGCAGTTCAGTCCAAAGGCAATCTGCTGGCAGAATTTCTTCTTGCTCAGGGGAGATCACTAGCTCATTTTTTTTTCTCTCTCTCTCTCTCTCTCTTTCTTTCTCTCGCAAGGCACTTATTATATAACATACTGCATTTTTTGTTATTTATCGTTGTCTAATGCTCATCTTTTCTACTGTAATATCGACTCAATACAGGCAGATAATTTGATACCATTTTTTTGATACATCTCATTCACCAAGAATCATGTCTGACACTTATTACATCATTAACATGTGACTATGAAAGAGGCGAAAAAAGGTTTCTCCATTTCCTCTAAGTTTTTCAAACACTGAGGTAATTCATTTCTGCGTGATTCTATTTTTTTTCTGACTTCTAGGCTGCCTTTTGTGCAAAGTTCTCAGAATTGAAGAATAATACTTGAGAGGCAAAACCATAAATTTGACAGTAAACACAGCCCGGCCTTATTCTCACCTTCTTTCTCCCACTACTTAAACTTCAGAGTTCTCGTGTAACATTTTTTAGGCATCTCAGTCATGATCTCCACTGCTTATTTCTCTTTCTCTGTCTCTGTCTCCATCTCTCACTCTCGCTCTCTTCTTTCTCTCTCAATTGATTAATTACAACTAATAGCTACCAATCGCTTTCAGTAATTTGAACATTTCACAAGTGTTTTGATGAGATCATCACAAATCCCCATGCAAGCACTGTCACTGTACTTAAGGATGAAATGATAATCACTTCCCAGAAATAAGATGACCTCATGGTGTAGCAAATCTTTATCTCAGGGATAAGATGCTCTCTTTTGCACATATGCCCAGACTGTGACCATGGCAGCTACTGCTCCAAGAAGAAATGGCATTTGGTAAGTGTACATTCTTATTAGGTAGAGAGCCATATTCATAGAGAAGTAGACTGTTTATCATAAGTATATGGTATGGACATGCAATTCTTTTTTCCCCCTCTAGATGTAAAACTAAACACAGAAAAACACATTCACCAGACAAACATGAAAAAAATATTTTATGAGGGTATCTGAGACATAAAATCACCCCGAACTTCTTGTCCCAGGGTGCCTGACATCTCTTTGTTCACCTTCTCTGTCATAGTCCTGGCTGAAATTTTCTCTCTGAATGAATACACTAAACTTCACAGTCTTTGCTCTCTGGCTTGTAAGAGGGTTAAGAGCATGTTTATCTCTTGGCTGACACACATCTGTTGTCTAATGGCAGCAGCTACTTAGAATATTTTTTAAAAATCTGTGGTGTTAGCATGTTTGGCTTTGACTGGTTATGATAGAATGTCTCTGAAAACTTTCTTTGATGGAGTGCAAAACCATACGCCTCTGTCTCTTTTCTTATGGGTTTTGGGGAGCAGGATGCACTTTATTGCACCAATATTTTAATGTCTTAAGAAACTTCTGGGATCAGTGTGAAGAAGGTAAACTCTAACTCCCACTTAGAGAAATAGAAATTGCCATTTTACAAAAAGTGACTAAGAGTTTTCAAGGCTTAGGGAGCAGGAAGAATCAGGGACTATAATTATGCTAATTTCTAAATGCAACTAGGTTTAAAAGTACTTTGATAGCCCCCAAGCTTTTGCACGTGCTCCAGATCCATTGGGATCTACTGGTAAAACTTTCTAAAGCTCTGATTCCACTCAGACATTAAGCAATGAAAGCTTTTTGGGTTGTAACTGCTGAGATTTCTGCCAAAAGAGTTGTAGGGAGGAGATCTTCATGTCATCATCTCAGGACATGAGATGTTTCTCATTTAGTCCCTAATTATGTCTTCATAAAAATAACTTTCATAAATGAAAGATGAAATGTATTTATTATTCATGAATATTTGTAGTTCTTAGAGGGCACATGGAACCCATACTCACAGCTGATCTAGGATTTACATATATTTTCTTGTCTTCATTATTTACCATACTTTTGTTGTTCTCACTCCTACTCAATTGATTTGGTTTAGTATAATTTAAATTCATTTGCATGAGTCCTCTGTGATTTAATGGGACACTCACCTCTTTCTCTATTGGATTTGTTGATCAATCTCTACTACAAATTTTTTTATTTGTCATCAAACATTTTCTTCTCAAGAAGACATTTAACAGATTTGCATTCATATGCATGAAACACATGCTCTTTTCTCACTCTTCCACTTTTTTCCCCCATCTTCTATACCACTGGGGTAAAACTTCTATTGATTATTTTATATGCTTCCAGAAATTTGTTTTGATTTTCTAAAGCATCTTTTTCTCTTAATTAATCTGTGTTTCACCAAGATTCTAATATTTCTCAAATTTTAATGCCAGTGAAATCAGTTCTTATAATTTAATAACTTATTAGAGTAAATAAGAAAAATATTACAAAAACAAAGACAGTCTTGTTCTGATGAATTCTAATTTGAATTCTCTAGAAAACATCTAAAGTTTAGGTGATTATAAAATTTTGTATCAAATTAAATATGACAAGAATATGTAGAAGGAATCTACTCTCATCCTACTTTAAATAAGGCCAAACTGAGAACTATAATTAATTACTATTATTATTTACTACACGTAAAAATGCAAAACTCCAAAAAGAAAGATCATTATGTGATGCGAAGCTATGATTCTAAACATTTGGCAAAAAGATGTATTTTTAAATAAGAATATCTCTTTTAAAATTCATTTTGCATGTACCTAATTCCTGAGATAAACATTTGTTACACTTGTGGATTTCTTTTTTGTTGTTCTGAGAAACGTTTATTTACATAATTTTCCTACTTAGAAAACCTATGCTCTTTTATGTAATATTTTAGAAAGGGCAATTAAAATATACTCTTTTATTGAAACATAATTGATTATACCTACGTCTGGTGTACAGAGTTGACCATCAGTGTTTCTGTACAATACGTGGTGATCAAATCAGGATGGTTGGTCTATCCATCATCAAAACATACTCATTCTCTGTGCCCATTATCCAGTTTCCCACAACCCCCTCCACCACCATTTTCTACCCCTAATAACCACAGTTCTGTTTTCTCCTTCTGAAAGTTCAACCTACTGTGTTTTCTTTCCTTCCTTCCCTCCCTCCCTCCGTCTCTTTCTTTCTCCTTTCCTTCTTTCCTTCTTTCTTTCTTTCCCTTCCTTCCTTCCTTCCTTCCTTCATTACTTTCTTAGCTCTCAGTTATGAGTGAGTACACATGGTATTTTTCTTTCTGTGCCTGGCTTATTTTACTTAACACAGTTTTTTCTCCAAGTTCATTTATGTTGCTCTGAATGGCAGACTTTAATTCTATTTTTTGGCTGAGTAGTATCCCATTGTGTAAATATACCACATTTTCTTTTTTTTTTTTTTTCTGTTTTATTGGAACAAAGTTGATTGTACATATTTGTGGGGTAGAGCATTGAATATTAATACTGTGTGCCATGTATAATGTTCAAATCAGGATAACTAGTATATTCAACATTATACAATATAAACATTTCTCATGACACTTTACCAATTCTTCCCTTACCCCACTCCACCTCCAATTTCCCATCTCTGGTAGCCTCAGTTCTGCTCTCTTCTTTTGAAATTTCAGCTATATTGTGATGGTTGTATCTTTCTTTCTTTTTCATTTATTGTTTTGTTTCACTCCCACTTATAAATGAGGACATGGTATTTCTCTCTCTGTGCCTGGCTTATTTCACTTAACATAAATTTCTCTAAGTTTATCCAAATTGCTGTGAATGGCACTATTACATTCATCTTTATGGCAGAGTAGTATTCCATTGTTTAAACATACCACATTTTCCTTATCCAGTCATCTGACAATGTACTTTTATGCTGCTTCCATATCCTGGCTATTGCAAATAGAGCTACAATTAACTTGGGAGTGCAGGTATCCCTTTGACATGATGATTTCTATTCCTTTGGGTATATACTCAGTTGTGGGATTGCTGGATTATATGGTAGTTCTATCTATAGTTGTTTGACAAGTGCTGGCAGCTTCAGGGTGGGATGGCTGTGCACAATCTGTAGTTGTTTGAGAAAACTCCACACTGTTTTCCATAAAGGTTGTACTAATTTGCAGTCCCACCAACAGGGTAGAAGTTTTCCCCTTTCTCTGCATCACCAGCATTTGTCATTCTCTGTCTTTTTGATAATAGCAAGTCAAACTGGGGTGAGATGATATCTCAATGTGGTTGTGATTTTTGTTTCCCTGATGCTTAGTGATGTTGAATTTTTCACTTCTCTGTTGGCCATTTGTGTGTTTTCCTTTGAGGAATGTCTATCCAGGTCATTTTTAAATCAGATTATTTGTGGGGTTTTTTTTTACAGTTAACTTGTTTGAGTTCCTTGTATATTCTGGATATTAATCCCTTGTCAGATGTATAGTTTGCAAATATTTTCTCCCACTCTCAAGTTTGTCTTTTCTCTCTGTTAATTGTTCCTTTGTTCTGCAGAAACTTTTTAGTTTGATATAATCCCATTTGTTTATTTTACTTTTGTTGACTGTGATTTGGATGTCTTACTCATAAAGTCTTAGCCTAGTCCTACATCTTGAAGTTTTTCCCCTATATTTTCTTTTCTGAGTTTAACAGTTTCATTTCCTATATTTAAATCTTTCATTTTGAGTTGATTTTAGTATATGGTGAGAGGTATAGGTCTACCTATACATATGGATATCCAGTTTTACCAGTACCCTTTATTGAAGAGGCTGTCCTTTCCCTTAATGTATGTTCTTGTTGCCTTTGTCAAAGATAAGTTGGCTGTTAAGTATGGGGGTTGATTTCTGGGTCCTTTCCTGTGCTCTACTGGTCCAAGTGTCTGTTTTTATGCCAGTACCATGCTGCTTTGGTTACTATAGCTTTGTAATATAATTTGAAGTCACATAATGTTATGTCTCTAGCTTTATCTATCTATCTATCTATCTATCTATCTATCTATCTATCTATCTATCTATCTATCATCTATTATCTATTTATTTGTTTATTTATTTATTCAGGATTGCTTAGGCTATTCAGTGCCTTTTGCTGTTCCATATGAATGTTAGGATTGTTTTTTGTACTTCCGTGAAGAATGCCATTGGTAATCTGATGGAGATTGCATTGAATCTGTAGATTGTTTTGGGTAGCATGGACATTTTCACAATGTTAATTCTTCTGATCCAAGAGCATGGAATGTCTTTTCATCTTTTTGCATCCTGTTTAATTTCTTTTGACAGTAATTTGTCGTTCTCATTTGTAGGGATCTTTCACCTCCTTTGTTAAATTTATTTAAATATTTTATTTTTCCGGTAGCTATTGTAAATAGGCTTGCTTTCTTGATTTCTTTTTCTATGTCATTGTTAGTTTATAAAAATACTATTGATTTTTGTACATTAATTGTGTATCCTGAAACTTTACCGAATTTATTTACCAGCTCAAGGGTTTTTTCTGGCACAGTTTTTAGGTTTTTCTGCATATAGGATCATGTCATCTACAAACAGGGGCAGTTTGACTTTGTCTTTTCCAATTTAAATGTCCTTTATTTCTTTCTTAGACTGAAAAAAAGAATCACCAGCCTGGTTGCCCTGGCTAGTACTTCCAAATCTATGTTAAATAGGAGTGGTGAGTGTGGGTATCCTTATCTTGTTCTTGTTCTTAAAGGAAAAGCTTTCAGCTTTTCCCCATTCAGTATGATATTGACCATGGGTTTGTAATATATGGCTCTTATTGTGTTGAGATAACTTTCCTTCTATACTTAATTTTTTGAGAATCTTTATCATGAAGGGAAGTTGAATTTTGTCAAACTCTTTTTCTGCTCTATTGAGAAGATGATATGGTTTTGGTCCTGATTTTATCAATGTAGTGTATTGCAATTATTTACTTGTGTGTGGAGAACCATCCTTGCGTCCCTGGGATGAATCCCACTTGATCATGCTGTATAATCTTTTTCATGTGGTGTTGTATTCCGTTTGCTAATATTTTGTTAAGAATTTCCTTGTTTATGTTCATTAAGGATATTGTTAGTTTTCTTTTTCTGTTGTATCTTTATCTTGTCTGGTATCAGGGTGATGGTGGCCTCATAGAACAAATTTGGGAAAATGGCCTCTATTTCAATTTTTTGGAATAGTTTGAAAGGGATTGGTATTAATTCTTCTTTCAAGGTTTGGTAGTATTCATCAGTGAATCCATTTGCCCCTGGGTTTTTCTTTGTCGGGAGTCTGCCCATTACTGCTCCTATTGTGTTGTAATTAGTCCCTTGAGGTTTTCTACACCTTCTTGGTTCAGTCTTGGTAGTTTGTATGTGCCCAGAAATTTATCCATTTCCTTCAGGTTTTCAAATTAGTTGGCATAAAGTTGTTCGTAATTGTTTATGATGATTATTTGTATTTCTGTTTTATCAGTTGTAATGTATCCTTTTTCATTTCTGACTTTTGTTATTCAAACCTTCTTTTTTGAGTTAGATTAGCTAATGGTTTGTCAATTTTGTTTGTCTTCTCAAAAAAACTTTTTGTTTTATTAATCTTTGTATCATTTTTATGGTCTCTGTTTCATTTAGTCCTGCTCTGGTCTTAAGTATTTCTTTCTTTCTACTAATTTTGTGGTTGGATTTCTCTTACGTTTCTAATTCTTTCAATTAGGTGTAATATTAGGTTCTAAAATTAGGTTGTTTATTTTACACCTAAAATTGGTTTACCATTAGATTGTTTATTTGGAATCTTTCTATTCTTTTGATGTAAGCATTAATTGCAATAAACTTTCTTCTCAGTACTAATTTTGTAGTGTTCCATAGGTTGTGGCATGGTGTTTATTTTCTTTAGTTTCAAGAAAGTTTCTTCTATTTCTTAATTTCTTCTTTGACCCATAGGTCATTCAGGATCATGTTGTTTAATGTCTGTGTATTGTATAGTTCCCAAAGTTTGGCTTATTATTGATTTCTAGTTTAAATCTGTTGTGATCTGAAAAGATATTTGAAATAATTTCAATTTTTAAAAATTTGTTGAGACTTGATTTGTGGCCTAATATGTGGTCTATCATGGAGAATGTTCCATGTGCTAATGAGAAGAATGTAGTGTTCTTTAGATATCTGTGAAGTCCAATTGGTCTAAAATATATTTTAAATCCTGTGTTTCTCTGTTGATTTGTGGCCTAGATGATCTGTCCAGTGTTGAGGGAGGAGTGTTGAGGTCCCCAACTCTTATTGTATTGGATCTATCTCTTTAGGTCTAATACTATTTGCTTTATATACCTGGGTTCTCTGGGGTTGTGTGCATATATATTTATGATTGTTACATCCTCTTGCTATAAAGATCCCTTTATCATTCTATGATGACCTTTTTTTGTCTCTTTTTTGGGGTTTTGATTTAAAGTCTATGATATCTGACATGAGAATGGCTACTGTTGCTAACTTTTCCTTTCCATTCACATTGTATATTGTTTTTAATTTCTTCATGATTATTCTGTTTGGTTCTTTACAGGGGAGGTGAGTTTCTTGCAAACAGCATATAGTTAGTCCTTGTCTTTAAATCCATTCAGCCAGTCTATGACTTTGAGTGAGGAAATCAGTCAATTTACATTTGTGGTTGTTATTGAGAGATATTGCCTTATTTGTGGCATTTTATTGATTTTTGTACAGTTGTTTTAAATGTCTTTTTTCTTTCCATTTTATTGTTTCTCTTCAGTGTTTGTTGGTGTTTTGGAGTGCTACAATTTAGTTTCTTTCTCTTTCTCAATTGCCTATCTATTCTATCAGTGGGTTTTGTTCTATCTCATGTATTTATTGTCAACACCCATTAGCCATTTTCCTGATTTGGGGGATCAGGTGCACACAGTTCTGTCAGCTGCTGGGCCTGGTGGTGGAAATCAGGTGTGATCCACCTGAGGAGGGTCTGCCTGCAGTTCTCTGGCCAAGAATATGGGGGTGCATCCATTCAACAGGACTAGAGTTGAATTCCCAGACTGAAGAACAGAGTCATATCCACTGTGAGCCTAGGCTTCCAGCTGCCAGGATCAGGGCATTGCAGCCTGTCCCAGGAGGGTATTCAGTAGAGTGTGGAGCCTTAAAGCTGGGGAACCACTGTGGCAACTGGTCCCAGGGCAGGTTGTGCTCCTGTAACAGCTCTGGTTTCAAGATCATGACCATCTATATTTGTTCGGGTCCTAAGAGTGTGGTGAGGGGAGTGTACTGTCCATGCTGATGTTCTAAGGAGCTAGGTTTTTCGTTGCTGTCTACACTTGGGTCTGGACTTGTCCTTACAAAGGATATGTGAACCTATGTGGTGAGGGTGGAGATTGGTGTAAGCTCTCTGCCTACCTTTCCACTGATAGGAAAATTCTGCCTGCTCCAGTCCAGGTATTAGAGACATGGCAGCTTAGGCCATATGCCTATCTCTTTTCTCTGTTACCCTCCTGGGTTTTTGTTCTCTACAGCAATCTCATCGGTCTCTTGTTGTACTCCCACAGTCTCCCACCAATGCTTCCATGGGTCTTTAGCTGTCTGTTAGTTGTATCATTCCTTTTCTGTGTAAAGAACATGTGGTCAAAAATTATTTTCTCCCAACAAAGGCAGGAGAGGTCAAAATCAGAACCAGAGCCCCTCTCTCCTTCACGCTGAGGATACATTTGGGAAATTGGAACAGTTTCAGTGGCTTGGAAGTCCAAAGTCTAGGGAATACATTTGGTGAGGGCCTTGTTATTGTGGTGATTCTCCACAGCGACATAGAGTGTCAAAGGGCAAAAACAGGTTGAGCAAACGAGCTGCTTTTTTTCTTTTCTTTTTTTTTTTTTTTGCTTTGTAAGTTTATTTATTATTTTTTGAAGGTTTAACAAAAGCATTTATTAATTTTCAAGAGAAATGTAATTTAATTTCTAATTAGATGTGTTTTTTATAAGGTGAAAGCAATATAAGAAAATTCCTTGAGATTCATTTCCAGGAAAATAATACTGTCTAAACTACAACTTTCTCAAGAAATTTATGAAGGAATTAGCTAAAGCAAATTACATTTAATAAGAGCTATCATAGCAAAAGTTAGATGATGTCACTTGGTCATAATAATATATAGTTCTCTAATGATGTTGAACATCTCTTCATGAAATTGTTGGCTGTTTGTATGTCTTTTTATTTTATTTTATTTTATTTTATTTTGTCAATATGCAATGTGGTTGATTATTGTGGCCCATTACCAGAACCTCCCTGACTCCTCCCTCTTCCCCCTCCCTCCGAACAATCTCCTTTCTGTTCACTTGTCATATCAACCTCAAAGAAGTGTAATAGTTGTGACTTCTTCCCTCCCCCCCCCCCAGGTTATTTGTATATTTATTTATTTATTTTCAGCTCCCACAAATAAGTGAGAGCATGTGATATTTCTTTTTCTGTGCCTGACTCATTTCACTTAATATTACTCTCTCTAGGTCAATCCATGTCGTTGCAAATGGCAGTATTTCATTCTTTTTTATAGCTGAGTAGTATTCCGTTGTGTAGATATACTACATTTTCCGTATCCACTCATCCGATGATGGATATTTGGGCTGGTCCCAACTCTTAGCTACTGTAAAGAGGGCTGTAATGAACATTGGAGAACAGGTATACCTTTAACTTGATGATTTCCATTCCTCTGGGGATATTCCCAGCAGTGGGATAGGTGGGTCATATGGTTGATCTACCTGCAATTGTTTGAGGAACCTCCATACCATTTTCCATAGAGGCTGCACCATTTTGCAGTCTCACCAACAATGGATAAGAGTTCCTTTTTCTCCGCAACCTCGCCAGCATTTATCAATCACAGTCTTTTGGATATTAGCCATCCTAACTGGGGTGGGATGGTATCTCAGTGTGGTTTTGATTTGCATTTCCCGAATGCTGTGTGAGGTTGAGAATTTTTTCATGTGTCTGTTGGCCATTCGTATATATTCATTTGAGAAATGCCTATTGAGCTCTTTTGCCCATTTTTTAACTGGATTACTTGTTTTCTTTTTCTTGTAAATTTGTTTGAGTTCCTTGTATATTCTGGATATTAATCCTTTGTCAGATGTATATTCTCCAAATATTTTCTCCCAGTCTGTTGGTGGCCTTTTAACTCTGTTAATTGTTTCTTTGCTGTACAGAAGCTTTTGAGTTTGATATAATCCCATTTGTTTATTTTTCCTTTGGTTGCCCACGCTTCTGGGGTCATATTCATGAAGTCTGTGCCCAGTCCTACTTCCTGAAGAGTTTCTCCTATGTATTCTATAAGAAGATTTATTGCTTCATGGTGTATATTTAATTCTTTAATCGATTTTGAGTTAATTTTAGTGTATGGTGAGAGGAATGGGTCTAGTTTCACTCTCCTGCATATGGATATCCAGTTCTCACATTTGCTGAAGAGGCAGTTTCTTCCCCAGTATATAGGCTTGGTACCTTTGTTGAACATCACATGGCTATAGGTGTGTTGGTTGATTTCTGGATTCTGTATTCTATTCCATTGATCAGTGTGTCTGTTTCTATGCTTGTACCATGCTGTTTTGGTTATTATAGCTTTGTAGTATAGTTTAAAGTCTGGTAGTGTTATGCCTCCAGCTTTATTTTTTTTTTTGCTCACCATTGCTTTGACTGTGTGTGGTCTTTTGTTATTCCATATAAATGTCTGGATAGATTTTTCCATTTCTGAGATAAATGTCAATGGAATTTTGATGAGGGTTGCATTAAATTTGTATATCACTTTGGGTAGTATGGACATTTTCACAATGTTGATTCTTCCAATCCAAGAGCATGGGATATCTTTCCATCTTCTTGTGTCCCCTTTAATTTCTCTCAGCAGTGGTTTGTAGTTCTCATTATAGAGATTTTTCACATCTTTGATCAACTCTATTCCTAAGAATTTTATTTTTTTGGTGGCTATTGTAAATGGGCAGGCTTTCATGATTTCTCTTTCTGCATGTTCACTATTGGAGAATAGAAATGCTAGTGATTTTTGTGTGTTGATTTTGTATCCCCCAACTTTGCTGAAATCACTTATTAACTCCAAGAGTTTTTTTGTAGAGGCTTTAGGCTGTTCGATATATAGGATCATGTCATCTGCATCTTCCAATATGGATGCCCTTTATTTCATTCTCTTCTCTGACTGCTCTGGCTAGTTCTTCCAACATTATGTTGAATAGAAGTGATGAGACTGTGCATCCTTGTCTAGTTCCTGTACTTCAGGGAAAAACTTTCAGCTTTTACCCATTCAAGATGATATTGGCCGTGGGTTTATCATATATGGCTTTAATTATGTTGAGATACCTTCCATCTATACCTAACATATAGAGAGTCTTTATCATGAATGAGTGTTGAATTTTATCAAATGTTTTCTCAGCATCTATAGAGATGATTATATGATCCTTGTGTTTGATTTTATTGATATGGTGTATCACATTTATTGATTTGAGCATGTGGAAACAACCTTGCATCCTTGGGATGAATCCCAGTTGATCATGGTGTATAATTTGATGTACGTGTTGCTGTATTCTGTTAGCTAGTATTTTAGTGAGGATTTTTGCATCTATATTCATCAAGGATGTTGGCCTGTAGTTTTCTTTTTTATTTGTATCCTTACCTGGTTTTGGTATCAGGGTCATGCTTGCTTCTTAGAATGCGTTTCAGAAAATTGCCTCTGTTTCAATGTTTTGTAATAGGTTGTAGAGAAATGGTGTTAATTCCTCTTTGAATGTTTGGTAAAATTCTGCTGTGAATCCATCCGGCCCTGGGCTTTCCTTTGTTGGGAGCCTTCTGAAAACAGCTTCAATCTCTTTTATTGTTATTGGTCTGTTAGATTTTCTACATCTTCTTGGCTCAGTTTTCATAGCTTGTGTGTGTCCAGAAATTTATTCATTTCCTCCAGATTTTCAAATTCATTGACATATACTTCTTTATCGTAGTCTTGAATGATTCCTTGTATTTCAGATGTATCAGTTGTAATATCTCCTTTTTCATTTCTAATTTTTTTATTTGGATTTTCTCTCTTCTTTTTTTAGTTAGTCATGCAAATGGTTTGTCAATTTTACTTATCTTTTCAAAAAACCAACCTTTTGATTCATTGATCTTTTATACTGTTTTTTGGCTTTCAATTTCATTAAGTTCTGCTATGATCTTAATGATTTCTTTCTGTCTGCTAACTTTGGGTTTAGATTGTTCTTGTTTTTCTGGTTCTTTAAGGTGAAGTGTTAGGTTGTTCACTTACCATCTTTCCATTCTTCTGAAGGAAGCATTTAATGTGATAAATTTTCCCCTTAGTATGGCTTTTGCAGTATCCTATAGGTTTTGGTATGATGTATGATAATTTTCATAGTTTCCATGAATTTTTTGATTTCCTGTTTGGTTTCTTCTTGGACCCATATGTCATTAAATACAATGCTGTTTAATTTCCATGTGTTTGTATAGTTTCCAGAATTTCATTTGTTATCAATTTCTAATCATAATCCATTGTGGTCTGAAAAAATACATGGGAAAATTCCAATTTTTTTGAATTTGTTGAGACTTGATTTGTGACCCAACATGTGATCTATCCTGGAGAATGATCCATGTGCTGATGAGAAGAATAAATATTCTGAGGTTGTTGGATGGAATGTCCTGCAGATATCTGCCAAGTCCCTTTAGTCTAGAATACTGCTTAGATCTTGTGTTTCTCTGCTGATTCTTTGCCTAGATGATCTCTCCAATATTGAGAGTGGGGTGTTCATGTCCCCTGCTATTATGGTATTAGTGTCTATTTCCTTCTTTAGGTCTAATAGAGTTTGCATTATAAATCTGGCTGCTCCGACATTGGGTGCATATGTATTTATGATTGTTATGTCTTCTTGAAGGATCATTCCTTTTATCATTAAGTAGTGGCCCTCATTATCTCTTTTTATGATTTTTAGTTTAAAGTCTATTTTATCAGATATAAGAATAACTACTCCAACTCTTTTTTCACTTCTGTTTGCATGGTAAATCTTTTTCCATCCTTTCACTCCTAGTCTATGTGAGTTTTTACTGGTGAGGTGGGTCTCTTGAAGGCAGCATAAAGTTGGGTCCTCCTTTTTAATCTACTCACCCAGTCTGTGTCTTTTGATTGGGGAAATTAATCCTTTTACATTGAGTCGTTATTGAAAAGTGTTGATTTACTCCTAGCATTTTACTGATTTTTGTTTGGATGTCTTAGGTGTGTTTTGTTCCTTTCTTTTTGATTTACTGTTTGTTTTCTGTATTTGTTAGTTCCTTGGGTTGTAGATATACTTTTTTTTCTCTTCATTGTTGCCATTTTTATTTTCCTAGTGGGTTTTCATTTTTCTTCAGTTTTTATGGCAGTGGTGGTTATTTTTCAGGTACGAAACCCAGTACTCCCTTGAGAATTTCCTGTAGGGGTTGTCATGTGGTAGTGAACTCCCGCAGTTTTTGTTTGTCTGAGAAGTATACTATTTGCCCTTCATTTCAGAAGGATAGCCTTGCAGGGTAATGTATTCTTGGCTGGCAGTCTCTGTCTTTTAGTATTTTGAATATATCATCCCAGTCCTTTCTGGCTTTTAGGGTTTGTGATGAAAAGTCTGATGTTAGTGTTATTGGGGCCCCCTTAGAGGTGATTTGATGCTTCTCTCTTGCAGCTTTTAAGATTCTGTCTTTGTCTCTGAGTTTTGCCAGTTTGACTGTAACATGTCTTGGAGAAGACATTTTTTGGTTGAATATGTAAGGGGATCTTTGAGCTTCCTGAATCTGAAGATATGTGTTTTTTCCTATACCTGGGAAGTTTTCTGCCAGTATTTTGTTGTATATGTTTTCAATGCTACTCCTTTTTCCTCCGTTTCTGGAATACCCATGACAAAGATATTTGAGTGCTTAAGGCTGTCTGATATCTCTCTTAGATTTTCTTCAGTGTTTTTAATTCTTCTTTCTTTTTTTTTCTTCTTTCTTTTTTTTTCTTTCTTTCTTTTTTTTTTGTCTGCCTGTGTTATTTAATACAGCCAATCTTCAGGTTCAGAAGTTCTCTCTTCTCCTTCTGCAACCCTGCTGGTTAAACTCTTTGTTGTGTTTTTTATTTGGTTGAATGAATTCTTCAGTTCAGCAAGCTCTGCTGCATTCTTTTTCAGGGCATTGATTTCCTTGTACATTTCTTCTTTCAGATCCTGTCTACTTTTCCTTGTTTCATCATGTTGTCTAGTTGAGTTTTCTTGCATGTTATTTAGTTTCCTTAGAATTATCACTTGAGGGCCGAGCCCGTGGCGCACTCGGTAGCGTGCTGCGCTGGGAGCGCGGCGACGCTCCCGCCGCGGGTTCGGATCCTATATAGGAATGACCAGTGCACTCACTGGCTGAGTGCCGGTCACGAAAAAACGACAAAAAAAAAAAAAAAAAGAATTATCACTTGAAATTCCTTGTCAGACATTTCAAGGGCTTCTTGTTCTATAGGATCTAGATTTTGATGGTTATTACCCTTTGGTGGTGTACTTTCTTGATTTTTCATATTTCTGGTATCTTTCCTTTGATGTTTAGTCATTGTGGCAGGGGATTTCATGGTCCACTGTTTTGACACTATTGTCTGGCTAGGATGCTGCTGGGGCTGCCAATTTGTTATGGCTGCCTCAGTTTCTGCTCAGTTGCCCACTAGTACCTTGGTTGTGTGGTCACATTGTGTCTTGCGCATGCACAGGGCTGGGCTGGGGATGGAGTGAGGCCTACCTGCTGGGTCATGGGCTGGCACTGCAGGGCATGTGGTCTCCGCGGATCTTCCACTTCTCCACTTTTTTGGCTGGGCACCCTTCTGATTGGCACAGACTCAGCCAAGCTGGGGATGGAGTTGGGCAGTAGCAGTGAGGTCAACCTGCTGGGTCACACGCTGGCACATCATGGCATGTGGTCTCCACGGATCTTCTGCTTCTCTAGCTGAGCGCCTCTCTGATTGGCATGCCCTTGGCTGGGCTGTGGATGGAGTCAGGCCGCAGCAGTGAGACCTACCTGCTGGGTCATGTGCTGGCACCGTACGGTGTGTGGTCTCTGCAGATCTTCTGCATCTCTGGCTGGGCTCCAGTTATATTTTTAAATTAGTTCTTATAACTGACGCTGAGTAGTGACTTTGGGAAATGATTAGAAAGCCTATCACAAGTTTCTGAGGCTGCAAAGTCCAAAGTCCATGGAACACATCTGGTGAGAGCCTTCCTGGTGGAAACAGTGACAGCAGAGCTTCACGGTGCAAAAAATGGTGGAGCAGAGAGAGTGTATGTCCTCTTTGGAAAGATGTCTATTCATATCTGTTGCCCATTTTAAAATCTGTATTTTATCTATTTTTTATTTTTTTTTATGTAGTTGTACAGGTTTGTAAATACCTTAATATTAATGTTTTATTGGATATACAATTTGCAATTATTTTCTCCCATTTTGTAGGTTACCTATACATTTATGGTTATTTCCTTTGCTGTGAAAATTTTTTAGTTTGATGGAGCTCCATTTGTTTATTTTTACTATTTTTGCCTGTGCCTTTAGTGTTATATCTAAGAAGTTGTAGTTGAGACTAATGTCAAGAAGTTTTTTCCTGTGTTTTTTTCTAGAAATTTTATCATGTCAAGTCTTATTGTTAAGTTAACTTTATTTTGAGTGGTGATTTCATTTTTATATTTTTATTTTTATTTTTTTGGTATATGATGTAAGATGAGCCTGACTTCATTCATTTTCAGTTTAATATCTGGTTTCCCTAATAAGATTTATTAAAGAGACTACTTTTTTCCACTTGTTTATTCTTGACCCTATAAGCTTTTAGAAATGTCTTTTTATTCTTTTGTGTCCTTTTTGCCTTCTTACTGAGTAATTTCAAATAACCTGTCTTCATGTTCACTGATTCTTTTTTCTGCTTGATCAAGTCTGCTATTGAAGGTCTCTTAAAATTTTCAGTTCAGTTATGATCTTCACCTCCAGAATTTCTGTTTGGTTCTTGTTTATGGTTTCTATATCTTCCTTAAATTTAAAATTTTGTTCATAAATTGTTGTTTTGATTTCATTGAGTTATCTGAATTCTCTTCTAGTTCACCAACCGTCTTTAAGACAGTTATTTTGAAATCTTTGGCAATACATAAATCTCCATTTCTTTGGGGTCAGCAACTAAAATGTTACTTACTTATTTATTTTGGTGCATGTTATGTTTCCTTAATCCTTCATGTCCGTGAAGTCTTGTATTTCTGCCTTCACATTTGAAGAAGCCATCTCTTCCTTCAGTTTTTACTGATTGACTTAAGGAGAGAAAGACCTTCACCAGTCAGCCCAGCTAGGAATCTGGGGTGTACCTCAGGGGTTTCCTGGGGATACTCTGCCCCATTCCTCTTGTACCCTTTGTGTAGGGGGATGTCTTAGGATGGTGTCCGTTCACTTAACCTGCAAAGTCAGGTCAGGTTTTGAGAGCCTCCTGATTTTTTTCCCCCTAGAGTGATCCCTCAAAATATTCATGGTTGTGTGCCCACTTCCAGTCCCACAGAATTAAGCTGGTTTCTGATATTCACATTCTGTCTGAGGGGTTTGCAAGTGCCTTCTGTGTTGGCTCATGCTTGCTGTCCTGAAGGTGTGTGCAGGCTGCTGGGGACAGACATCAGCCAGTCATGATACTGCAAGTGATGTATCCAATGGGTTCATGAACGGGTCTCTTGGTGCATTCTATGGGTCAATCAGTAGATACACAGCCTGGTTTTGAGTTCTGTGTGGTGGCTGCCGTGAGCTACTTCATCTTCCCCTTCTTCTGGCTCCCTCCCAAACTATTCAGCTGTGCCGATGCCCTCAGTGGTCTGAGTGGGAAGAGGTTAAAGTGGGCCTTGGGGAAGTATACATTGGGCTGGGAAGGCTAGGGCTCCCTCCTGTTGCACTTTCTTGTCTGAGAGAAACTGAAGGCTTTGGGGGCTTTCCTGGCACTAAGCAGTGCTGACTTGAGAGAGGGTTGATGGGAGTAAATTCAAACTGTTACTTTTACCATCTTCAATCATTTATAGTCTAGTGTTCTGCTTGAATGGATGCTGGAGTCTCTTCCCTGGATGTTTGGATTCTCACAGTGTATTTCCGTTCATAGATGGCAGTTATGATTTAAGCTTCTGTGAGAGTGTGAAGGCCAGTTTCACCTATTCCAAGAACCTGATGACTTCCCTCCTCCTGCTTGGGGTTTTCATTGTAAATTTTTTTATTAGGAAAGACTTAAAATATTTTCAAAACTGATCTAAATTTGATGGCATGTGTATTAGTCCATTTTGTGTTGCTATAACAGAATACCTGAAACTGTGTAATTTATAAAGAACAGATGTTTATTTGACTTATGACTCAGAGACAGCTGCCTCTGGCACGGGCCTCAGGCTGCTTCTACTCATGGCAGAGAGTGGCAGCAACCGGGAGTACAAGCAGATGACATGGCAAGAGGACGCAAGAGAAAGACTGAGAGGGGAGGTGCTAGGGTCTTTTAAACAACCAGCTCTCTCAGGGAAACTAATGGAGCAAGATCTCACTTAGGCCCCGCCCCCTAGGGAGAGCATTAATCCATTCATGAGAATCCACCCTCATGAATCAGCTTCCAACACTGATACATTGGGGATCAGATTTCCACATGCGTTTTGGTGGGGACAAAACATCCAAACTCTCATTCTGCCCCTGGCCCCCCAAAACTCATGTCATTCTCACATACAAAATACAGTCATTTCATGCTCACAGTCCCAAAACGCTTAGCTTGTTGTTCCAGCACCTACTTAAAAGTTCACAGTCTCATCTGAGACAAAAGGCAAAACTCCTTCCAGCTGTGAACCTGTAAAAATCAAAACCAAATTTTCAACTGCCATGATACAAGGGCAGAACAGACATTGGGTACACATTCTCATTCCAAAGAGGAGGAATACACCAGAAGAAAGGAGAAACATGTCCCAAACAAGTCCAAAACCTAGCAGGGCAGACATTATGTCCTGAAGCTCCCAACTAATCTTCCTTGATTCCAAGACCTGCATCCTGGGCACAATTGGGCATCTGGGCCCCCAAAGCCTCAGGCAGCTTCACTTCCACAGCTCTGCCAGGCACAGCCCACTGGGCTGCTCTGGTGCCTGCAGCTTTTCCAGGCCTGCGTTGCACGTTGGCAGTGGCCCTACAGTTCTGGGGTCCTGGCAGCAGCCCCACAGCCTTGGCTCTACTAGACATTTCCCTGGTAGGGGATCTCTGTGAAGGCTCTGACCCCACCTTCTTGCTCAGCATTGCTCTCATAGATGGCCTCTGCAGTGGCTCCACCCCTGAGACAGCTCTTTGCCTGGGCCACAGGCTGTTCCATATATCCTCTGAAATCTGGGTGGACCTGCCACGCCTCCACTGCTCTCATTCTGCTGGCCTGCAGACTTAACACTAAATGGACGCTGCCAAGGCTTCCAGCTTGTGTTCTCCAGAGCTGCTACATGAACCACACTTGTGGCTACTAGAGGCAGGGCTGCTCCATCCAGAGCAGGTGGGATGCAGGGAGCAGTGCACCCCAGGTCTATCCTCCCTGACAACTCAGTCCTTCTAGGCCTCAGCATCTGTGATGGGAGGGGCCTGACCTTCCAGACTTGAGAGAGGATTGATGCTGTCAGGGCCTTTCTCCCATTGTCTTGGCTATTAGCATCTGGCTGCCTCACCACCAAGATAATGTCTTTAGCAAACAGTTTATCTGCTTCACCCTTGCATTTTTCTCCTAGTCTCTACTTCTCTACCACATGACCATACTACAAATTTTCCAAATCTTTACATTCTGCTTCCTTTTTAAATCCAGGCTTTACATCATGCCTTTTGTGCCATATCTCAGAGTAGGCTGTTAAAAGTAACCAAGCATCTTCCTTAATGCTTTGCTGCTTGGAAATTTTCTCTGCCAAACATTCTGTTTCACAAGTCCTAATCCCACCTTCCACAAAGTCCTAGGGCATGGACACAATGCAGTCAAGTTCCCTGCTATGGTGTAGCAAGGGTTGTCTTTTGTCCAATTCCCATGAGGTTCCTCAATTCTATCTGAGACCTCATCATCTGCAGGGTCTTTGCTGTCCACGTTTCTTTCAACATTCTGGTCACAACCATTTAACCAATTTACTCTACAATGTTCCAAACATTCTCTCATCTTCTTGTCTTCTAAACTGTCCTCCAAACTTCTCCAACCTTTGCTTATTACCCAGTTCCAAAGCTGCCTCCACATTTTCAGGTATCTGTATAACAACACCCCACTCCTCGGTATGAATTTTCTGTATTAGTCCATTTTCTGTTGCTATAACAGAAATACCTGAGACTGGGTAATTTATAAAGAACAGAGGGTTTATTTGACTTCCAATTCTGGGACAGCTGCATCTGGCATGGGCCTCAGGCTGCTTCTACTCATGGGGAAAGAGGGAGACAGCCAGGGGCTACAAGCAGATCACAGGGTGAGAGGAAGCAAGAGAGAGGGGGGAAGGCACCAGGGTCTTTTAAACAACCAGCTCTCACAGAAACTAATGGAACGAGATCTCACTCAGGCCTCTTCCCCCCAGGGAGAGCATTAATCCATTCATGACAGATCTGCCCCCATGAATCAGCTTCCAACTGGGACACTGGGGAATCAACTGCCACATTGGGGATCAGATTTCCACATAAGTTTTGGCGGGGACAACACGTCCATATTCTATCAGCATCGTAATGCAAACTTTTTTTGTTTGAAGTCACAACTGAGACAGAATGACTCATTTGCTTGGGTCTTGAATTTGACACTTGCAGGTCCTCCCCTATGGCTTTGTCATCATCTGGATCTACCCATTATTTTATTCATCATTGACCAACCAGAGTTTGGCAGTCATTCATGTTTACTGGTTGTGCACTAAGTGTACTGATTTTCCACATCTGTCCATCCTTTGCCATTGTTAGGTAGGAAACTTCTAGAAGAGAAGAGAAAGTTTCTTTTGGAATAGTGCATATAAAAAAGAGATGTTGATCCTTTACCTTATTTCTACTTTTTCAATGTGGTGATTTAGGATTTTACAATAACCCAAATGTGAGGTGTTTTTGTTTTATTTTGGCTTTATTGGTATTAAGCATACAGGGTTTGCAAATATTTGTTTGTTTTAATCTATGACAAATGTGAACAGATGGCAGGAGCACACATGGAGATTTCAGTAACAGAGGGGAGCCCCCACCCAGCTGATGGCAGAAGCTCATGGAATCTTCAGCAGCTGCCGTCAGCCCCAGAAGACAGACGGGAAGAGTATGAGAAACCTCAGGAGCCAAGGGCAGCCCCTGCCAGGGCCAGATACTGCTACTGTGTGGGTGATCTGCCACAGCCCAACATAGCCACTGCAGCAGGCAATGCCACTGTGCAGGTGGCACACTGACCACTCAACTACTTTGATAGAAGGTGAGTCACCAGCAGAACCTGGGGAAAGTGGTGAGTGAGTGCAGACCCATGACTCAGTGGCCCAACCCACAGGGGAAATTACACTGCCACATGGAGTAGCACACCTGAGGTTTTGAGGTACTTGCACAGGCCACAGAATAGCCTTGATCTAGTGGAGACACAAGCAGATCCCTGCCAAGACTGCAGAAACACAGGACACCCAAATAGTGTAAGGAAGAATATTCCCAGTTGCCACCAAACTATCCCCCAATTGGGGAAAGCAAGGACTGAGGAGGAGCCTCTGTCTGTAAGAAAGAGAATAAAGAGTCCCTACCCAGGGTTATCCATTTAAACTGGAGAGCTCCAGTATACCCCGGTACACCTATCAAGGCTATGGGATACTAGTTAAGGTGTGAACAAGCCTGCCCAGTGTCAATCACCCCAGCCACAGAGCAACAGGGCACCCAGACACCTCTCCCAAGAACTCAAGAGCTTGCCCACATCCTCAACAAACCAACACTGTGTCACTAATTTCAGCAAGGAATCACTATGTGCCCCAGTATTTAGGCCATGGAAACACTCACATGCAACTTTAACACTGAAGAGAGGAGAAGTACCCCCATGGGGACTACACTACTGCATCTACCTGGAATCAATACTGAAACCCCATACTTAACAGTCAATATAAAACACATCTACAGGAGGACACACATCTCTCTCCTCAAAGTACCCTCCAGAGTAATAGAAGAAGAGCTCTACCAAATAACCAACAACCAACAGAGATGTACTATAAATACAGGGGGGGAAAAGAAAAAGAAAATATGACATTACCAAAGGAATACAGGAATTCTCAAGTACCAGATCCCATAGAGCAGGAAACCACTGAAATGAATGCAAAGGAATTACAAGCAAAAATCTTAAGTAAACTCAGTGAGGTACAAGAAGACTCAGTTAGACAATAAAATGAAATGAGAAAAAGTATCTAAGATATGAAGGAGAAAACTTACAAAGAGATCAATATCTTAAAAAGGAATGTAGCAGAACTCACAAAACTGGAGGATTCATTCAATGAAATAAACAGCACAACTGAAAGCTTAAACAGCAGGTATGAGCAAGAAGAAGAAAGATTTTCTGATCTTCAAGAAGATCTTCAAAATAACCTACGGAGAAAAAAAGAAAAACAATTTTTTTAAATGAAGTAAGCCTAAGCATGCTAGCACATAACCTCAAGTGAACAAACATCTGAATCATGGGTGTTCCAGAAGGGGAGGAAAAAGGAAAAGGCGACAAAACCTATTCAGTGAAATAATACCTGAAAACATCCCAGGTACAGGGAGAGAGGTGGACCATCAGATATGAAGACCCCCAAACAGATTCAATCCAAAAAGCACCTCTATGACACACATTATAGTCAACCTGGCAAAGTTCAAAAACAAAGAGAATCTTAAGAACAGTAAGAGAAAAGTATCAAGTCACCTATAAGGGAGTCCCCTTCAGACTAAAGCAGACTTTTCAACAGAAACTCTACATGCCAGATGAGAATGGGATGATATATTCAAAATTCTCAAAGAAAAAAATAAATTCCAGCCAAGGATACTATATCCAGCAAGGCTATCCTTAAGAAATGAAGGAGAAATAGTGTATTTTGCAGACAAACAAAAAATGGGAATTACCCACCAAATGACCAGTGCTATAAGAAATCCTCAAAGGAGTGCTGCATCTGGAATCCACAAAATGATAATCAGTACCGTGAATAAACAACAAAGAACAAAACCACTGGTAGAATAAAAATGCCAATAAAAAAGAGAAAGAACCTATATCCTACCACATTAAAAAAAAAAAAACATAGGCACCAACAACAAAGACAAACAATGAAAGGGAAAGAAAGGAATAAAAGATATTTCGAACATCCAAATGAAAATCAATGAGATGCCTGGAGTAAAACAACACCTTTCAATAATTATCCTAAATGTAAATGAACTAAATATCTATGGGACATTTCATCCAACAACCACAGAATATACATTCTTCTCATCAGCACGCAGAATATTCTCCAGGATAAACCACATGTTAGGTCACAAAGAATGTCGCGACAAATTTTTAAAAATTGAAATCATTTCAAGTATCTTTTCAGACCACAATGGATTAAAACTAGAAATCAGTAACAAACAAAAGTCTGGAAATATACATGTACATGGAAATTCAACAACATGCTCATGAACAACTTACAGGTTGAAGAAGTAATTAATAGGAATGAGAAGAATAAAGTTTCTTGAAACTAATGAAAATAAAGACACACCATACCAAAACCTGTGGGATACTCAAAATAATGGAAATAATCATGTTGAAGGGATATCTGCATTCCCATGTTCATCGCAGCTCTACTTACAATAGCCATGATATGGAACCAACCTAAATGTCTATCAGTGGATGACTGGATAAAGAAAATGTGGTATATACACACAATGAAATACTACTTAGCCATAAAAAAAAGAAATTCTGCCATTTGCAGCAACATGGGTGACCTTGAAGAAAATTATGTTACGTGAAATATGCCAGGCATAGAAGGAGAAATACCACATGTTCTCACTAGTAAGTGGGAGCTAAGAAAGAAAGAGAAGGAAGGAAGGAAGGAAGGAAGGAAGGAAGGAAGGAAGGAAGGAAGGAAGGAAGGAAGGAAGGAAGGAAGGAAGGAGGGAAAGAAAGAAAGGCCACAATAAAACATTTAACCTTCAATAGGAGAGAACAGACCTGTAGTTAGCAGAGGTGGGAAAGGGGGAGGGTGGGGGGAGTTTGGGAGTAATTGGGTAAGAAACACAAAGGATAATTAAGACTTGTAATGATGAACATGCTAATAATATTGATTTGATCATCAGATACTGTACACAAATATTGATAGTCAACTCGCTAACCTATAAATATGTTTAAACAAGTATGTTTCATTTGAAAAAAATTAAAAAACAAAACCTGTGGGATACTACAAAAGCATTCCAAAGAGGGAAGTATATTCAAATAATCACATCAAAAGAATAGAAAGATTTCAAATAACCTAATACAATACAAAAAGAACTAGAAAAACAAGAACAATATAAACCCAAAATTATTAGGTGGAAAGAAATAATTAAGATCAGAGCTGAAGTAAATGAAATAGTGGGAGCGAAGAGAGAAAGAAAGAAGGAAAGAAAGACAACAGTGGTGTGTTGGACTTGCACAGGGAGAGAACATACCTTGGGCTACAAAGTGGAGAGGGGAGCTCGAGGGAGGGTGAGGGAGGATGGGGATAACTGGGTGGGGGACACGGGGTACAAATGCAATTTGTGGTAATGGGCATGCTGCCAGTATGAATCTGGTCTTCATATCTTGGGCACAGGGGTGAGAATCAGCTATGTATCTCATGAATGTTCATAACCATTAAATAAATAAATAAAAAGAAATACAGACCCCAAAATGATACAAAAGAACGATGAAACAAAAAGTTGGTTTTTCAAGAAGATAAACAAAACAGACAAGCCATTAGCTAGACTAACTAAAAACTTATGAGGACAAAAATAAGAAAATTCAGAAATAAAAAGTAGACAATACAACTTATATCACAGAAATAGAAAGAATCATTAGAGACTATTATAAACAAATATACACGAACAAATTTGAAAAACTGGAAGAAATGAATAAATTGCATGCAAACTATCAAGACTGAATCTAGAAGAAATAGAAAAGCTAAAGAGACCATTAACAAGTAACAAGATTGAGTAACTAATCAGTAGTCTCCCAGCTAAGAAAATTATAGGACCAGATGGATTTACTGCTGAATTCTACCAAATTTTTAAAGAGGAATTATTACCAATTCTACTCAAACTTTTTCAAGGAATTGAAATAGAGGCCATTCTCCCAAACTCATTCTATGAAGCCAGCATCACCCTGATATGAAAACCAGACAAAGATACTACAAAAAGAAAACTACAGACCCTTTTCTCTGATAAACATACATGCAAAAATTTTCAACAAAATATGAGCAAACAGAACAGCAACACATTAAAAGAATTATACAACATGATCAAGTGGTATTCATTCCAGGGATGCAAGGATGCTTCAACATATGCAAGTCAATAAATGTGAAACATCATTTCAGCAAAATTAAGGACAAAAATTACATGATCATGATCAAAAATTGATAGATGCAGAAAAGTCATCTGACAAAATTCAACATCCCTTCATGATAAAGACTCTCAGCAAATTAAGTTTAGAAGGAAAGTATCTCAATACAATAAAAGCCATTTATGACAAGCACACCAACTATATCATCCAGAATGTGGAAAAGCTGATAGCTTTTCCATTATGAATGGGAACAAGACAAGGATGCCCACTCTCACTGCCCCTTTTAACATAGTATTGTAAGTACTAGCCAGAGCAATCAGGCAAGAGAAAGAAATAAAATGCATCTAGACAAAGTCAAACTGTCCTTGTTTGCTGAGGACTTGATCCTATATATAGAAAACCCTAAAGATTCTACAAAAACCTCTTAGATCTCATAAATAAATGTAGTAAACTTCTAGGATACAAAATCAACACACAAAAATTAGTAGCATTTTTATACTCCAGGAGTGAACTAGCAGAAAAAGAAATCAAGAAATTAATCCTACTTACAATAGTCACCAAAGAACGAATAGCAAGGAGAAGAGAGATCTCTACAACAAGAATAACAAATCACTGCTAAGAATAAAGAGGAACAAAAAGATGAAAAGATATTCTATGCTATTGGACTAGAAAAATTAACATTGTAAAGATGCTTAAACTACACAAAGCATTCTAAAGATCAATTGCAATTTCCAACAAAATACCAATGACATTACTCACAGAAATAGAAAAAAAAAACAATCCTAATATTTATATGAAACAACAAAAGATGGCAAACAGCAAAAAGAATCCTGAGCAAAAAATAAGTAAGTAAACACAGAGGTATAACACTACCTGACTTCAAATTATACTATGAAGCTATAATAACCAAAACAGTTTGGTACTGGCATAAAAACAGACACTCAGACTAATGGAGCAGAATAGAGTAGCCAGAAATCAACCCACAAACTTAACAACCAATTAATCTTTGATAAAGGCAACAAGAATATACATTGAGGAAAAGATTGCTTCTCCAATAAATGGTGCTGGAGAAACTGGACATCCATATTGTAGAAGAATGAAACTAGACCCGTACCACTCCCAATATTCCAAAATCAACTCAAAATGGATTAAAGACTTAATTATAAACCCTGAAACTATAAAACTCTTAAAAGAAACAGAGGAAACACTTCAGAATGTAGGAATGGGCAAAGAATTTATGAATAAGTCTCCAAAAACACAGACAATAAAAGAAAAAATAAACAAATGGGATTATATCAAGCTAAAAAGCTTCTGCACAGCTAAAGAAACAATTAGCAGAGTGAAAAGACAACCTACAGAATGGAAGAAAATATTTGCAAACTTTGCATCCCACAAAGGATTAATATCCAGATTCGCAAGGAACTCAAACACCTTAAGAGAAAAAAAAAATGTACCCACTTTCAAAAAATGGCAAGAGGAGCTAAAGAGGCATTTCTCAAAGGAAGATACACAAGTGTCAAACAGACACATGAAGAAATGCTCAACATCACTAAGCATCAGGGAAATGCAAGTCAGAAACCACCTTGAGATATCATCTCACCCCAGTCAGACTGGCCATTATCGAAAAGACTGAGAATAACAAATGTTGGTGAGGATTCAGAGATAGGAGAACTTCCCACACCGTAGGCAGGACTGTAAATTCGTGGAGCTATTGTGGAAAACAGTATGGAGTTTACTTAAACGACTATGGATAGAAGAGTCATAAGATTCAGCAGTTCCACTGATGAGTATTTAACCAAAGGAATGGAAATCATCATGTCGAAGGGATACCTGCACTCCCATGAATTTTGCGGCTGTTTTAAAAATAGCCAAGAGTTGGAACCAACTAAATGTCCATCGACAGATGACTGGATAAGGAAAATATGGTATACATACACAAGAGAATACTACTCTGCTATAAAGAAGAGTGAAATTCTGCCATTTGCAGCAACATGGCTGAAGTTAATGAAAATTAAGTGAAATAAGCTAGACATAGAAAGAGAAATTCCACGTGTCCTCACTCAGAGTGGGGGCAATAAATAAATAAATAAATAATAACTGAAAGATGCAACAATCACAGTAATTTGTTGAATGTTTAAAATGAGAGAACAGAACTGAGGCCACCAGAGGTGGGAAAGGGATAGGGGAGTTGGGGTTAGGGAGAAATTGGTAAAGGACCACAAAAAACTATTACATTGTATAATGTTGACGATACTAATTATCCTGATTTGAGCATCACGTATTGCACACAGCTATTGATATTCAATGCTTTACCCCACAGATATGAACAATCAATTATGTTCCAATACATAAAAAAATAAAATAAGTAAATATTTAAAATATATTACAAATATTTATTAGTAATATAAATTCCCATCCTTTTCTATTGGGAATCCTTCATGATAGTTGTTCTTGTCTGGTCACGTGAAACTGATGGTATTTGGTAGCTCCTTTGCTTTATTGTACAATAAAAGGGTCTGAACAAAACTTTATGTCCTGTCCTAACTGGATTCAGCTATTTCCTCAGGAAAAAATTAAGTAATTTTGACTACACATATTTATATGCTAATTAATATCAAATAATATTGACTAACACATATCTTATTTTACAATAGTCAAATTTATCATAAAATAATCATATTTCATATATAATATAATATGAATTATTTACAAAACTATAGTGAAATAATTTTCCTTAAAATTTAGTGAAAATAATTTCTCTTTGCTTGGTTAAGTCCTGATTTTTCATGAAATTATGTTTTTGGGGGGGTCATTTTTAATTTTGTGGATTATATTTAATATATTTTACTATTGATATATTCAAAAATTATGTACTTCTAAACCAGAACAAGAAAGACACAGTCACATTAGTCTAACTTCATCCTGTCTTCTCTGCAGTTTCCTCTGTCCCTCACAAATACCCACCTTTAAAGGATTTGATTTATTCTTTCATGTTATAAATATAAAATTATACACACAGACACACTAAAAAGTGTACCAAGATACTATTTATCTTCGGTTATAGTAAAGCTCATTGCAAATGATGTTTTGAATTTTATTTTTCTCTTATCCCTGCCCCCTCCATAAAACTGTGTGTCCTGAAGGGTCAGCTGCCAAGAGAACATCCTTATAACGTACACAGCTGCCCCAAGCTTCACCGTGGCGATGCACTGGGGTTTACTCAAGTTCTCTTTGATTGAGGTTGGGTAGACTCCAGTCACTGTGTTGTTACAAATAATAATTCTGCAAGAAATAGCTTTTTACTTACAAACGATCAGTTATTAATGTTCATATTCACTTGGAATAATGGGTTTTGTGAGAAAAAGCATTTTTTAGATGTAATGAAAATAACCCAATTTTCTTTTTCAGTCTCCAGATTCTTCTGATCTAAATAAATTCAAACTTCAACATCTTTTCCACATGGATGGATTGGTGTATATTAACTTAAATTGGGGTATTACTTTATTCATTCAGACTGCTGCTGGAATCCTTGGAAATTCTTCACTCCTTTGCCTTTATAACTTTACTTTTATTGCTGCACAGAGATTGAGACCCACAGACTTGATTCTCAACCAGCTGGTCTTAGCTAACAACTTGGTTATTCTCTCTAAAGGGATCCCTCAGACAATGGCAGCTTTTGGATTGAAATCTTTCCTGGAAGAGGCTGTATGTAAAGTTGTCTTCTATTTACACAGAGTGGCCAGAGGGGTTACTCTCAGCACCACCTGCCTCCTCAGTGGCTTTCAGGCCACGAGACTTTGCCCCAGTATCTCTTTGTGGATGGAACTCAAAATTAAATCTCCAAAGTGCATTGTTTTCTGCTGTTTTCTTTGCTGGATCTTGCATCTTGTGTTAAATATCTCTGTTGTACAACATGTAACTGGCCCAACAAATACCAAAAACATGAGCATGGAAAAAATGTACATATACTGCTCCTCACCTATTTTAAGGAGGTTGGTGTTCTCAGTAACTGCAGTCATTTTCTTGTTCACTGATGGTATGTTTTGGGGCCTCGTGGTCTGGACTAGCAGCTTCATGGTCCTTTTTCTGTACAGACACAAGCAGCGGGTCCAACACATTCACAGCAGCAGGCTCTCACCCAGAGCTTATTATGAAACTAGAGCCACATGCATTATCTTGATCCTGGTGAGCATGTTTGTCTCCTTTCATGCTCTATCTGGCATTTTATCATTTTGGATAACCCAGATTCAAAATCCAATCCCGTGGCTGATAAACATCTCTTCCCTGGTGTCTCTGGGCTTCCCAACATTCAGCCCCTTTGTGTTTATTTTTAGTGATACCCGAGTCTCACAGTTCTACTCTGCTATGCCTGCTAGACAAGGAAGACAAATGCGCCAAGTATGGTCTCTGGGCTCTAAATTTCCTCCAGACCATTGCATCATTTATTTAATCACCTGTTCTCCCAATATTTGTAGGATCATAAAGTATGTCAGTTAATGTGGAAGGATTTGGGATTCAATATTGAATAAAAACGTTAATAACATATTATCACATTGCTCATTACACTGTCAGAAAATAAACTTGATGTGGAAAATTACCAAAGTGTATGGTGGTTCCTCAAAAAATTAAACTTAGAATTGATACTTATGGAGAGGGTCTGAGGAGGCCTGATGGCTGGCCTCAACCTGCCCTGTCCTCTTACCATATTCTTTTTTTTTTTTTACTATGCTTTTTTTATTTTTCATTTTTTATTTTATTTTATTTCTCAATCTTACCACATTCTTCACTCCACCAAAAGAAAGAATTCAAGAGCAGAGTCACAGTAGAAAGTGAGAACAAATTTTACTTAACAAATAAGAGAAAGATTTCACAGAGATTGGGATATAGCTCCAGGGACTGAACAGGGCCCACATCAAGTTCAATATAAAAGTAAGAGACACACATTCACAGACAAAGTGCAGGCTGGTTCTAGAGTGAACAGCAGCCTGAAAAAGGTGAGTTTGATACAAAAAGAAAGAAATACACACCTCAGGCCAAGTGCAGGCTGGCTCTAGGATAGTGAGAAGCAGCCCTGCCTTCTTCCAGGACTCCACTTTTATAGTTTTGCCAACTAATATATTTTCATGCTATCTAAGGAATATTCAATAAGGGGCAGTTCCCAGTTATGTAACATATTCTTGCATCACTCAATTGCTCTCCTTTTAGGGCATGTTCATTGGTCAAATTCTATCACATGCACTGAACATGTTCAAGAATATTCTGTGCTCTTTAACATCTCTAGTGGAAGGTCATTTAAAGGATAGATTCCACTTTACTGAGCATGCTAACCTACTACGGTTATACAACCCCTTTCTACTGAACATGCCCAGCCACTGGATTTGCATAAGTCTGCCTTTTGAGGTCCCAATTTCTCCATGTTGGTGCCAAAAATAGGTCCAATAAGCAGGAGTAACAATCCCCTAGGAGAGGGCATGGAGAAGGGGCCTGAGTCCTTGACGAGTGGCTTGAAACCCAGGTGTGTGTCATCAAACTTGAACCCATAGAAACTGAGCACCTCCTATCTCATAACTACCAAATAATATAGCAATTCCACTTATGTGCATATGTTTAATAGAATATTACTAGTGTTAAAAATGAAGGACATTGTGACTGATACATGCCACATCATGGATGGACCTTGAAGATGTTATGCTATGTGAAATAAGCCAGTCACAAGAGGACAAATATATGATGCTACTTATCTGAGGTACCTAGAATAGTCAAACTCATAGAGGCAGAAAGCAAAACAGTAGCTACCAGGGTCTGGTGAAAAGGGACATGGGGAGTTCATACTTAACCGGGATAGAGTTTCAATTGGGGAAGATAAAAAAATTACAGAGATGGATGGTGGTGATGGGTGTACAATAATGTGAATATATTTAACAGTACTTAACTGTACACATAAAAACACTTAAGACGTTAAATTTTAAGTCATTTGTTTTTAAATATAATTTGAAAAGAAAGTGCTGAAAACACAAAAAATAATGATTGAACTAAAATCTGCCATTAGCCAAGACACAACTATCGAAATCAACATCACTTTTCTCTCTCTTACCCCACTTCCAGGAGAAATTAGCTCCTGTTATGCATTCTACCTTCTTAGCAATGTTCACGTTTGCCGCCTTCTTTCTATTTCCATGGACACTGACCCAGGTTTTTTTTTTTTTCCTCTTTGCATGTGATTTGCATCCTCCTTCTCCTTAGTTGAAATTTTCAGTAGTCACTCTCTCCCTTCACACTCTGTCTTCCACAATGTAGTACAGTCGACCCTCTGTATCCATGGGTTCTGCATCCTTGGAATTCAATCAACTGTGGATCAAAATATTCAAAAAAGAGACAGTAAAAACTAACAATACACAAAAAGGAAACAATACAACAATAAATAATACAAATTTAAAATATAGTATAACAACTATTTGTCTAGCATTTACATGGTATCAAGTATTATAGGCACTCTAGAGATGATTTAAAGTATAGGGAAAGATGTGCAATGGATATGTACAAATATTATACCATTCTACAAAAGGAACTTGGGCGTCTGGGAATTTTGGTATCCACAGCTTTCCTGGAACCAATCCCCTGTTGATACCAAGGGATGACTATATGGGCTGTTGTCCAAAGGCCACACCGCATTTATTCTTCATCCTCTCTCACCTTTTCTATACCCTGGAGGCTGTTTCTGTCGATTGCATAACCAACAACTTCCTGTCTTTAGCACCTGGTTGAGCTCAGCCCATGGCAGTCCCTGTCAAGAGATCAGAGGGTGTGGGGAGAGTAAGGCCAGGGAATTTAATTGCACACACGTATGCCCTGCCAGGCTGTAGCTTTTCAGTGACTGTGCCCTTCTATGCATGGTATCAGCTTCTCTAGGCAGCTCCCACCCCCTAGATACAACTCTCTTCTCCCCTTGGCCTTTCAGTTCCAGGGGTGGCATTGGCATCCTGGGGTGCTTCACCACCATTTGTTTGATCCCTCCGCTCCACCCACACCTATATACATACTTTGTGTTAAAAGCTTAATTACAGTTCTGAATGGGCTCTCTGTTTCCTGCTAAGATCTCAAAGAATACACTGATCCCAGAGGAATCTACCACCTGGCTGTATTCTTGAAGAATGTATACACTGAGGAATAGTTAAATCTAGATAATTAACAAATGTGTTACCTCACATAGGTTTCATTTTTATGGTGAGAACAGTTAACATTTTCTCTCTTTGCATTTTTCAAGAATACAATATATTGTCCTTAACCAGACTAACCATGCTGTCCAATAGACCTCTTGAGCTTATTCCTCCTAACTTATATTTATGTATCCTTTAGCTAACATCTCGGCCCCACTCCTTCCAACCATCCCAGCCTCTGGTAACCACTATTATACTCCCTCCTTCTATATGATAAACATTTTTAGATTCCTCATATGAGTGAGATCATCTGCCATTTGTCTTTCTGTATTATTTCACTTAACGTAATGACCTTGAGATTCACTTGTGTTGTTGCAAATCAGATATTATTTTTTTACAGCTGAATGGTATTTCATTGTGTATATATACCACATTTTCTATATTCATTCATTTGTTGGCAGACACTAAATTGCAGATTGATATCTCACATGTGTGTATTCTGATTGGCAAAGTCTAGGTCACCTGTCCACAATTTTTCTACAAGGGAGGCTGGAAAACTGAGCTACCACTTACACTTAAATGGTGTAGACTCAAGAGGTGTAATCTTTCACAGAAATGTTAAAGCTTTCATAGGTGTTGGATGGCCAAAAGTAAAGATAAGAAGAGGTGGATGTTTGAAATACACCAGGTAGACAAAAAGGAAAAAAAAAGAATAAGCATAAGAACAAGAACAGGAAAGAAAGAGAAAAGAATTTAAAAACCAAAGAAAATCTAAGAGAGCTAGCAGATAACTTGAAGCATACAAATATTTGAATCATAGGTTTTCCAGAAGGTGAGGAGAAAGAAAAAGACATTGGAAACATATTCAATGAAGTAATACCAGAAAACTTCCCAAGTATAGGGAGAGAAACAGACCTTCAGATCAAGGAGGCTCAAAGATCCCCAAACACATTCAACCTAAAAAGTCCTCTCTGAGACACATTATAGTCAAATTGGCAAACATCAAAGACAAAGAGAGAATTCTAAAAGCAGCAAGGGAAAAGCATCAAGTCAACTATACGGGAGCCACCAATAGATTAACAACAGACTTCTCAACAGAAACCCTAAGATCAGAAGACAAAGGAATAATATATTCAAAATACTAAAAGAAAAAAATTGCCAGCCAAAAATACTATACCCAGCAAGGCTATCTTTAGAAATGAGGGAGAAATGCTATATTTCCCAGACAAACAAAAACTGTGGTAGTTCACCACCACATGACCAGCCCTACAAGAAATCCTTAAGGGAGTACTGCATCGAGAATCCAAAAAAATCAAAAATAACTATCACGAATACACAACAGGGAACAAAACCTGCTAGTAGAACAAAAATGCAAATGAGAAAGAGGAAGAAAATTTGCCTAACCACCTCAACAATACAATAAACATGGAAGACAGTAAAAGGGAAAGGAAGGAATAAAAGATATATAAAACATCCAAACAAAAATCAATAAAAAGCCAGGAGTACATCAACACCTTTTAATAATAACCCTAAGTGTAAATGGATTAAATCCTCCATTCAGAAGACATGGAATGACTATTGGATTAAAGAGCTAGACCCAGCTATATGCTGACTTTAAGAGACTCACCTCACCTGTAAAGACACAAACAGACTAAGAATGAAAGGTTGGAGAAAGATACACCATGCAAATGGAAACCAAAAACAGGCAAGAATAGCTATTCTTATATCGATGAAATAGACTTTAAATGAAAAACCACAAAAAGGGACAAAGAAGGCCACTATATAATGGTAAATTGATTTGGCAAGAAGACATAACAATCATAAATATATATGCACCCAACATTGGAGCACGCAGACACATAAAGCAAACACTATTACACCTAAAGAAGAGATGGACCCAAATGCCATAACAATTGAGGATCTGAATAGACCTCTCTCAATGCTGGACAGGTCATCTAGGCAAAAAATCAACAGAGAAACATAGGATTTAAACCACACTTCAGAACAATTGGACTTGGCAGATATCTACAGAATGTTTCATCCAACAACCACAGAATATACATTCTTCTCATCAGCACATAGAATGTTCTCCATGACAGACTACATGTTAGGTTACAAATCAAATCTCAACAAATTTCTAAAAATTGAAATTATTTCAAATATCTTTTCAGAACACAATGGATTAAAACTAAAAATCAATAACAAGAATAATTATGGAAACTAAACAAGCACATGGAAATTAAGCAACATGCTCCTGAATGACATGGGTCCAAGAAGAAATTAAGCAGGAAAACAAAAAATTTCTTGACACAGATGAAAATAAAGACAGATCTATTAAAACCAGTGGGATACTGCAAAAGCAGTACTAAGAGAGTTTATCACAACAAATGCTTACATCAAAATAATAGAAAGATTTCAAATAAACAATCTAATGATACACTTCAAAGAACTAGAAAAAGAAGAATGACACAATCCTGAAAGTAGTAGATGGAAAGAAATAATTAAGACCAGGGCAGAACTAAATGTAATAGAAACCCAAAAAACTATAAAAGAGTTCAATGAAACAAAAAGTTGGTTTTATGAGAAGATAAATAAAATAGACAAACCAGTAGCTAGACTATCTAAAAAATGAAGAAAGAAGATTCAAATAACACAAATTATAAATGAAAAAGGAGAAATTACAACTGAACCACATAGATACATGGAATCTTTGAATACTATCACAAATGACAGTATACCAAAAAATTGAAAACCTGGGGGAAATGGACAAATTTCTGGACACATACAAACTACCAAGACTGAATGAAGAAGACACAGAAAACCTGGACAGAAAAATAAAAAGCAATGAGATTGAAGCAGTAATCAGCAGTCTCCCAACAAAGAAAAGCCAATCACTGGATGGATTTACTGCTGAATTCTACCAAACCTTTAAAGAGGAACTTATACTAACTCCCTTCATACTATTTCAGAAAATTGAAACAGATGCCATTCTCCCAAACCCATTCTATGAGGCCAATATCACCCTGATTAAAAAAATATACAAAGACACAACTAAAAAGAAAACTTATGCCAATATCTCCAATGAACATACATGCAAAAATCCTCAATAAAATATTAGCAAATATATTATGGCAACACATTCAAAAATTATAAACCACAATCAAGTGGGATTCATCCAAGGAATGAAAGGATGATTCAACATATGCAAGTCGATAAATGTGATGCACCACATTAACAAAGCCAAGAACAAAAACCATGTGATTATCTCAATAGATGCGCAAAAAGCATTTGACAAAATTCAATATCCCTTCATGATAAAGACTCTCAGAATATTAGATATGGAAGGAAAGTATCTCAACACAATTAAAGGCATATACAATGAACCCACCACTAATATCACCCTGAATGAGGAAAGCTGAAAGCTTTTCCTTTAAGAATGGGAAAAAGAGAAGGATGCCCACTCTCAGCACTCCTATTTAACATAGTATTGGAAGTTTGAGCCAGAGTAATTAGGGAAGAGAAAGAGATAAAGAAAACCCAGTTGGGAAAAAAAGTCAAATTGTTCCTGTTTGAAGATGACATGAACCTATATATACAGAAAAACCTAAAGACTATACAAAAAAACTCTCAGAGTTGATAAACAAATTCAGTAAAGTTTCAGGATATGAATTCACCACACAAAAATCAGAAGCATTTTTATACTCCAACAATGAACTAGCAGAAAAAGAAATCAAGACAGCTAGCACAATAGTCACCAAATATATATATATATATATATATAATACTTAGGAATAAAGTTCAACAAGGATGTTAAAGATCACTACAATGAGAACTGAAAATCACTGTTGGAAGACATTAAAGAGGACACAAAAAGATGGAAAGCCATTGCATGCTCTTGGATTGGAAGAATTAACACTGGGAAAATGTCCATACTACCACAAGCCATCGACAGATTCAATGCAATCCCCATCAAAATACCAATGACATTCCTCAGAGAAATAGAAAAAAAAATTCCTAACATCCATATGAAACAGTAAAAGACCCCAAATGGCCAAAGCAACCCTAAGCTTAATTAATTAATTAAACTGGGTAACACTACCTGAGTTCAAATTATACTGTAAAGCTACAGTAACCAAAACAGCACAGCACTGGCATAAAAACAGACACATTGATCACTGGGAAGAATAGAGAACTGAGAAGTCAACCCACATACTTATAGCCAATTGATCTTTGACAAAGGCAACAAGAACATACATTGGGGAACAGACTGCCTTTTTGATAAATGGTGCTGGGAGAACTGAACATCCATATGTTGAAGAATAAAACTAGACACGTACCTCTCACCGTCTAACAAAATCAATTCAAAACAGATTAAAGAATTTCATATAAAACTATAAAACTATGAAAATACAAAACTCCTAAAAGGAAACATGGTGGAAACACTTCAGAAAGTAGGACTGGTCATAGACTTTATGAATATGATCCCAAAAGAGCTGGCAACAAAAGAAAAATAAACAAATGGGATTATATCAAACTAAAAAACTTCTGCACAGCAAAAGAAACAATTAACAGTGTGAAAAGACAACCTACAGAGTGGGAGAAAATATTTGCAAGCTATGCATCCAACAAAGGATTAATATCCAGAATATACTAAGAACTCAAACAACTTAACAGTAGAAAAACAAATAACCTGACTAAAAGTGCACAAAGGAGCTCCATAGATATTTTTCTTTTCTTTTCTTTTCTTTTTTTGTGACCAGTAAGGGGATCGTAACCCTTGGCTTGGTGTCACCCGCACCGTGCACCGGCCATCCCTATACAGAATCCAAACCCGTGGCCATAGTGCTCCCAGCGCCACACTCTCCCAAGTGAGCCAAAGGGTCAGCCCGACATGATTCAAAGGAAGACATACAAATGGTCAACACGCATATGGAAAAATGCTCTACATCACTGATCATCAAAGAAATGAAGATCAAAACACATTGAAATATCATCTCACCCCGATTAGACTGGTCAGTATTAAAAAGACTGAGAATAACAAATGCTGACAAGGATGCAGAGAAAGGGGAACACTCCTACACTTTTGCTGGGAATGTAAATTGGAGCAGCCATTGTGGAAAACAGTATGGAGGTTATTATGACTGTGATCCACCAATCCCAGTGCTGGGTACATACCCAAAGGGATGGAAATCATCATGTCAAAGGGATACCTGTACTCTCATGTTTATTACAGCTCTATTTATAATAGGTAAGAGTTGAAACCAACCTACATGTCCATCGGCTTGAAAAGGAAAATGTGGCATATTTATGCGAGGGAATACTACTCTGCCATAAAAAGAATGAAATACTGCTATTTGTACCAACATGGGTGAACTTAGAGAAAATTATGTCAGGTGAAGTAAGACAGGCATACAAAGAGAAATACTGCATGTCCTCACTTAAAAGTGAGAGCAAAGAAAGAAAGAGAGAGACAGTGTGAGGAAAATGGACTAGTTTAGTCAGGCTCCCTCTTCTTGGTTCTGGATGGGTGTGGTGCAGCACATTCTTTGTAAACAAGTTGTGTGGGAGTTGAGTTAATGCCCATGTGCCTGTGTATTTTAAGCTTGTTGCTATTCCTGTGTGTTCTTCAGTGTGTGAAGCAGCAGCTTGGAAGAGCTCTCGTCTAAAAATAGAGCACATTTACTTTGCTGTCAGCTGCTCAGTTTCTCTTCAGACTGCCTAGCTCTTAGACATGTGTGTGCTGAATAAGTCTATTATTACTCCAACCAAGGCTCCAAGGACCTTTTTCCTGTTATGTAGCTCATAGACTTGCATGTGAAGGGTTTGCGATCCAGTCTGGACAATGGGCTTGAGGGGTCTGTGAGCTCCAGACCCAGCCCTAGCTCTACAGAGAGAAAGAAAAATACACTGAATTTTTAAAAGAAAAGAACAGGACTGAGGTTACCAGAGGTGGGAAAGGTGGAGGGGCAGGAGGTAGGGAGGAATTGTTAAAGGGCTATGAAAGTCAATTGCATTGTACAATGCTGAATATGCTAATTATCCTGATTTGAATATTACATATCACACACAAGTTTTGATATTCAAAGCTGTACACAAGAGATATGTAGAATGAACTATGTTCCAAAAAAATTAATAAAATAAAACGTTTGTGCCCCCTCCCTCTGAAAAAAGGAGACAAGGTAGGTGTCCACCACAAATGCTTGGATAAGAGTTACCTTGGACTTACCGAGACTCACTTTTTTCTATCTTTTCCCCTTCCCTCATATACTTTCCTTCCTCTCAGTTATGCTTTTGGCTGCATTTCCAGTTCAGTCCAAATGCTTTTGACTCTTCCCTTGAAGAATATTCAATGGGAACCCACTATGCACAATGTCCACAATGAAAGTCAATATCCATTCTCTCCTCTCCCTAAATCGGCAGCTTCTTGGGTATCCCAACCTGGAAATAGGTTTCCCACAATAACCACAGTTATCCAGAGCTTACTTCTGAGTAACTTTTGTCTCTTTCCCCATGTTTTCTCCCATGAACAGTCAGTCACCAAGTACCACCCCTTCTACCTCTTGGATCCCTCTCCAAATGAATTTCCTCCTCTCTTCCTCAATGTCCCCTGACCATAATGAGGCCTATTTTCCTCTCACCTGTACCATTGCATCAGCATCTCTCAGAGACTCCGTATACTCCATTAGTTCCAGACAAGTCTTTTATTTTTGTTTCCTGTAAGCAGAACAAAGCAACCTACTCTTCTACTCAGAACTCTTGCAGAACTCCCTTATTCACACATAATGAAATCCAAGTGCCCTCATGATCTAATTATTTATTCAACAGGTATTCAACACTTAATGGATTGTGTGTAAGGCTGGTTCTTTGAGCCTCATTGAATTACATTCATTTTCTGAACACTCTTAGATGTCTCTCATATTGCCCCAGTGTTAAGCCTTTCCATGGTAAATGATAAAATGCTTAATTTAATGTATAAACTTCAGCTGATCACTCCAGCTGTGTCCCCCAATTATTGCTCTTGTTTGAAGCTACTGCCACTCACAACTACCTGATGTTTCTTGAATATACTGAGTTTTTCCTCATTTAGGGATGCTCTTTACCCTCCCCCTCTTCCTCCTCCTTCTCTGAGTCCATTATTTCTTCTTCAGGGATCATTTGAGAAGTTCCCATTTCCAAGAAGCCTTCCCTCACCCCTTAGGAAATAATTTGGTGCCTTTTTGTGTTCCAAAAGCATCTAAGCTTCTGGTGGAATAGTTCTATCATTACATTGTAGTTTTCTGTGTCAGAGTCTGTTAAGGGCAGGGATGAGTTTAATTAATTTCTACACCACCAGTTTTTCTGTGCAGGATGTGGCACAACAGTGTCTGAGGAGATGTTTGCTGAATTGATATATGAATAAACAAATGCCTGCATCTCTCAAGGCTGATAGAAAGTCTCTAAACCTGAGATAGAAAGTCCAGAAGTTTTGACAGTTAACCAAAGAATGTGTAAGAGGACACATCCTAGGAACCTTCACAGAAATGCTAACAATGATTCATATAGATGGCTATTACTATTCAGCAAAGTTTATCAGGTTTCATGTAGGCACATAGTGATAATGGCAATAATAGTGGCAATAGCTCACATTATTGACTGAGTGCTACCTACATGCTAGAATTTCATTACATGCACATAACATGTATTAACCATGTAGTTTCCCACCAAACCCCTATGAAGTAGGTACTAATATTATTTTCATTTTATAGATGACAAGTACAGTCATGTGGGTAACCTCCTCTCTCTAATAGTAGAGTTATGATCATATACCAGTCTGACTGGCTCCACAGCCTTCCCATTGGGCTAAACTTCTTGCTTCCTATAAGAAGCAGAATATACAGTTGTCCCTCAGAATCCCTTGCGGATGCCTAAATCTGAGGATGCTCAAGTCATTTATATAAAATGGCATAGTACTTGTGTAAAACTAATGCATATTCTCCTATATACTTTAAATCATTTCTAGATTACTTAAAATACCAGAATCAGCAGATTTTGAACTCATGTATATGTAAGGCTGACTGTAATAATACCTGGTCATCAATCTTTCAACATCATTATGAAGCAGACAGCATTATTACTGCCATTTTATAGAACAGTGAAGTGAGTCCCAGAGGGTGAACTGACTTTCCCAAGGACGCAGAGATAGCAGGAGGCAGCTCTATGTTTTGACATCAGTTTGGTGTGATCCCAAGTCTGTTGTCTGTTTGTCAATATCCAGTAACTTCTTTCCTGAACCTGGCCTGGGAAAAGGTGTCCTTAGATGACACCCAGGGGCATTCTAGTGATTGTCCTCCTTAGTGAGGGACAAATATCCTGAGCTTCTGAACTCTATTTCTATTCAGAATCCATGGAGTATAAAGGGGAGTTTGAATTACAATTAACTACTGGCATCCCCTTGACTTTTTCAAATTTAACTTAATGCTCTGACTAGATAGTATTTATTAAACTACTGCAGGGAGACTCTATTTAGGAGGACCAAAGATTGGGGCTTAGCTTATGTAAACTTATCAACTGAGGTACAAGAAAACGGTGAAAGCAGTACTGACTCATAGACTCTGACCATGGTGTTAAAACGAGAGGCAGATGGGGCCGACCCTGTGGCTCACTCAGGAGAGCGCGGCGGCACTGGGAGCACCGAGGCTGTGGGTTCGGATCCTATATGGGGATGGCCGGTGCGCTCACTGGCTGAGCGCGGTGCGGGCGACACCAAGCCAAGGGTTCCGGTCCCCTTGCCGGTCACACACAAAAAAATACTAGAGGCAGATGGCAACTTCCCAATCAGTAATGTGGACAGCAACCACAAAGCCGCTCTCCTGGGGCTTGGTCCTGATAAGGGAATTAGGGAGCGTGTCTACATACAGGGCCAGGCATGTGAAGACATCCAGAAAAGAAGCTAGAATTTGGCAGAAGGTGGGGAAGCTCAAGGTGTAGATGAAATCCAGATGGACCATGGAGTATTCCATCTGTATAAAGCAATTGTTTTCCTACTGAGAGAGAAAAAAATGGCAGGCAGAGAAAAAGCAAAAATGGAAGCACTTGGGACTTGGCTTGATCATAGAGAATGTTGTATTTTCTTAGTGCTCTATGAATGTATTTTAGAGTGCAATATGATTCAGCGTCATTTAGTACATTCATAGACTTACAAAACCATCACCTCTGTGTATTTCTGAGGCTTTTATTACCCTAAGAGAAAATCCCATCTCCATTGTATTAGGATTCTCCAGAGAAACAAAACCAATAAGATGTGTGTGTGCACGTGTGTGTGTGCACATGCATACGTGTATTGTGTGTGTGTAGAGAAATATTTCTTTTCAGTAATTGGCTCACATGATTATAAAGACTGGCAAGTTCAAATTTTGCAGGGTGAGCCAAGCTGGAGATGTAAGGAAAAGTCAGTGTTGCAGTTCAAATCTGGAGGCTGTCTGCTGACAGAATTTCTTCTTGCTCAGGAGAAGTCAGTGTTTTGTTTCATTTAGGCCCTCAACTGGTTAAATGGAGCTCACCCACAATATGGAGGCAATCTGCTTTACTCAAAGTCCACCAATTCAAATGTTAGTTTCATCCAAGGACATTGTCGCAGAAACACAAAGAATAATATTTGACCATATATATGGGCATTGTGGATCAGCCAAGTTGACACATAAAATGAACCATCATGAATTCACCCCTTGTCACCTTGTTACTCAAAACACATTTCCTTAAGCCACACTTAATCTCTATAAAGACTATAAGAGAGCCATGCTTCTGCCTAACAGCAAAAATTGTGTTGTGTACAACTAGTCCTATTTCTCCTTGGTAGTCAGGATTCATCACTGCAGCCAATACACAAACTCCCTTCTTTGCCTGTTTATTTAGAGGGTGACAGTCTTAAATTCCAGCTCCATGGAATCACTGCTGTGTCTCCTTGTGGAGCCTTTCTCCCTTTGGAACTAAAACATCTATGGTAGCAGGGCATATAGTTGTAAAAGACATGAAGTAAAAATTTTGCTGGTGGGTCACTAGGGGTAATAGTGAGTTGTGCTACTCTCATTACCAACTCTTAATTCTTGTGAATCTTACTATTGAAGAAAAAGTACTATATACTGGAGATTGATTCAGAGCATATACAGCCTTCTGGAGAATCTTGTCCAAGTCATACTAGGTATAACCTTCTAGCTGGCTCTGTAACTGAGTCTGCAAAAGGATATTTCACTGTTCTCTCAAGCAAGGTGCTTCTGGGTGGTGGGGGAACATGGTAAGACCAGTGAATTCATGAGAATGGACCTATTACCACAATTTATTTGCTGTGAAGTGAATTGCTTGATCAGAAGCAATATTGTGTAGAATGCTATGATGGGGGATAAAGTCACTCTAAGTCTATGAATGGTAGATGTCAGAGAAGCGTTGCCTGCAGAGAAGGCAAAATTGCATTCAGAGTAAGTATCAATTTCCGTAAGAATAAATCATTACTCTTTCCATGAAGGAAGTGGCCCAATGTTATTATTCTGCTACCAGTTAGCTCACTGATTACCAGAAAACGTAGTTGCATACAGGGGGCTTAGGATTGGTCTCTACTGATAGCAGATTGAGCACTCAACGGTGGCTGTAACCAGGTTGACTATGATGAGTGAAAGCTAATGTTGCTGAGCCCAAGCATAATTTCCATCTCTAACACCATGGCCACTTTGTATATGAGCCCATTGAGAGATGATGGAGGAAGCTAGAGAAAGAAGCTGATTGGGAACAGAGTTACCTTATTCACTTTACTATTAAAATTCTTCTCTACTAATGTCATTCCTTGCTAAACATTCACATGTGACACAAATAACTTTACATTTATTTGTTCATTTAGAGAAGTTTATCTTCATACATCTTCTCCAGGCTTTCTTGTCTCCAATTTTTTATTCATGTTTCTTCTAAGTGCCTGACCTTCAAGCCAAACCATTGGCCACAGCCCAGGAATTGGTATATAATCACATGTCTCAACATTTCTTTTTTCAAGCAAAATAAACAATCAGGGGCAATGCTCAAATATCTGCCCACAGGGTGGATTTCCCTTCACCACTATCTTTCAGAAAATTTCAGAAGTGGGCTACAATGCTGTAGTTCTTTACCTCTGGGTCGTGCCTGCATACTACCCAGAACTACCTGTAAACCAAGCTTGAGTCTTCTCTTCCTTTGTTTACTGATATAAGGAGCTCCCCATGAGGCCATTGGTGTGAGGTTGGAAAGCAAAGGCAGTGTAGCAGAAACAGGCACCCTGGTTATTCAGGTACCTTCTTCATGTCACTTCTTTTGTTTTTAGGGCCTGCTTGAAAACGATCTCATACATACCATTCCACTTGTTGATGGAGCATTGCTGTGCATGCCCAACTTTATGGCTTAGTGTGGGTCATGTAACACCCAGTTCATGCTACATGATAACTTGATGACCCATGGTTAAGTGTTCAATTTTTTTTTTGTGTGAACGATAAGGAGATCGTAACCCTTGGCTTGGTGCCATCCGCACTGCACTCAGCCAGTGAGCGCACCGGCTATCCCTACATAGGATCCGAACCTGTGGCCTCTGGCACTCCCAGAGCCATTGCACTCCCAGCGCCGCACTCTCCTGAGTGAGCAACGGGTTCAGCCCAAGTGTATAATTTTTACTAAGGCTCAGGAGCAGACCAAGAGCATTTTTCACAAGGAGACCAGTTATCTGTGTGGTGTGATAAGGTTTTGATCCAAAATCCTAAGAGCATATACCACAAATTACCCATAAAGGCCTGCAACATTCTCCTAACAGCATTTCTATCTGCTATATACACTTCAAGGACCATCAGATTTCTTCCAAGTGGCAGAGCAGCTTGCATAGCAGCCTGGACCCCTTAAAGGGTCTTCCCCAGTTCTGGGCCCTACTCAAAGCTATTAACTTTTCAGGTCACTTGGTAAATGGGCTGAAGCAGCCCAACCAAATGAACAATACGTTGCCTCCAAAATCCAAAGAAGCTCACTAGGCATTTTGTTTCTGTTTTGGGTGTAGGATAGGCTAATGCAACAACTTATCTTTCATGTTGTAATGGGTGTCTCAAATGTCCAACATCTTGGACCCATAGAATTTCACTGAGGTAGTAAACCCTGGAAATTTTGTCAAATTTATTTCTCACCCTCTGTCATGCAAATATCTTATCTATAAATCTAGAATGGTTTCTACTTCTTACTCAGTAGGTCCAATAAGCATAATGTCATTGATATAATGGACCAGTGTGATATATCATGGATAAAAAAGAAGATCAAAATCTCTTTGAACTGACTTCCCATCCAGGCTACTTTCTGTTGTCCAGAAGCAGCAGACCCTTCAGGATCCAAGCCATATATCAGAGTGAAATGAGCGAACTATGATACCCCCAGCCACAATGACAAAATACCAAAGGAAAGAAACCAGAAATATGAAAAATCAAGAAAGTACATTGCCACCAATGGAAATTAATAACTTACAAGTGATAGATCCTATAGAACAGGAAGTCTTTGTAATGGCAGACAAAGAATTTAAAGTAACTATTCTTAGAAAACAAAATGAGATACAAGAAAACTCAGTGAAACAACACAATAAGATGAGAAAAAACATACAGGATCTGAAAAAAGAAAATTACAAAGAAATCAATGCCTTGAAAAAGACTGTAGCTGAGCTTGTGGAGCTGAAGGATTCATTCAGTGAAATAAAAAATGCAACAGAGAGTTTAACCAGCAGACTTGAACAAGAAGAAGAGAGAATTTCTGACCTCAAAGACAGGCTGTTTGAATTATCACAAGCAGACCAGAAAAAAGAAAAAAGAATCAAAAATTTTAAGAAAATTTGAGAGACAACTGACAACCTTAAGTGCTCAAGTATCTGAATCATGGGCATTCCAGATGGAAAGGAAAAAGGAAATGGCATTGAAAACATGCTAAGTGATATAATAGCAGAAAACTTCCCAGGTATAGGGAAAGTCACAGATCCCCAGATTCAAGAAGACCTAAGATCACCAAACACATTCAAACCAAAAAGGTCTTTTCCAGGACATGTGAAAATCAAACTGACAAAAAACAAAGACAAAGAGAGAATCTTAAAAGCTGCAAGAGAGAAGGAGCAAGTCACTTATAAGGGAGCCCCAATCAGAATAACATCAGACTTTTCATCAGAAACTCTAAAAGCCAGAAAAGAATGGGATGATATATTCAAAAACTAAAGGATAAAAATTGCCAGCCAAGAATACTTTACCAGCAAGGCTATCCTTCTGAAATGAAGGACAAATAGTGTATTTCTCAGACAAACAAAAACTGTGGGAATTCACTACCACATGACCAGCCCTACAAGAAATTCTCAAGGAAGTACTGGGTTTGATACCACAAAAACAACCATCACTACCATGAATACCCAAGAAAGAACAATACGTACCAGCAAAACAAAAATGCTAACAAAAGAGAGAAAAAACAGTTTATCTATCACCCCAAGAAACAAACAAATACAGAAGACACACAGAAAATTTGAAAGAAAGGAACAAAAGATACTTAACACATCTAAACAAATATCAGTTTAATGCTAGGAGTAAATCAACACTTTTCAATAATAATTCTGAATGTAAAGGGACTAAATTCCCCATTCCAAAGAAACAGACTGACTGACTGGATTATAAAGATGGACCCAACAATACACTGTCTCCAAGAGACTCACTTGACCTGTAAAGACATACATAGACTAAGAGTGAAAGGATGGAAAAAGATATATCGTGCAAGTAGAAATGAAAAATGAGCTGGCTTTGCTATTCTTATATCAGATAAATTTGACTTTAAAGGAAAAACCATTAAAAGAGATAAAGATGTCCGATATATAATGATAAAAGGGTCTATCCACCAAGACGACATAACAATCATAAATATATGTGCACCTAATGTTGGAGCAGCCAGACTTCCAAAGCAAACACTTTTAGATCTCAAAAGAGAAATGGACACTAACACCATAATAGTGGGGGACCTGAACACCCCTCTCTCATCATTGGACAGATCATCTGGGCAAAAAGTCAACAAGGAAACAGAAGATCTAAACAATACTTTAGACAAATTGGATTCGGCAGATATCTACAGAACAATCCACCCAACAACTTAAGAATATTCATTCTTCTCATCAGCACATGGAACATTCTCAAGAATAGACCAAATGTTAGGTCACAAAGCAAGTATTAACAAATTCAAAAAAATTGGAGTTATTCCATATAATTTTTCTGATCACAATGGATTAAAATTAGAAATCAATAATAAATGAAACTCTGAAAACTATACAAATGCATGGAAAGTAAACAACATTCCACTTAATGATATGTGGGTCCAAAAAGAAATTAAACAGGAAGTTTAAACATTTCCTGAAACTGATGAAAATAATGACACATCATACCAAAACCTGTGGGATATTGTTAAAGCAGTTTTAAGGGGGAAATTTATTGCATTAAATGCTTAATTCAGAAGAATGGATAACACATCACCTTAAAGATCTAGAAAAACAAGAACAATCCCAAACTAAAGTTAGTACATGGAAAGAAATAATTAAGATCAGAGCAGAACTAAATGAAATAGAAACAAAAAAAAAATACAAAGGATCAATGAAACAAAAAGTTGGTTCTATAAAAAGATTAATAAAATTGACAAGCATTTAGCAAGTCTAACTAAGAAGAGAGAAGACCTAAATAACAAAAACTAGAAATAAAAAAGGCAAAATTAAAACTGATACCTCAGAAATACAAGAAATCATTACAGACTACTATACACAACTATATGCCAGCAAATTTGAAAATCTGGAGGAAATGGATAAATTTCTGGATGCACACAAGCTACCAAAACTGAGGCAAGAATATATAGAAAATCTGAAGAGCCCAATAACAATAAAAGAGATTGAAGCTGTTATCAGAAGCCTCCCAACAAAGAAAAGCCAAGGACTGGACAGGTTCACTGCAGAGCTCTACCAGGTCCTCAAAGAGGAACTGATCCAATTCTCTACAAACTGTTCCAAAAGATTGAAACAGAGGCCATTCTCCAAAATTTATTCTATGAGGCAAAAATCACCCTGATTCTAAAACCAGACAAAAATGCATCAAAAATAAAAAACTACAGGCAAATATCCTTGATGAATATAGATGTAAAAATCTTCAATAATACACTAGCTAACAGAATACAGCAACACATACAGAAAATTATACACCATGATCAAGGGGGATTCATCCCAGGGATACAAGGTTGGTTCAACATAAGCAAATCAATAAATGTGATACACCACGTTAATAAAAACAAAGACAAAAACCACATGATCATCTCTATTGAAGCTGAAAAAGCATTTGATGAAATTCAACACCCTTTCATGATAAAGACTCTCTACAAGATTGGCATAGATGGAAAGTTTCTCAACATACTTGAAGCCATATATGATAAGCCCATTGACAATATCATCCAAAAACAGGAACTAGACAAGGATGCCCACTCTCACCACTCCTATTCAATGTAGTGTTGGAAGTACTAGCCAGAGCAATCAGAGAAGAGAAGGAAATAAAGGGCATCCAAATTGGAAAGAATGAAGTCAAGCTGTCCATTTTTGAAGATGACATGATCCTATATATTGAACAGCCTAAAGCTTCTATAAAAGAAAAATCTCCTAGACTTGATAAACGGTTTCAGGAAAGTAGCAGGATACAAAATCAACAGACCAAAATTAGTAGCATTTCCATACTCTACCAGTGAACATGCAGAAAGAGAACAAGAAAGCTAGCCCATTTATAATAGCCACAAAAAATATAAAACATTTAGGAATAAAGCTGACCAAGGATGTAAAAAAACTCTACGAAGAGAACTACAAACCACGGTTGGGAGAAATTAAAGAGGACACAAGAAGATGGAAAGAGATCCAATGCCCTTGGATTGGAAGAACCAACATTGTGAAAATGTCCATATTCCCCAAAGTGATATACAAATTCAATGCAATCCCCATCAAAATTCCAAAGACATTTTTCTCAGAAATGGAAAGAACTATCCAGACATTTATATGGAATAATAAAAGACCACGCCTAGCCAAAGCAATGCTGAGCAAAAATAATAAAGCTGGAGGCATAACACTACCCGACTTTAAGCTATACTACAAAGCTATAATAACCAAAACAGTATGGTACTGGCATAAAAACAGACACAACTGATCAATGGAATAGAATAGAGAATCCAGAAATGCACCCACACACTTACTGCCATCTGATCTTTGACAAAGGCACCAAGCCTATTCACTGGGGAAGGGAGTGTCTCTTCAGGAAATGGTGATGTGAGAACTGGATATCCATATGCAGGAGAATGAAACTAAACCCATACCTCTCACCATATACTAAAATCAACTCAAAATGGATTAAGGATTTAAATAGACACCCTGAAACAATAAAACTTCTTAAAGAAAACTTAGGAGAAACACTTCAGGAAATAGGACTGGACACAGACTTCATGAATACGACCCAAAAGCACGGGCAACCAAAGGAAAAATATACAAATGGGATTATATCAAACTAAAAAGCTTCTGCACAGCAAAAGAAACAATTAACAGAGTTAAAAGACAACCAACAGAGTGGGAGAAAATATTTGCAAAACATACATCTGACAAAGGATTAATATCCAGAATATACAAGGAACTTAAACAACTTTACAACAACAAAACAAGTAACCCAATTAAAAAATGGGCAAAAGAGCTAAATAGGCATTTCTCAAAGGAAGATATACAATTGGCCAACAGACATGTGAAAAAATGCTCAACATCACTCAGCATTCGGGAAATGCAAATCAAAATCACACTGAGATACCACCTCACTCCAGTTAGGATGGCTAATATCCCAAAGACTGTGAACGATAAATGCTGGTGAGGTTGGGGAGAAAAAGGAACTCTCATAAATTGCTGGTGAGACTGCAAATGGTGCAGCCTCTATGAAAAATGGTATGGAGTTTCCTCAAACAGTTGCACATAGATCTACCATAAGACCCACCTATCCCAGTGCTGGGAATATAGCCAGGGGAATGGAAATCTTCAAGACAAAGGTATACCTGTTCCCCAATGTTCATTGCAGCACTCTTTACAATAGCTAAGAGTTGGAAACAGCCCAAATGTCCATCATCAGATGAGTGGATATGAAAAATGTGGTATATCTACACAATGGAATACTACTCTGCTATAAGAAAGAATGAAAAACTGCCATTTGCAATGACGGGGATGGACCTAGAGAGAATTATATTAAGTGAAACAAGTCAGGCACAGAAAGAGATATATCACGCTCTCACTTATTTGTTGGAGCTAAAAATAAATTAATAAATACACAAATAAACTGGGGGGGAGACACAACAATTATAATTCCTTGAAGTTGATAAAAGAAACAGAAAGACAGAAGATAGGAGGTTATTGTGAGGGAGGGGGGAGAGGGAGGAGGAAGAGAGGTTTTAGTAATGGGCCACAATAATCAACCACATTGTATATTGGCAAAATAAAATAAATTTTTTTTTAAAATGAAAACATAATTTATTGCTTATAGTTTCTGAGGCTGAGATATCCAAAGTCCATCTGGTGGTGGTGACAGTGACCCAGGAGTCTCACATTACAACGTGATGAAAGCAGAGAGAGCAGCGAGAGAAAGGCAGACTCTCCTCTTCTTTGAAAGCCCTCAGAATCACGCCCTTGACCACCATTTTTAATCCATTCACTATTGCACGATCCTATAGTCCAATCACCTCTTCAAGGCTCCACCTTTCAATTACCATAATAGGATCTCCCATCCTCTTAACACTCACAGTGGGGGCTAAATTTCTAATACATAAAACTTGTGGAACAGAACTCAAGCTTCAGGGAGTTTGTGGGGGACATAATTCAATCCATACAGATGGTATTAATTAAGAGCACTAAAGAAAAAATTTGGCAGATAAATAGCTGCATTCTGGGTATGAGGGGATGTATTTATTTCCTTAAGCAATAAAACCACATATGGTACAACAGTTGCAATTGGAGCAACAACATGGTTAAGTTTACAATAATCCACTGTTGTTCTCCAAGTTCCATCTCTCTCACATAAAGGTCAAACAGGTGAGTTAAATAGGGAAGTGGTGGGAATCACCACCTCTGCATCTTTCAAGTGCTTGATGGTGGCAATAATTATTACAATTTTTCTTTTAGCTAGAGGCAGTTTGAGTGGCTCCAAATTAGCCTTTTTCACCATAACAGCCCTTACTCCACAGGTCAGGGAACCAACGTGGAGATTCTCCTAGTCATTGAGTATGTCTGTTCCATGTATGCACTCTAGAGCTGGATACATAACTGCAGGATAGGGATGGAAACCCACTGGATTCACTATGAGATAAACCTGAGCCAACTCTTCACTGATCAGTGGACCTCCATAAGCCCCTACTCGGACTAGAGGGTCAGGGCAATGTCTCCTGAAATTGGTGTCAATTCAGAGTCAGTGTCCAGAATTCTCTAATATATCTGGTTATTTTCCTTTCCTTAATGCATATTTACCCTGCTAAAAAGCCATAGGTCCCTTTGAGGAAGGCTGGGAAGAAGATTAACAGTATAAAATTTTCACATTTTACCAGGGTCCTTCCACGAAAGAACTCTGTAATTCAAGGATTCTGGGTCTATAAACTGGCTCAAGCATACAGATTGACTGAGGGCCTGTGACTCTCACCTTTTATGATTCAGCCTTTTCTGTTCACTTTACTTCAAGATTTTCTGCTTATACAGATCAGGTAAGAATTTAGCAGGTCTCCTATCTGTTTTACTTTTTGTAAAACCATAATCAACTTGCCAAAACCATAGACCTGCATGAGTTCATGAGTTAGACCATTCTGATTGCTGCTTTGACTCTTCTGTCCATTATGGTAACCACGTCTACCTTGCTTTGGGGCTTGAGTATTGCTGCTTCATCCCTGAAACTCTGGGATCAGATTACTTTCATTACATTTAGGTTTTCCAATTCAGTGGTAGCAATTCCCACTATAAGATTTTTTTTTAAGTTTATTTATTTATTTATTTATTTTATTTTGTCGATATACATTGTGGTTGATTATGGTGGCCCCTTACGAAAACCTCCCTCACTTCTCCCTCCCCCCTCTCCCCCAACAATGTCCTTTCTGTTTGCTTGTCATATAACTTCAAGTAATTGTGGTTGTTATATCTTCTTCCCCCCCCACCCGGTTTGTGTGTGTGTGTGTGTGTGTGTGTGTGTGTGTGTGTGTGTGTGTGTGTGTGTGTGTGTGTGTGTGTGTGAATTTATATATTAATTTTTAGCTCCCACCAATAAGTGAGAACATGTGGTATTTCTCTTTCTGTGCCTGACTCATTTCACTTAATGTAATTCTCTCAAGGTCCATCCATGTTGTTGCAAATGGCAGTATTTCATTCGTTTTTATAGCTGAGTAGGATTCCATTGTGTAGATGTACCACATTTTCCGTATCCACTCATCCGATGATGGACATTTGGGCTAGTTCCAACTCTTGGCTATTGTAAAGAGTGCTGCAATGAACACTGGGGAACAGGTATACCTTCGACTTGATGATTTCCATTCCTCTGGGTATATTCCCAGCAGTGGGATAGCTGGGTCATATGGTAGATCTATCTGCAATTGTTTGAGGAACCTCCATACCATTTTCCATAGAGGCTGCACCATTTTGCAGTCCCACCAACAATGTATGAGAGCTCCTTTTTCTGTGCAACCTCGCCAGCACTTATAATTCACAGTCTTTGGAATATTAGCCATCCTAACTGGGGTTAGATGGTATCTCAGTGTGGTTTTAATTTTCATTTCGCGGATGCTGAGTGATGTTGAGCATTTTTTCATATGTCTATTGGACGTTTGTATATCTTCCTTAGAGAGATGCCTACTTAGCTCTTTTGCCCATTTTTTAATTGGGTTGCTTGTTTTCTTCTTGTAAAGTTGTTTGAGTTCCTTATATATTCTGGATATGAATCCTTTGTCAGATATATATTTTGCAAATATTTTCTCCCACTCTGTTGGTTGTCTTTTAACTCTTTTAATTGTTTCTTTTGCTGTGCAGAAGCTTTTTAGTTTGATATAATCCCATTTGTTTATTTTTCCTTTGGTTGCCCGTGCTTTTGGGGTCGTATTCATGAAGTCTGTGCCCAGTCCTATTTCCTGAAGTGTTTCTCCTATGTTTTCTTTAAGAAGTTTTATTGTCTCAGGGTGTATATTTAAATCCTTAACCCATTTTGAGTTGATTTTAGTATACGGTGAGAGGTATGGATCTAGTTTCATTCTCCTGCATATCGATATCCAGTTATCCCAGCACCACTTGCTGAAGAGGCAGTCCCTTCCCCAGTGAATAGGCTTGGTGCCTTTGTCAAAGATCAGATGGCAGTAAGTGTGTGGGTTGATTTCTGGATTCTCTATTATATTCCATTGGTCAGTGTGTCTGTTTTTATGCCAGTACCATACTGTTTTGGTTATTATAGCTTTGTAGTATAGCTTAAAGTCAGGTAGTGTTATGCCTCCAGCTTTATTTTTTTTGCTCAGCATTGCTTTGGCTATGCGTGGTCTTTTATTGTTCCATATAAATGTCTGAATAGTTTTTTCCATTTCTGAGAAAAATGTCTTTGGAATTTTGATGGGGATTGCATTGAATTTGTATATCACTTTGGGTAGTATGGACATTTTCACTATGTTGATTCTTCCAATCCAAGAGCATGGAATATCTTTCCATCTTCTTGTATCTTCTCTAATTTCTCTCAGCAGTGGTTTGTAGTTCTCGTTATAGAGATTTTTCACCTCCTTGGTTAACTCAATTCCTAAGTATTTTAATTTTTTGGTGGCTATTGTAAATGGGCAGGCTTTCTTGATTTCTCCTTCTGCATGTTCACTATTGGAGAAAAGAAATGCTACTGATTTTTGTGTGTTGATTTTGTATCCTGCTACTGTGCTGAAATCATTTATCAATTCCAACAGTTTTTTTGTAGAGGTTTTAGGCTGTTCGATATATAGGATCATGTCATCTGCAAACAGGGACAGTTTGACTTCATCTTTTCCAATCTGGATGCCCTTTATTTCCTTCTCTTCTCTGATTGCTCTGGCTAGTACTTCCAACACTATGTTGAATAGGAGTGGTGAGAGTGGGCATCCTTGTCTAGTGCCTGTTCTTAAAGGAAAAGCTTTCAGCTTTTCCCCATTCAGGATGATATTGGCAGTAGGTTTGGCATATATGGCTTTAATTATGTTGAGATACTTTCCCTCTATACCTAACTTATAGAGGGTCTTTGTCATGAATGAGTGCTGAACTTTATCAAATGCTTTTTCAGCATCTATAGAGATGATCATATAGTCCTCGTGTTTGACTTTATTAATATGGTGTATCACATTTATTGATTTGCATATGTTGGACCAACCTTGCATCCCTGGGATGAATCCCACTTGATCGTGGTGAATAATTTTACGTATGTGTTGCTGTATTCTGTTTGCTAGTATTTTAGTGAGGATTTTTGCATCTATATTCATCAAGGATACCGGCCTGTAGTTTTCTTTTTGGTTATATCTTTACCTGGTTTTGGTATCAGGATGTTTGCTTCATAGAATGAGTTTGGGAGATTTGCGTCTGTTTCAATCTTTTGGAATAGTTTGTAAAGAATCGGTGTCAATTCCTTTTTCAATGTTTGGTAAAATTCTGCTGTGAATCCATCTGGTCCTGGGCTTTTCTTTGTTGGGAGCCTTCTGATAACAGCTTCAATCTCCTTTATTGTTATTGGTCTGTTCAAATTTTCTACATCTTCATGGTTCAGTTATGGGAGCTTGTGTGCATTAAGTTCTGCTCTGATCTTAATGATTTCTTTCTGTGGGCTAACTTTAGGTTTGGATTGTTCTTGTTTTTCCAGTTCTTTAATGTGAAGTGTTAGGTTGTTCACTTGCCGTCTTTCCATTCTTCTGAGGTGGGCATTTAATGCAATAAATTTCCCCCTTAATGCTGCTTTTGCAGTATCCCACATGTTTTCGTATGATGTATCATTTTTTGCATTAGTTTCAATAAATTTTTTGATTTCCTGCTTGATTTCTTCTTGGACCCATATGTCATTAAGTAGAATGCTGTTTAATTTCCATGGGTTTGTATAGTTTCAAGAGTTTCATTTGTTATTAATTTCTAGCTTTAATCCATTGTGGTCTGAGAAAATAAATGGGATAATTCCAATTTTTTTGAATTTATTGAGACTTGATTTGTGACCTAATATGTGATCTATCCTGGAGAATGATCCATGTGCTGATGAGAAGAATGAATATTCTGAGGTTGTTAGGTGGAATGTTCTGTAGATATCTGCTAATTCCAATTGGTCTAGAGTATTGTTTAGATCTTGTGTTTCTCTGCTGATTCTTTGCCTAGATGATCTGTCTAATATTGACAGTGGGGTGTTCAGGTCCCCTGCTATTATGGTATTAGTGTCTATTTCCTTCTTTAGGTCTAGTAGAGTTTGTTTTATAAATCTGGCTGCTCCAACATTCGGTGCATACATATTTATGATTGTTATGTCTTCTTGATGGATCAGTCCTTTTATCCTTAAGTAGTGTCCCTCCTTGTCTCTTTTTATGGTTTTTAGTTTAAAGTCTATTTTGTCAGATATAAGAATATATACTCCAGCTTGTTTTCCTTTTCTGTTTGCATGGTAAATCTTTTTCCATCCTTTCACTCTTAGTCTATGTGAATCTTTATGGGTGAGGTGGGTCTCTTGTAGGCAGCATATAGTTGGGTCCTCCTTTTTGATCCAGTCAGCCAATCTGTGTCTTTTGATTGGGGTATTTAAGCCTTTTACATTAAGAGTTGTTATTGAAAGGTGTTGATTTATTCCTAGCATTTTATTGGTTGTTTGGTTGTCTTAGGTGTCTTTTGCTCCTTGCTTTCTGATTTACTGTTTGGTTTCTGTGTTTCTTGGTTACTTAGATTGTAGATAGCGTTTTTGTTTGTTTGTTTTCTCTTCATGAACACCATTTTTATTATACTAGTGGGTTTTGATTTTTCTTGGGTTTTTATGGCAGTGGTAGCTATTTTTCAGGAACCAACCCAGTACTCCCTTGAGAATTTCTTGTAAGGGTGGTCGGGTGGTAGTGAACTCCCGCAGTTTTTGTTTGCCTAAGAAATATACTATTTGCCCTTCCTTTCAGAAGGATAGCCTTGCAGGGTAGAGTATTCATGGCTGGCAATCTTTGTCTTTTAGTATTTTGAATATATCACCCCATTCCTTTCTAGCTTTTAGGGTTTGTGATGAAAAGTCTGATGTTAGCCTGATTGGGGCTCTTTTATAGGTGATTTGACGCTTCTCTCTTGCAGCTTTTTTTTTTTTTTGTCTTTTTTGTGACTGGCACTCAGCCAGTGAGTGCACCGGCCATTCCTATATAGGATCCGAACCCACCATGGGAGCGTCGCTGCGCCCCCAGCACCACACTCTCCCGAGTGCGCCATGGGCTCGGCCCTCTTGCAGCTTTAAAGATTCTCTGTCTCTGAGTTCTGCCAATTTGACTATAACATGTCTTGGAGAAGGCCTTTTTGGGTTGAATACATTTGGAGATCGTTGAGCTTCCTGGATCTGAAGATTTGTGATTTTTCCTATTCCTGGGAAGTTTTCTGCCACTATTTTGTTGAATATGTTTTCAATGCAATCTCCTTTTTCCTCCCCTTCTGCAATACCCATGACTCAGATATTTGAGCGCTTAAGGTTGTCTGATATCTCTCTCAGATTTTCTTCAATGTCTTTGATTCTTTTTTCTTTTTTCTTTTTTTTTTTTTGTCTGCTTGTGTTATTTCAAACAGCCCATCTTCAAGTTCCGAGGTTCTCTCTTCAACTTCGACAAGCCTGCTGGTTAAACTCTCCGTCGTGTTTTTTATTTCACTGAATAACTTCTTCAGTTCAGCAAGTTCTGCTACATTTTTTTTCAGGACATTGATTTCCTTGTACATTTCCTCTTTCAGGTCCTGTATACTTTTCCTCATTTCATCATGATGTCTAGCTGAGTTTTCTTGTATCTCATTCAGTTTCCTTAGAATTATCACTCGAAATTCCTTATCAGTCATTTCAAGGGCTTCTTGTTCTATAGGGTCTAGAGTTTGAGATTTATTAACTTTTGGTGGTGTACTTTCTTGATTTTTTGTATTTCTGGTATCTTTTTTTTTTTTATGTTTATTCATTGTGGCTGGGGATTTCACAGTCCAACGGTTTGAGACTATTGACTAACTAAGATGTTGCTGTGGTTGCCAATTTGGTATGGCTACCTCCATGACTTCTCAGTTGGCCTCTAGTGCCTTGTGTGTGTAGTTGCCTTGAGTCTTGGGCCTCTCTGGGGAGCCACGTCTCTGGTCAGCTTGGACTCTGCTGGGCTGCTGGATCACGGGGCGGTACCGCACAGTGTGTGTTCTCTGCTGAGCATCAACTTCCCGTGCAGGACTTCTCCCTGTTCCATGTGCTCTGGCGCAGGCTGCTGGATCACGCAGTGGCGGCCCCACATGGTGTGTGGCTTCTGTCGAGTCTCCGCCTCCCTAGCAGGACATCTCCCAGCTCTGTGCGCACTGGGCTGGGCTGGGACATGTCTTCTGCAACCCTCATCTATCAGCTGGGCCTCAAGACCCTGCTCAACACTGCCTCACCCAGGAACTCTACCAGGTTTCAGCTCGGCGCAGACGACCGGTCACTCTGGGTGCCTTTGTGGCACTGTGTAGATCTTTCTTGGGACTTATCACCTTCTTCTTGGTATCGCGGTTATTTGTGTACTTGTCTTATCTCCCACACCAGATTGTGAGCTCCTCGGGGGTGGAACTTGCAGCACACAGTTCACCTTTGAATCCCCCCGGTGTGGACCAACTCCGGTGCCCGCCCACAGTCAGCTCTCCGGCAGGTTCAAGTGAACTCGGGAACTCTCTGACCACACTATTCCTAACCAGAAATCGGTTAGGTGTTTTTCCGAACTGGTGGCCACAGAGATGGTATCTGCTTCCCAGTAACAGGAAGTTTACCAGGGGCCGGAGCCAAGGGTACAGTGGAGTGACAGTCAGCCCAGCCCATACTTCCTTGCCCTCCCCATGCTGGCCGGGGACACCCCACACCACCAGCCCCGCCAGAGATCCACAGAGGCAGTGGGAGGGGAGGCAGGACGCAGGCCCCGGAAAGCCCCGCACCGGGGCAAGCAAGTGGGAAGGCTCAGTGAGGAGCCAAGCCAGGCGAGGAAGACAGGTTTGGCTGAGGTGGGCCGGAGCCCCCACCTCCTGAGAAAATGGAGGCAGCCCCGGGGCTGGTTAGTGGCCCAGTGGGGCAGGCGGAAGCTGTGTGGGCATCAGCCCCCCGAGCAGGGCTGGGCCAGGGGTCACTCACAGGGCTGTGCCGGGCCAGGCGGCTCCCTCTCTGCCTCTGCGTCGTCACCGTCCCTGTTCTCAGCTGCCGCCACCTGGCTGTTCACTCGGTCCCACGGCATGGCTCAGACGCTCCCAGGAATCTTCTTTTATGCCGGCCTGAAACCTCAAATCCTGAATGGGGCAGCTGGCCGCCTTCAGCGCGGCCTGGCCTCGGGGATCCTGGCAGCATCAACAGCAGCCCGGCGCCATGTTCCCTGTTTAGAGACTCGCTTTTGCAGCTAAGAAACAGTTCTTTTCCTGCTCCATACTTCAAAGCTGTTGCCTATAAACGAATCAGCCTCTCCTGCCAAGGGAAAAGTGGCAGTTAGCCCCCACAACCGGCCACCAGCAGCGGTTCTCCCTTAAGAGACAGCAAGAGGAAGGTCCACAAGTTTCCCGGCTGCCTAAGGCCCAGTGGCCATCTTTTCCACCTCAGCTACTCCGTGCCAACTGCTGCTGCCACCACCCTGTTAGGATCCCCCCACTATAAGTTTGACCTACAAAGAAGAGCAATCACTGAGCTCTTCAAGAATTCTAGGGCTTGCCTCACACATTTATTTCTCACAATATTAGTAAAAATATATATTCTGGACTCTTCCAGCATGAGCAAGTAGGTCTTAAGTGATAAGTCCGCTCTCAAATTCAACTCTTTTAAGGCCTTTGAATCTCTTCCTCTACAATAAACCAAGGCAGGCCTGGCATTATGAGTTTGCTTACTATGGACCTCCTTTTGCTCCGTGTTTTAGCCAACCAACTAGACAAACAGAGTAATTTTTAGCTTCTGGAACTGCAATATTAAATGCAGAATCTCTGCTTGGTGTGCCCCTGTCAATAAACTGGGCCTAACTCAACAAGTTTCTTCCACCATTATCTAACACCCTAAAATATCCATTTTTAACACACATTCCCTGGATTTCTCTGGGTGTGAATTATTTTTTAATTAAGTACTTACTTTGGAGGGTAGCACACCTCCTCTTGAGTCACACTTAGCACCTCACCTTTAGTTTCCTGCTGGGATTTGAATCTAGTCATCAATCTAAAAGCAAAGAGGTGTGGCAGGGGTGGGTCATGAGGATAATCAGCATTATCGTGCAGGGCAATTGTCTTATGGGAGGCCATTATAGTTTCCTGAGAAAATGCAGGGTTGATCTCCTCAGATGGGCTGGGAGCGCCTGCTTCTATTGGCAAAAAATGACTAATCAGAATTTAGGACCTTGATGTCCTCAGCCTCATCAATATCTTTCCACACAATCCCATCCAACTTTATGAATCCCACTCATTTCTAATCAATGCCCTCACTTGAACAGTAGACACCCTGCAACGCTGGGAATTTAATTCACATTGTAATTCAGCCAATTAAAGAATGAGATTTGGGTTCCAGTTTTCAGAAATCTCAGCTATGCAGCTACAGAAAGTAAGAATCTCCTTCAGGGCAGACATATAAGCCTCAGGTCATTTATGTCCTGCTTGAACTGGGAACTTGAATCTCTGCACTCATGCTTTTCTTTCTGCACATTGTTTGGTGATAACCAGCCAACGTTATCATACTCGTTAGTTTGACAGAAATGTTCAGAGGTCTATACATGGTCATGCAGTCCTTGCTTCTTGTAAGCATTTGATTAGAAGTAGCCAGTGGGAGCATTTTGTTTATCCCTATCACACATCACATCATAACCTATCAGTGCACGCTTTCCTATGAGAAATAAAGTTACTAATGTCTTTAAGTATAATTGAATTAGAGAGTCAATTTCAGAAACTTCAGAACCAATTTTAAAAACTCATACTTAAGATTCTGTTCTTCTGGAATCATTACCAGAACCAAAATCAGTTTAGTGAGGTTTCTCCAGGAAAACAGAACCAGTGGATGTGTCTGTGTGTCTGTCTATCTATCATCATTAAGGAACTGGCTTACACTATGGTGGTGGCTTTGATGGGGTAGATCAGCAAGCTGGAGACTTGGGGAAAAGTGGCAGTTCCAGTCCAACGGCAATCTGCTGGCAGGATTCCTTCTTGGTCAGGGAAGATCACCAGCTCTTTATTATTATTTTTTTCCCCACTCAGCACTTATCGTCCTATAACATATTGCATATTTTATTTATTATTATTTTTTGCCTAACATACATCTTTTTTTGGCTACAATATTGATTCAGTGCAGTCAGGTTATTAGGCAGTCTTTCTTTCTTTTTCCCTGAAACATCTCATAAACCAAGTTTCACGTCTGACATTCAATAGATGCTTGTGTGTGCCTGTGAAAGCACTAAAGAAAAGTTTCTCCACTTTCCCTGAATTCTTTCAAACACCAAGGCTATTTGTTTCTACTTGATTCTCCTTTTCTCCCTTTAAATCTGTCTTTTGGGTAAAATTTTCACAATTAAAAAAATAATATTTTGGAGCAAAACTCGAAAGTTGGCAAGAAACACAGCCCGGTCTTATTTTCAACTTCTTTCTCTCACTGCATAGACCTCAGGGTTCTCATTTCATATGCCATTTCCACCTGATCTATTTCAAGCATCTGCTCTCTCTTACCCTGCTTGTGTCTCTCTCTAACTCTCTCTCCATATTTCTTTCTGTCTTTGTTTCTGTCTCTCTGTCTCTCTCTCTTGCTCTCTTTTTTATCTTTCTCAATTGATTATTTACAGCTAATAGCTACTAATAGCTTTCAGTAATTTGAACTTTTCACAAGTGTTTTTCTGATATCATCTCAAATCCCCATGCAAACACTGTCACTATACTTCTGGATGAAATGATAATCACTTTCCAGAAAGGAAATGACCTCATGGTGTCTGAAACCTTTATCTCAGGGATAAAATGCACCCTTTTGCACATAAGCTTAGGCTATGACAATGGCAGCCGTTGCCCCAGCAAGAAATGGCGGTTGGTAAGTGGAACTTATTAGATAGAGAGCCATATTTTTAGAGAAATAGTATGTTTTTCATAAAAAATATGGTGTGGACATATTTGACCCTAGAGCGACATACAATTTTTCTTTTCCCTCTAGGGTCAAAATTGAACATAGAAAAACATGTGAGGCAGGGATTATTTCTGAGGGTATCAGAGACATAGAATCATCTCATACTTTGTGTCCCAGGGTCCCTGACATCTCTTGTCCACCTTCTCTGTCATAACCTTGTCTGAAATTCTCTCTGGATGAATGCACTGAACTTCACAGCCTTTTCTCTCCTGCTTGTAAGAGGGTTAAGACCATGTTTAGCTCTTGGCTGACACTTATACATTATATGCACTTATACTTATGTCAGCTGCCGCTTAGAACGTTATTTTTTTAAAATCTGTAGTTGTAGCATTCCTATATGGTTGGCTGTGACAGAATGTCTCTGACAACTTTCTGTGATCAGTGCAACTGTCCACCTCCATCTCTTTTCTTATGTGTGCTGGGGATCAGGATGTACTTTATTGCACCAATAATTTAATGTCTTTAGAAACTTTCTGAGATGAATGTGAAGAAGGCAAAACTTCAACCCCCATTTACAGAAATAGAAATCTCCTTATTACAAAAAGTGACTAAGTTTTCAAGGTTTAGGAAGCAGGAATAATTGGGCACTGTCAACGTTTGAAGTTCTAAATGCAACACTGACACTTAACCAGATTTATAGTTCCTTCAATAGTCCCCAAACACTTGCACCTGCTCCAATCCGTTGGGATCTAAAGCTAAAGCTGTTGTTCCATTCAGTCTTCAAGCAGTGAAAACTTGCTGGGTTCTGATTGCTGAGATCCAAGCCAGAAGAACTGTGAGGTGGGGATTTTCCTGTCACTATCCCAGAAAGTAAGATGTCCCTCATTTAGTCCCTAATTGTGCTTCCATAAAAATTATTGAGAATAGAAAGAGCCTTTATTGTTCCATGAATAATTGTAAGTCTTAAAGGGCGCACGAGACCCATAACCATAGTTGGTGTAGGATTCACAGATATTTTCTTGTCTCCATTATTTACCATACTTTCGTTGTTCTCACTCCTGCTCAATTGACTTAATTTAGTATAACTTAAAATTATCAGGATGATTTCTCGATGACTTCATGGGCCTCTTCCCTCTTTCTTTCATTTGGATTTGTTGACCCATCTCTACTATAAATTTGCTAAATTTTTTTCTGTTTGTTGTCATAAAACATTTTCTTTCCAAGGAAATTTTAAACAGGACTGTGTACATATGCAAAATATAATTTTCCCTTTTCTCACTCTCTCACTATTCTTTCTATGCTCTATAACACTGTGGTCAAACTGTGACTGATAATTATATATCCCTCCAGAAATGGTTTTCATTTTCTAAAGCATCTATTTCTCTGAACTAATCTGTACTTTATCAAGATTCTAATATTTCTCAAATTTTAATGCCAGTTAAATCACTTGTAATTCAATAACTTTTTAATTATTAAAGTAAATGAATAAAATATTATTACAAAAATACAGTTTTTGTATTGATGAATTCTAATTTGAATTCTTTAAAAAACATCTAAAGTTTACATGATTATAAAATTTTGTCAAATTAAATATGACAAAAAAGGTAGAAGGATTCCAATCTCCTCCTACTTTAAATAAGGCCAAACTGAGATTTATAGTTAATTAATATTATTTTTCACTACACATAAAACTGCAAAGCTCCAATAAGAAGGATCATTATGCAACGTGAAGCTATAACCCTAAATATCAGACAAAGAAAAGTATTTTTAAATCTCTTTTAAAATTTATTTTGCATTTACATAATTCCTGAGAAAAACCTATTCTATTTCTGTTTTGTTTCCTCTCAAGGAATGCTTGTTTAAATAATTTACTTGCTTAGAAAACACACGCTCTTTCATTGAACTTTTTAGAGCAGGCGCTTAAAATCTTGACGGCCTCCTTTTTTCTCTGTTGGTGTATGAAATATTTTTTAATATTCTGAGTTTCATACTTTTTTATGTCTTTAGTCTTACACAAGTTTTACTATTTTACATACCATAATTTCCTTAAATTATTTTATGGCTTCTATTTCTTTTTATTGCTTAAAATTTGCCTTAACTCAGGTTTTAAAAAAGTATGTATGTTCCTATGTGCTAATCTACTGGATATTACTCTGTGTATTTATATGCCAGTATATAAATATGTGTATTTGTCTAAATGACATTCAGTAGAAACTTGCTCTATTTTTCCATCTAAATGTCAAAATATTTAAATTAATAAACTTTTTCAAGCTAAATTTGAACTCATTTTTACTCATACACTTAGTTTCAAATATTTTTCATATCTATAAGTCTCTAGCTCTCTATAATTAAAGTTCATAGATATAACAAATGTCCTATCTCTGCATCTATTTATTTTCCTTTCTACCTTTATATTATTTCCTATCTATATATTTGATTCACTATATCCAAGTTGTATTTGCAATTTTAAAAATATTTGGTAAAGCTATTCCTTCTACTGTGCTCGATTTCTTTTCTCTGTCTTCGTTTTTACCACTGCAGGACATTTGGGAATGTGAGTTGGTTATAAAATATTTTCCTTACACACGCATATTTTGTCGGTCAAATTATGTAAAATATTGAGGCACCCCACACACAATAATGCTTTCTCTGCATTTCTTCAGGTCTTATTTTGCATCCATATTCTTGTATTACCTTCACCATTACTTAATTGTATGATTAATTTATAAAATTACACATTTTTAAACAATTTTTATCACAATTTCAAATATAACAGTTTCTAAAAATTAAAAAAAAAATCTGTGTATTATTGTTTTATCTAGCATTTGTTTCTTTTCAAACTCATTCATAAAAATTTATTTTATTCTATCTAGGAATTTACTTAGCAACTATGCAACTGGATTATTTCCAAATAGTAAAAAGGTTATTTTGTGATTGCCAAGATATAAATTTATAGTTATACTCTTTTTTTGCCTTCTTGATTCTATTTAGTAGAGATACATTGAATTTAAGTAAAATGGAGGATTCCAGCATTGTGTTCTTATTTCTAAACAATTTTCGTGTGCTGCTAGTTATAATAACTCTACCAATAAAAATAAATTAAAAAATAATTATAACCACTGTAATAGTAAAAAGGGTTCTCTTTAGTACTGGAAAATGATAAAAATAGTACAAGAGGTAGTATCCCATTAATACACCGTAGTTGTATGCATTACTGAGTTCAGGAGTGGAGGTCTATAACTCTCATTTAGACGATAGACACATTTTGTTTGCTTTCCATATTTTTTTTTAAATGTAGGTGTACAACTTGATAATTTGATATGTGCATACATTGTGAAATAATAAGCATAATTAAGGCAATTAACATATTCATCACCTCACATAGTTACCATTTGTTGTATGTGTAGTGGGAACACAGGATCTACTCTGTTAGTCAATTCAAGTACACAGTACACTATTTTTGTCTATAGTCACCCTACTATACATTGGAGCTCCAGAATTTATTCATCTTGGAAAATTGAAACTTTGTACCCCTTTATTAACATTTTCTAATTCCCCCTACCCTCGGACCCTGGTAACTACCATTTTAATCTCTGCTTCAATAAGTTAGACTATTTTAGATTTCACATTTATATGAAATCATACGTTTTTATTCTTTTCATGTCTGGCTCATTTCACTTACCATGATATCCTCTGGGTCCATTTATGTTATGGCAAATGACATGATTTCTATCTTTTTAAGGACTGAATAGTATATCGAGGTATGTATATACCATATTCTCTTTATTCATTTATCCATTGTTGAATATTTATATTGTTTCTATATCTTGGCTATTGTGAGTAATGATGCAATGAATAGAGGAGTTCAGATATCTTTTTGAGATTCTAATTTTAATTCTTTTGGGTAAGTATGCAGAAGTAGGACTGCCAGGTTATGTGTCGTTCTAATTTTTTTTTTCCATTTTTAAAAATTTTAATAATTTATTTTATTTATCCCCAGATTTCCAAATACTATCACTATATTATATCATTATAATATATATTATTAATAAGTTGTATATTTTGTGTTTGCATTTCAAGTCTTTAAAATTTGGTGTGTATATTACACTTACCGCACTTCTCAATTTGAACTAAGCACATATCAAGTGATTCATGTAGCTGGTAGATACCATATTGGACGGTCTGGAGGAAGGAAGGAAGATAAAAGTGTATTGCATTACAAATGCAGAGATCTATGGCCCACAGTTGTATCCAAGGATCAGAGAAGAATACAGATGCAGGAACTTGCTCCTCAGGACAGGAATATATCTTGTATACTCAGTGTATATGCTGTGTATATAACAGCACTTGTGTACTCGATACGTACATATTTTAACAGATTCACTTTTTAAAAATGAATGAATAGAGTAAGAGTCAAAACAGTAAACACAGACATTATTTTTAATGTTTTGAGGAACTTCCATATTGTTTTCCATAGTGCCTTCACCGATCTATAGTTCCACCACCAATGTACCAGGATTATCTTCTTCACACCCTCCCCAACACTCGTCATTTTTTGCTTTTTTCATAATAGCCATCCTAACAGGATTGAGGTGATCTCTCATTTTAATATGCATTTGTGTAGTGATTAGTGATGTTGAACATCTTTTCATAAACGTGCTGGCCATTTTGTATGTCTTCTTTGGAAAAATGTCTATTTAGATCCTTTGCCCATTTTTAAATTGGGTGTTTTTTTCTGTCTTTCTTTCCTTCCTTCCTTCCTTCCTTCCTTCCCAGGTCTGCAAACGTTTCCTTCTATCATAGGTTGCCTTGTAATTTTGTTGATTGTTTTCTTTGCTGTGCATCTTTTTAGGTTGATGTAGTCCCTCTTGTTTCTTTTCACTTTTGTTGCCTGTGCTTTCAGTGTTATCTCAAAAAAAAAAAAAAAAAAAATTGTTGCCAAGACCAATATCAAGGAGATTTTTCCCTATGTTTTCTCCGAGGAGTTTCATGGTTTCATGTCTTATGTTTAAATCTTTAATTTATTTTGAGCAATTTTTGTGTACGAGCAGGGTCCAATTACATTATTTTATATGTGGCTATCCCGTTTCCCCAACGTAATTTATTGAAGGGACTATCTTTTCCCCATTGTGTATTCTTTACCCAATAAGATATTTTTATTCCTTTTCATTCTTTTTTCCTTTTTCTCTTCTGACTAGTTTCTTTCAAACAACCTGTCTTCGAGTTCGCTGATTTTTCTTCTGCTTGATTAAGTCTGCTGTTGAAGCTCTATATTGAGTTTTTCAATTCTGTTATTCTATTCTTCAGCTACCACCTAAGAGTTTTGTCAGCCATCGATGTTTGTCCCTTGTGCTCTCAGACTCTCTAAGTCAGTCTGCCCTTTGCCACTGTTAGGTAGGAAACGACAGAGAAGAGAAAGTTTCCCATAGAATAGAGACGTCGATCCTTTCCCTTTATTTCAACCATACCCCAGGTGTGGTGTTTTTTTTTTTTTTTTTTTTTTTTGGTTGTTTTATTTTGTTTTTAGCAGTATGAACATAAAGGATTTGTGTACATTTATTTGTTTTAATCCATTACAAATATTATTTGATGCTATAAGTTCCCACCATTTGGAATCCTTCATGATAATTCTTTTGTTTTGGTCACATTAATCTGATGGTGTTTGATGGCTCCTTTGTTTTCTTGAACCGTAAAAAGTTCTGAGCTAATCTCCTGTATTTCCTACCCTAATGTACAATCAGCTATTTCTTCAGGAAGAAATTAAATAATTTTGACTATATGTATTTATTAATATTAAACAAATTGACTATATATTATATATATTTTTTACTATAGAGTCAAATTATTTATCATGCTATAAATAATTAATATTATAAAGCTTTATTATAATAATTTATAAATTTATAATATATAATGTAATATAAATTATTTATAAAACCTATAGTCAAATAATTTTGCTTAAAATTCAGTGGAAATAATTCCTCTTCGCTTGGTTAAGCCCTAATTTGGTATAAAGTTAGGTTCATTTCTTTTTTTAAAAGCTCCATCTTTATGTTTCTGAATTAATGTAAATATTTTTTTGGTATTATATATATTCAAGAAAATGTGTGTATATTTCTAAGCTGAAAAAACAAAAAAGACACAGATTACCTAACTTTATTCTGACTCCTCTGAACTTTTCCTCTGTCCCTCATGAGTACCCACTTTTAAAGGTTTTGATTTATTCTCTCATTTTATAGGTATGAAAATATAGGCACACACATGCACACCAACGTGTACCAATATACCATTTCTCTCTGGTTCTTTGAAAAGTAAAGCTAATTGCACATGATGTTCTGAGTCTTTCTCTTCTCTTTTCCCTGCTTCACACATAACTGCATGGCCTGAAAGACCAGCCATCAAGAGAACTTCCCCATCACAACCACCACTGTCTGGTGCTTCACTATTGGGATGCACCAGGATTTATTCAGTCTCTCTTTGACTGAGGTTGGGTGTACTCCAGTCATTGTGTTGTTACAAATAATAATTCTGCATGAAATAGCTTTGTACTTACAAAAGAACTGTTTTTAATGTTTATGTTCACTTGGAATGATGGGTTTTTGTGAAAAAAAAAATTCTAAGTGCCATAAAAATAGTCCAATATTTCATTTCTAGTCTTCATATTTCTCTTATTGGAATAAAATCAAACTCTGACATCTCGTCTAAATGGATGGATTGGTTTATATTAACTTAAATTGGGGTATTACCTTAGTCATTCAGACTGGTGCTGGAATCCTTGGAAATTCTTCACTCCTTTGCTTTTATAACTTTACTTTTATCACTGCACAGACATTGAGATCCACAGACTTGATTCTCAACCAGCTGGTCTTAGCTAACAACTTGGTTATTCTCTCTAAAGGGATCCCTCAGACAATGGCAGCTTTGGGATTGAAACCTATCCTGGGTGAGGCTGGATGTAAAGTTGTCTTCTATTTACACAGAGTGGCCAGAGGGGTGACTCTCAGCACCACCTGCCTCCTCAGTGGCTTTCAGGCCATGAAACTTTGCCTAAGTGCCTATGGGTGGAAGAAACTCCAACTTATATCCCCAAAGTGCATTGTTTTCTGCTGTTTCCTCTGCTGGATCTTGCATTTTGTGGTAAATATTGCTATTGTAAGGGAAGTAACTGACCCAACAAATAACAAAAACATGAGCATGGAAAAAATGTACAGATACTGCTCCTCACCCGCTTTAGGGAGACTGGTATTCTCAGTAACTGCAGTAGTTTACTTGTTCACTGATGGTATGTTTTGGGGCCTCGTGGTCTGGACTAGCAGCTTCATGGTCCTTTTTCTGTACAGACACAAGCAGCGGGTCCAACACATTCACAGCAGCAGGCTCCCACCCAGAGCTAATTATGAAACTAGAGCCACATGCATTATCCTGATCCTGGTGAGCATGTTTATCTCTTTTCATGCTCTAGCTAGCATTTTATCATATTATATAACCCGTATTAAAAACCCAATCCCTTGGCTGATAAACATCTCTTCCCTGGTGTCTCTGGGCTTCCCAACATTCAGCCCCTTTGTGTTTATTTTTAGTGATACCCGAGTCTCACAGTTCTGCTATGCCTGCTAGACAAGGAAGACAAATGCTCCAAGTATGGTTCTGGGACAAATGTTTCCTGCAGAACATTTTATCATTTATTTTATCACATTTTCTCCCAATATTTGTAGTTTCATATATTATACCATGTAATGTACAAGGATTTGGGATGTAGTATTGAATAAAAATGATAATAACATGGCCTCATATTGTTTATTGCAATGTCAAAAAATAAACATGGTGTAGATAATGACCCAAATGTATGGTGGTTCTTCAAAAAATTAAACAAATAATTGTCATATAATTTAGCAATACCTTTTCTGTGTATATATTCAGGAGAAATCAAAGCAGGGACTTAAACAGATATCTTTACACCCATGTTCATAGCAGCATCATTCACAATAACCAAGAAGTAGAAACCCCTCAAATGTTCACAGATGGATGAATGGATACACAAAAGGTAGTAGAGACCTACAATGGGATATTACTCAGTATTAAAAAGGAATGAAATTGTGACTGACACATACAAAAACGTGGATGAACCTTGAAGACACTATACCAAGGAAAATATGCCAGTCACAAAAGGACAAATATTGTATGACGCTACTTCTATGAGGTACCTAGACGAGTCAGACTCATAGAGACAGAAAGGAGAATATCAGGGGCTGGGCTGAGGGGAAATGGGGAGTTGGAATTTAGTGGTGGAGAGTTTAGCTGGGGAAGATGAAAACGTTCTGGAGACAGATGGTGGTGTTGGTTGTGGAACAACATGAATGTACTTCCCACTACTAACCTGTATACTTAAGAGTGGATAAAATAGTAAATTTTATGTTCTGGGGCGTGTGTGTGTGTGTGTGTGTGTGTGTGTGTGTGTGTGTGTGTGTGTGTGTGTGTGTGTGTGTGTGTGTGTGTGTGTGTGTGTTTGGTGGCTGGCCAGTACAGGGACCGAACCCTGGACTTTGCTGTTAACAGCACCAGTTTCTAACCAACTGAGCTAACCAGCCAGTACCTGTTGTGTGTTTTTCATCACAACTAAAAAGAGAGATAGTGCTGAAAACACTAAAAAGATGAGACAAAGGATACATGAAAATCCACCAAGTTAGCCAAACCAGAGCTTTAAGAAAAATCCACACTTTTTCTCTCTCACCCACAAGTCAAGACGAATCAGCTTCTCCTATGCATTCTGCCTTCTTAGCAATGTTCACGTTTGCTGCCTCCTCTCTGTTTCCATGGACCCTGCCTCTACTTGGTTTCTTCTCTCTTTGCCATATGATTTGCACTATCCTCCTCCCTAGCTCATATTTTCAGTCTGCAGTTTCTGCTTAGACACTTTGTCTTCCACGTTGATAGTGGAGTCGGTTCTCTGTATCCACGGATTCTGCATTCCTGGACTCAATCAGGGATCAAAAATATTCGGAAAAACACAATAATAAAAAATAACATTACAACAATAAAAAGTAATACAAACATTAAAAATACAGTATAAAAACAATTCACATAGCATTTACATTGTATTAAGAATTATAAGTGATCTAGAAGTGATTTAAAGCACAGAGAAAGATGTACATAGGTTATACACAAATACATGACATTTTATATAAGGACCTTAGGCATCAGGAATTTTGGTATTTGCCAGGGTCCCGGAACCAATTCCCTGTGACTGAGAGACCACTGTATTGGCTGCTCTCCACAAGCCACTCCAATCTATTCTTTGTCCATTTCCACCTTCTCTGTGCCCTGGAGGATGACTGTGTGGACTTCAACACCAGCATCTTGTCTCTGGTATCTGGTTGAGTTCAGTTCATAGGAGACACTGTCAGCAGATCAGAATGTGGGAGGAGAGCAGGCCAGGAAATTTAATCCCTTATGTATGTCCTGCCAGGCTGTGGTTTGTCAGGGACTGTGTTACTATACTCATGGCATCGGTTCCAGTTAGGCACCTCCCATCCCTTCGCTAGAGCTCTCTCCTCCCCTTGACCCTTCAGTCACAGGGGTGGTGCTGTGGATTGAATTTTCCCCACAAACCCAGTGAAGCTGGATCCCCATTGTAACAGTGTTAAGAGGGTGGGAAAGGAGACCATGGCACTTTTGAAAGGTACAGCCTTTAAGAGGTGATTGGGGTGTGAGGACTTTGCTGTCATAAATGGATTAATCCATTCATGGATTAATGGGTTAATGGTTTAATAGATTATCAAGGGTGTGGACTGGTGACTTCATAAGGAGAGCAAATGAAAACATGAATAAGCACTTTGCCATTCTCACCATGTGATGTCCTGTGTTGCCATGGGATTCTGTACATGGCCCTCACCAAAAAGAAGGTCCTCACCAGAGATGTCCCCTGGACCTTGGGCTTCCTAGCCTCTAAAACTGTAAGAAATAAAAATCATTTTCTTGTAATTTACCCAGGTATTCTGTTATGAGCATAGAAATTGGACTAATACAGGAGGAAATGGCACCCTGGGGTGCTTCATCACCACTTGTTAGTCCTCTTAGGTCTTCCCACATCTTTATAAATGGGCTTTTATTAAAAATTTGTTAATAAGAACTCCAAATGGGCCCTCTGTTTACTGCTAGGATATGAAAAATGCAGTCATCACTGAGATCTAAGACCTGGCTCTGCCTTTCTCTACACAGAACCTTCCATGGCTTCCCATTTGTGCCAGGTTAAAGACCACGTTTGTCAGCCTGAAAATTCAACAGCCTTCTTATCTGGCCCTGGATAATGGATTCTCTGTTCAGACTCATCTCCAGCAACAAACCCCCAGAAGACACTTTCCCCGTAGCTATGCCAAATACCTGGCACATCCAGAATAAACCAACATTCTCTTAATCACCTGTGTCTTAGCACATGCTCTTCCTTGTACCTCAAGCTCTTGTCTCTACTTAATGATTGAGTGAACTCCTGCTCATTCCTCACAGCTCTGCTCAGTGGCTGCCTCCTCCTGGACACACTCCCTGACTCCTGGCTGGGTCAAAGCCCTTACCTGGAGCTCTTACAGGGACCTGTGCTACTTCCGTCATGACACCTATCTTATTATATTGTGATTGTCTGAATATAAATTTCTTCCAAATGCTTGACCATGCAAAACTTATCTTCCTTTTTAAAATGTTGCTGTAGAAATAAGACATGCACATGTTAACCCAAACTTAAAAAATACAAGGGATATAACATGAAACGTGAACATTTCACCTTTCATTCTTTTTAACTCTTTGTCCTCATAACTTCTCATTTTTGTTCCCTGATAAAACTGGCACCCATACAAATCTTTCTACCTCTCTGCAATCCTTTCTCTTTAAAGTTGTCTTCCATAACATTGCTTTAAAAAAAAATCTTTATCAAGGTAAAATTCATGTACAAAACCTGCACACATTTAATGTCTACACCTCGATGAGTGTGAATATGTGCACATCCTCATCATATCAACAACACCAATGTACTGAACATATCATTTACCTCCATAAAATTGTTTTAAAAATAAAGGAATTTAAATTGTTTTCAGTGATAAGGATAACCCACACTTACTGTACCTAGGGGACTTCTTTATTTTGGTACCATCATGTGTTTGCTCTGTCCTGAGCCAGTGGTACATACCACACTGAGGAAACTCATCCTTTCTACAGCATTCTTCATCTTTAGCATTTCGTGGACACTTCATATAAACTTTAGAATTGTCTAGCTCTCTAAAAAATATACCTGGGATATGCCTTACATTTATAGAGAAACTTGGAGAAAATTAAACTTTTTACAATGTTGAGTTTCTGTGACCTTGGTTTTATAAGGCTGCGCTCTAAGCAACTGAGCCAACCAGCCAACCCTGAGTTTTACACTTATAAACATGATATACCTTTGCATTTAGTTAAGTCTCATGTTATTCAATAAAATTATGCTATATTCTCCATAGAGGTCTTCAGTATATTTCTTTCTTTTTTTTATTTTACTTCTCAATATACATTGTAGTTGATTTTCATGCCTAACCCATTCCTCTCCACCCCCTTCCCTCCCCCACCCCATCGTATCTGTTCACTTGACTTAAATAGTTCAAGGAATTTTTGTGGATATTCTGTCTTCTACTCCACCCCACCCCCCTTGATTTGTTTGTGTGTTTATTTATTTATTTATTTTTAGTTCCCACAATAAGTGAGAACATGTGGTATTTCTCTTTCTGTGCCTGACTTGTTTCACCTAATATAATTTTCTCTAAGTCCATCCACATTGTTGCAAATGGCAACATTTCATTCTTTTTTATTGCAGAGTAGTGTTTCATTGTGTAGATATACCACATTTTCCTTATCCAGTCATCAGATGATGGACATTTGGGCAGGTTCCAATTCTTGGCTATTGCAAATAGAGCTGATGTAATGGACATATGTTTTTCTGGAGGTGTTGCAATTTTTCATAGTATTTTTTTTATTAGATTTTGTAATTGGGTACTGCTGCTGTACAGAAATGATTTGATTTGTTTTATGTTTTCATTTTCTCAAAATCCTGATAGACTTTAAATTTTGTACGTAGAAAATCACATTGCCTGAAAATAATTTAGAATATTTTTTCTCTCTAGCCCTCCCACCTCTCATTTTTTATTATGTCTCTTTTACATCAGTTAGGACACATTAGTAGAAGATTGAATACTAGTGAAGATAGCATTAAACCTAGATTTGTTCCTATTTTAATGGAATTGATCTAAACTTTATCTTAATATGATATTTGTGTATGTTTGTTGCTAGAAAACCTTTATTATGTTTATGTGGTTCTTTCTCTCCTTAATTTATTAATATTTTTAAACCATAAATTACAAGTGCTGCTTATACTAATATAGAGCAAATATCCTCTTCTTACTTCAAATTCACTCTCCTTACCTTCAACCAACCTAACTCACTCTGAGTCTCTCTCCTTCAGACCCTTGTTGCAGGGGTCCACCAGGAAGTGACAAGTGCCCAGCTGACCAACTGGGCCTTCAAATGCAGGACAGCCCATGCTGTGTGCCCACAGTCCACAGAGCCTGTGGCTGAGTCCAGCACAAACTCAGCTAGCACCAGACACTGACCCCAGTCCCACCTGGTGTCTGCAGGAGAGGACACATGAAGTTACTCTTGAAAAAGCCTGAAAAGATACACGAAATTGACAAACCTTTAGCTAGACTAAACAAGAAAAAAGAGACCCAAATAAATAAAATCAGAAACACAAAAGGAGACATTACAACAGATACAGCCAAAATACAAAGAATCAGTAGGGACTTTTATAAACAACTGTATGGCAATAAATTAAAAAAACTAAAGGAAATAAACAAATTACTGAACACATACCACCCACCAAGGTTGAACCAAAAAGAAATGGAAAACCTGAACATACTAAAAACAAGTAATGACACTGAATCAGTGAACTGGAGAGCAGGGCTGAGGTGTCAGAGCCACAGCCCAACAGCACGGGTATAGAGGGTGGGCAGGACAAGAGCACCATAGCCCACCCAGGGTGTTCCTGCTCTGGAGACCATGAAGGAAACTGGAACTGAGTATCCTCTCAATGTGCCAAACACCTCTGTGCCGTGCATCTCACAGATATGATTATATTAAGTTGTCAGGAGAGTTTTCTGGTTACCCTTTTGCCTTTGGGGAACCTAAGGGTTTGTGTGAAAATGCATTGCCTAAAACTCTTCAGTCTGTTAGGACCACAAGTTGAACCAGTAAATTTCCCAGACCCTTTTTTGCCCTGTCTCTCTATCATCGTACCATCCATTCATCCATCCATCCATCTTTCCTTCATTCCATCAATCCATTCACCCTTCCAATCACCCGTCAACCCACTAATCCATCCACTTATCATTTATATCTATCTATCATCTCTCTATGAGGATACTTCAAAAAGTTCACGGAAAGTTGTGTATTATCTTTTAATGCTATTTTTCTACAAACTTTTCAAATTACCCTTGTATATCTTTCTATTTATCTATCTGTCTACTTAGCTATTATAAGTTAATAATGTGTGGGTTTAATCTGGATGTGGGTTTGGCCTAGCTATGAAACACTTCACTAGAAATGCCTTCTGGTGATATGGTGACAAATGTTTGAGGTGATGGATATGCCAAATACCCTGATGTAATCATTGCACACAGTACAAATGTACCCAAATATCACATTGTACTCCATAAATATATACAATTATCATGGGTCAATTAAGAAAAAATAAACTAAAAAGAGAAAATTCCGAGACAGAAGTAGATTAGATGTTACTAGAAACTGAAGGCAGGGAATAATGAGAAGTTATATCTTAATGGATACAGAGTTTATGTTTAGGAAATGAAAAGAGTTTTGAAATAGATAGAGGTAGTTGTTGGTTACACAGCATTGTCAATGCAATTAATTCCACACAATTGCATGTATGAAAATGCTTAATATGGCAGTTTTTATGTTATACACACTTTTACCACAATAAAAAAGAAGAAGAAGAAGAAGAAATACTGAAAGGAAAAGAAAAATAAAGAAATGCCTTCCAGAAACCAAGCCACCCTGTGGCTCACCTGCAGGAAGCTCAAATTGGGCCTGGGAGCCAATTGCCTCCCTTCCTGTGAGGCTATGGATACTGAGCCCCATGATGTGGCCCTGTGAGCACATCCTGCACAATTTCTGACTTCAGAGCCTGTTCTCTCACCACAGGACAAGCACAGAGCAGACTGGAGAGGCTGGGCCATGTCCTCCAATCCCACCACCCTCCTGGCCTTGCTGATTCCAGGATCCAAGGGGAGACAATTCGAGGGGCAGAGTGAGTGGGTGGGAGGCCAGGAGGCTTTGGGAGGGCAGGTTCAGGTTCCATCTCTGGTCCAGGATACTCTGAGCCTAGGAGGAAGGAGAGTCTCCCCCTGCAGATGCCTGCCCACTCCATGTCACATGGTTCTGAGCCTACCACAAAGGGTCCTGAGGCCTCTAGTATGTCATAGAAATTGGAGATGAGTTTACATTCAATATAGGAAAGACTGTGGGGAGTTTGGTTGTGAGGTTGCCCTGGGCCTTGTCTGAATCCTGCTAAAGAGGAAGGAAACTATCTTACTTAGAGTTAATGTCAATTAGGGTGGTTTGAAGATTGCAAGGAGCTAAATCTCTGCCTGCATCAGACTGACCTTGAACCACAGTTTAAGGACACCAGGAGGTGGGCATTTTTCTCACTGGGTCTTCTCTTCCAGTGCTCTGCCTTGGCCAGATGGTTCACACGCAGAAGGGTGAGTCATTTCTACAAGATTCCTAACCTCCTTCCACCCTAAGGGCCACTCTGGATGGGAGACATGTTGATTCTGGGAGTGATCTAAACCACAAGTTACATCACATTAATATTTCTCATCAGTCTTATGACAGTTTCAAATACCTGCAAGATATCTATAATTTGTAGAGGGTTAGAAATTTTGATTCCTATTTGATTTTTAGTATAGGGTTTTTAGGTAATGCATGTATGGGACAAAAGTCCTCAGACAGGAAGCAAGAGCTTACAGCTAGCAGGCAAGAGCCCACCGAATCAATTCTAATCACTGTCTAGGTAAGGAATTATATACACTGATTGTTAATATAATGGGCTCATTGGAAGATTTTGTGAGAAGGAAACTCACACAGGCTTAAAGCCTTTAATGTGAACAAGAGAACTGAAACTAAACAGGGATTGTTCTGAAGGCAATAACCCTTAATACAACAAAGCTTAAATGATGGGATAATACGTGACTTGAGATTTCCAAGGATGTTTTGCTAGATTAGTTAGTACATGGTTTGTTTTTTTTTTTCTTCCACATTTTGCTTTAAGCTGTTTCTTTGAGTTTCTCAAGAAGTCAGGCACTTTCTTGATTGTCTTACTGTTTCTTTTGCATGTCCCATAGCTTAAATTTATGACTCTTTTGACGGTATATTGTTTAAACTATTTTGAACCGTGCACGCTTGGATGAAGATTGTTACATAGCCAATTTCTCTATGTTCTTACTATGATTGATTAACCATCTGTTCTTTTCCTGTAATTTCCTTGTCTTTTCAATAAAAACTGAGGCAAAAACCGACTCAGGGCTGTACCCAGTTTCTCCTTTTAACAGAGGAGTTGCTGAGGTGCAGTCCCTTTGGGCTTCTCATAGCATTCGTGTTTCTTTGAGTAATCTTTTTGCATCTCTGTTACACAGCGAGAGGTGTAACCATAATTGATTTACATACACCTCAGATTCAGCATGTCCAAAATGGGGCTCATGATTCTTGTCCATGCAAACCTGATTCTCCATACCTGTCCCTCCACACATACACTTTGTTTTCTCAATGAATGTCATTGGTCCTGGACCAGACAACAGATAGTCATCCTTGGTTCCTCCTACATTGGGCCACATTTAATCAGTCACAGAATCCTGAGGATTTTTACCTTCTCAATGGTTTCACGTCTGCTTGCATCTCTTCCTAAGTGCTCTCTTCTCCAACTGAAGCTCTATCAGAGATCAAGTGGCAGCTCCAGGATATCAACAGGGAAGCCGACTCTGTCATTCTTCTCCATAATCTTAGTTCTTGGCCACTAGCATTAAGGTCACCTCTTGATGCAAGATGGCTGCTGTTGCTCTAGCCGTTGCCTCTGTTTGCAGGCCAGAAGGTGAGAAAAAGGGAGAAATAAGAAAAGGGCCCTCTTGGTCTAATTGTCCTCTTTAATCTCCCTTCTGGAAATTTCACCAACAAGGCTTCATCTCACTGCCAAAGACATGATCACATGGCTGCACAGAACGATCCTGGGGTTGTCAAATGTTCTCTTTGGTTCCACAAAGCACTGGGCCCAGATAAAGACTGCTCTGATTCAAGTGAGGACATGGAATGCAGATGTGGTGGAAGCAATGACGATTTCTGTATTATTTCTCTCCTATCCCTCTCAGGGAGGAAAAGGCTATTTCCTCATGATGGACACTGAGATTTCTGCTCTGCTTCCCTCCTAGAGGTTCTTCCCAGAGCCTCTATCTTGGCCAATCCAGACTCGACGATCCCCCAAGGGAGGCCTGTGACCATCATGTGCCAGGATCCTGGAGGGGCTGAGATAGTCCACCTGGAGAAGAAGGGAATCTTTGAATTCAGAGATGAAACAACACTTTGGCATTTGAGACAGAGGCCAGATTCCTCCTCACCACAATGAGTGAAGACACTGCTGAGTATTATTACAGCTACTATTATAAAAGGTTCACCTGGTCCCAGCCCAGTGAATACCTGGAGTTGGTGGTGACAGGTAAGGACATCCCCCGGGCCCCTGCTTCAGTCTCAGCCCTGCCCTCAGGTCTGTTCCCAGGTCCCTGGGCTCCATCCACAGTTGCTGTCCTCTGTCTGCAACCTCTCCTGCCCTTCTGGCCCCCCAAGCCCTCTCCTCCCTCTCTCCCTTTGCACACATGTCACCCCAGTCCTCATACCCACTTAGGTCCCTGAGCCATCGTCTCATCTGGACATCACCGAAGACCTGGACACTCAGTTCCATCATCTCAGTAGACATGGAGCTAACCCTGCTGGGTTGGGTGGGGAGTGGTTTCCAGGGATTGGATGGGGAGCAGACCCTCTTCGGGTTAATGTGTGTCTTTTCACTCAGGATGGACCTGCTCCCTGTTCCCTTCCGCTGAGCCAGATCCTGTGGTGGCCTCAGGCTATATGCCCCCCTGGTGTGGTCCACCCTCCCATGGGACAGGTCACATGGTCCAGGGATAGCCCCTGACTAGGGCTGGATCATGCTTTGGAGGGTCTTTTGGGATGAGACTGTCTATGCACACATGTGTGGTCAGCCCCAGAGATGTCCTGAAGTCAGGGTCCAGCAAGAGTGTCTGATTCACCTTAGAAAGGTAGGGGGGATTTTCTCCTTCAAAGCTGAGACTTTTTCCTATTTGTCTCTTTATTCTTCTTTAATTCACACAACCCATGAGTTGGATGCACAGTGTACAGGAGTCACCACTATCATATAGGTCTGCGAGATATGCACCTGAGCCTTCGACCACCCCCCCTCACACACACACACACACACACACACTAATCTGGGGAGACTTACAGGTTGCACAGTTACTACAGCCTCCAGGACCCCCTGTCCTTTGGTCAGGAGAGGAGATCCCCCATCTCACCCATGTCTGTCCAGGGACCAGCTGGTTTGTTCTAATGTTTCAGGGAGAGGGTGGATTTTCTGAGGAAGCATCCAGCCCCTCAGCAGGTTGGGGGCAGAGAGGGTGCCGTCTTTGTGCTCCTAGGTCTCCCTGTCCCACTTTCTAGGAGTCCAGAGGTTGTCACTTATAACTTAGAGGTGGAAAGAAGGAGGCCAGGAGGCCTCAAGGGGATGCCACATGAAGTGAGGGGCCAGCTGAGTATGGACAAACAGAAGGGGCTCAGGCTCCCAGCACTTCTCTGGACACAGGAAACCCTGGGAACTTCAGGTCTCTCGCCAAGCCACCCTCCTTGGCTGGGAGGGAGCAGAGGCCTCAGCCTGGAGCGTCCACTCCTGGGGGCTCCACTGGGGACTGGGTTGAGGTGGCCTCTCTGCCCTGCCTGTTTGGAGGACAGTCTGGGTTTTCATGGGGCCAAGACTGACGTTCTCAGAGCACTGGTTCACTCCCCACCATGTCCCCAGAACCTGACACCAATACTGATGTTTATGGGACTCTCTGCCAGGCCCTGGGTAAGCATTTCCTTCTGAGAACACCATGAGGGAGATGCTCTTTTTGTCCCTATTTGGGCAGAAGCACATAAGGTAAAAATTTTGAAAGTCCCATAGCACGTGAGGTAGCCGGACTCTGAGCTCCGACCTCTGACCAGCAATCTCCACTGCCCTCTGGCGGGCGGGGGAGTCTTATATTGACACCGCTGTCAGCAAGAGTGGGACCTGAACATACATCGTGTGGAGAGTGGAAGTGGGTGGTGATATTAGTCACGAAAGGAGGTTGCGTTACACCACATCTGTGCTGGGCAGTACAGATGTGTGGACCCCTGGTGAAAGAGGTCCTCTAGGGATAGCTCTTGATGCAAGAGATCCCAAGAGGGTGCAGTGAGGGAGAAAGAGCCCATCAAGGAGAGATGTGTCTGTCTTTGTGTCTGTGTGTGTGTGTACGCCTATATATATCCATCTATATAGATATGCGTGTAGTGCTTTTAAACATGACAAGCTCTATGCAGACCACAGTGATATAGTCACTGCATGTACACTTCAAGCAGATGTATATCATACATCACAAACCCTTTTAAGGGGATGTTGCCTCAGTGCAGGGAAGTGGCTCCTGAAAAGTGATGAGGATATGCGGCCAGGCTGAGTCCCCCCCGTTACTCACACCCACTCTCAGACTGTCATGGCCCTTGTCTGCCTCCCTACTGGTGGATGGGGTTAAGGGGCCCTCACCATCTGGATCTGTCTTTTCGACTGTGTGGATGGGTTTCAATCTCACTGTCTCCCTCTGGTATTTGAATGGAACCTTCTAGAAGGAAGAGAGCCCAGCACGAGGCCTCTCTGGACCCTACCCATCGCTCCCCTCCCTATCCCTGCATACCTGGTGGCCTTGGTCCTATCATGACTTTATCAATGTCTGTGAGGCTCATGGCTCTGATCCCACAGAAGAACGCGATGCCTCCATGGTCCTTTTGCACGGAGGTTTCAGCAGGACCTACAGACCCTAGTGTTCTGACAATCTACACTCCCACGGGAGGCTGGCTCCCAGGGACCCACTGGGACTGGAGATCCCAGCGCCAGGTCCCTCCCCAACCCCATGAGCTCCCAGAGTCCTCTTCACTATGTGCTCAGGACAATGTCCCTGGAGACCTCTGTATATTGGAACAAAGGAGTGCCACTGAGGGGAAAGTGATCAAAATTGATCCTTTCTCTCTGAGGGATAGACACACAAGGAGTCATTCTAAATTCATGCTATTCATGACTCTTTCCCAAGATGCTTAGATGTTGGTATTTAAAGCCATGAGTGGAGGGATGAGGAATGCACAAATGTGAACTAGGAAACAAATGGGCCGAAATGAGGTGGGCAGAGCAGAGGCACCCTTGATCCCCCCAAAAGTCTCAGCCCCTCACCCCAGAGCCAGGATAACAAGCTCAGGGGCTGAAAGCACAGGAGGAAGGTGGCCAAGCCAGGGGTCCTTGGCACTGAAGGGAGCAGGTGCCCTGTCTCTTGCAGTGAGCTGGGTGGATACTCACCAAGTACTGAAATTTTCTTGCATCCTCTTAAAAACAGAAGGCCTGTTTGTCCTTCCACTACCACCTCCAGTTTACTCCTGGGAAATTTAAAATCCAACAGGGAGTGAGATTCTCCCTAGATCCCAGCCAAATTGAATCAAAGGCAGGAGTGAATATTCCATCTTTGTCCTGCCCTGTGGCCTTCCTATCAATTGGTTGTGGGACCAGGGGGTGTAAACCAGGGATATTGGGGTGTTGTGGGGTGGAGGCCAAGAGAGCCATTGGAGGCAAGGCTGGGGAATTCCCAGTGAAGGGAAGGTCATGCAGAGGACTCAAGATGCCCAGGTCAGTGTGAAAAGGGAAGGAGAAGCTACCCCAACACGTGACCAGCCCTTTCTGACTCCTAGGAGCCCTTGATGAAGTTATCCTTCCACCCATTGAGATGGTCTCTCTAACAGGTAAGTCACCTGGGAATCATACCATGGAGAAGTGCTGGGGGTGGGGGCAAGTTCTGGTGGGTAAAGTGGGGAAGAAGCTCCTATTTCAGGGGTTCTTGGCTGGGATGGGCTTTGTCCATGTGTCAGTGACCACCCCCACCCTCATCCTTCTGCTTTGAGCTCCCACCTCCCAAAACTGCATGGTGGAAAACTGTCTGCATGGGCCTGGCCAGTGTGGTCTTGCTGATCCTGGTATGGATTCTGGCAGAAGCTTGGCACAACCAGTGCAGATTTCAACAAGGACTGCAGGGATGAAGATAAAAGGGAGCTTGCCAGAGACATTAGACTCCAGGGCCCCAGGAAGGATATCCTCAAGGGCTCTGAGTCTCATGCTGGAGCCCAAAGAGACTCAGAGCCCACCGTAGACTGTGTGCCCCATGGGGCACCCAGTGGGGAGGCTGCCCCTGCTGGATCTGGACTCGTTCTTGGAAGCACATCAGAGAGCAGAGGTGATGTGTCCCAGCCTCTCCTTGGTTTGTTTGTCTCTTGTCTGTGAGGGTTTGCCTCTACATCTGATGCTTATAATCATGGCCCCTTGTCTCACTCCTTTCTGGGTCTCTTTTCCCTCCAAGTTCTAAGAAAGTATCCCATGTTACTCCAGCCTCTACTTCCTCCTTCATTTTTCTCCTACCTAATTTCAGAGGCTACTATGGCTCAGCCCAAGTCATTTCTTCAGCCTTCTCTCCTTAAAGCTAAAGTGTCATGAAAGCTAAAGTGAACCTCTTGTAGGAAGCATATAGTTGGATCTTATTTTTTCTAAACCATTGAGCCTCTCTGTGTCTTTTAATTGGAGAATTTAAGTAATTTATATTTAAAGTAATTATTGATAGGTAAGGAATTACTACTGCTATTTTGTTGATTGTTTTCTGACACTTCTGGGGGTTTCCTGTAACCTTCTTCTCTTGCTGTCTTCATTTGTAATTTTATGATTTTTTTTTGTAGTGGTATTCTTTGATTTTTTTGTTCCCTTTAACTTTTGTGTGTCTACTACAGTTTTTTTGTTTGTGGTTACCATGAGAGTTACATAAGACATGTTATAATTATAATGGTCTATTTTAAGCTGAAAACACCTTAACTTCAATTGAATGAAAAACTCTACATTTTAACTTTTTCTACCCCCACCTTTTATGCTATTGATGTCACAACTTACATGTTTTATATATCATGTATTCATTAATAAATTACTGTAGCTATAGTTATTTTTAATACTTTTGTCTTTAACTTTTATAACTTAAGTTAAAAGTGATATATGGGTTCCCTGAACCAGCATCTTGCAGGTGGGCACGCAGGTGCCAGCCAGCAGAACCATGGCTCCACGCGGCTCCCTCACCCTGCCGCCTTGGACCCAGACAGGTGGGGAACTCCAGGACCCGCCCCTGCACCCTGAACCTGCACCGTGCAGTTGAGCCCACTAGTACCAGCCAGCAGAACTGCATGGCTCCACATGGCCCCTCACACTGCCACCTTGTACCCAGGCAGAGGGGAGCTCCAGGCTCTGTCCCCGTGCCCTGAACCAGCACCACACAGGTGAGCCCACCAGGGGCAGCTGGCAACAACACCAGCCAGCAGAACCACGTGGCTCCACGCAGCCCCTCATCCTGCCACAGACCCAGGGGGAGCACCAGCCTATGGTTCCTACACACCAAGTTTGGCCAAGAAGAACTCTATGTGCTATGGGCTCATTCTATGACCACAGAGTCTAGAATAGGAACCAAGGTGGTTTAACATAACCACCACCACACAAACTGTCAAGCAAAGACAATTCCCCTCCCCATAGTAGCAACCAAGGCCACTCCGCAGCCAACCTCAGTGTAATAGAAGAAGCAAACCCCCTACCAAATGGCCAAACATCAGCAAAAAAACACTAGAAGCACAAACAATCAAGAAGAAATGACACCACTGAAAGGATACAGTAATGTGCCAAAGTTAGACTCCATGGAACAAGGAATCCTCGAAATGTCTGAAAAAGAATTTTGAGCAATGATCTTCAGAAAACATGAAGAAATAAAGGAAGACTCAATTAGAGAACACAACAAAACAAGAAAAAACATCCAGAATATGAAGGGGGAAATCTACAAAGAGATTAATACCACAAAAAAGAGTGTAGCAGGACTTCTAGAAATGAAAGACAATGAAATAAAAAACACAACTGAGAGCTTGAGCAGCAGGGTAGAGCAAGCAGAAGAAAGAATTTCAGAGCTTGAAGATGGCCTTTTGGAAATAACTCAGGCAGACAAAAAAAAGGAAAAAAGAACTAAAAATAATGAAGAAAATCTACAAGAGATAGCAGACAACCTCAAGCACTCTAACATCCAAATTGTGGGTATTCCTGAAGGGCGGGAGAAAGGAAAATGTATCAAAAACCTATTCAAGGAAATAGTAACAGAAAACTTCCCAGGTGTAGGGCAAGATACAGACCTTCAGATCCAGGAAGGTTAAAGGTCCCCAAACAGATTCAATCCAAAAAGATCCTCCCCAAGACATAGTATAGTTAAATTCACAAAGCTCAAAGACAGAGAGAATTCTACAAGCAGCAAAAGAAAAGCATCAGCTCACTTATAGGGGAACCCCCATCAAACAAATAGCAGACTTCTCAACTGAAACCCTACAGCCAGAAGAAAGTGGAATGAATATTCAAAATACTTAAAGAAAAAACTTCCAGCAAAGAATTCTTTACCCAGCAAGGTTCTCCTTCAGAAATGAGGGCGAAATAGTGTATTTTCCAGACAAACAAAAGTTGTGGGAATTCACCACCACACGACCAGCCCTGCAAGAAATTCTCAAGGGAGTCAGTCATCTGGAATCTGAAAAATGGTGACCATCATCACGAACACACAAGAAAGAGCCAGCAAGAAAGAGAAAGAAGCTAAATCATTCTGCTTTAAATTCCTTACTCACATCGAAGAAGAAAAATAAAAGGGGAAATAATGATCAAAAGATATTTAAACCACCTAAACAAGTAGCAATTAAATGACAGGAATTAAGCAACACTTGTCAGTAAGTACCCTAAATGTGAATGGACTAAACTCCCCATTCAAAAGCACAGACTGACTGACTGGATTAAAAAGCTAGACCCAAGGATATGCTGTCTTCAAGAGACCCACCTCACCTGTAAAGACACTCATAGACTAAAAGTGAAGGGATGGAAAAAGATATACCATGCAAATGAAAACCAAAAACAAGCAGGAGTAGCTATTCTGATATTGGACAAAATAGACTTTAAACCAAAAAACATTTAAAAAGACAAAGAAGGTCATTATATAATGATAAAGGGAACTATCCAGCTAGAAGATATAACAATCATAAACATATATGCACCCAATACCAGAGCACCCAGATATATCTGATATTAGACCTAAAGAAGGAGATAGGCCCTAATACCTTAATAGTGGGTAATCTGAACACCCCTCTTTCAGTATGGAACAGGACTTCCAGACAACAGGTCAACAAACAGACACAGGATTTAATCTACACCCTAGACCAACTGGACTTGGCAGATATATACAGAACATTTCAGCCAACAGCTAAAGAATACACTTTCTTCTCATCAGCTCATGATACATTCTCCAGGGTAGCTCACATATTAGGTCACAAATCTAGTCTCAGCAAATTTTAAAAAACTGAAATCATTCCAACAATCTTTTCAGATCACAATGGACTAAAACTGGAGATAAACAATGAGCAAATTGTTGGAAGCTATACAAACACATGGAAAATAAATAATAGGCTCGTAAATGACCTATGGGTCCAAGAAGAAATTAAACAGGAAATCAAAAAATTTCTAGAAACTAATGAAAATAAAGATACATCACACCAAAAGCAGTACTAAGAGGCAAATTTATTGCAGTAAATGCTTATATCAAAAAAAAAAAATGGAAAGACTCCAAATAAAACAATCTAATGCTACACCTCAAAGAACTTGAAAAACAACAATAATCCAAACCTAAAGGCAGTAGACGGAAAGAAATAAGTAAGATCAGAGCAGAACTAAATGAAGTAGAGACCCCAAAAAACAATAGAAAAGATCAACAAAACTAAAATTTGGTTTTTGGAGAAGATAAACAAAATAGACACACCATTAGCTAGTTTAAAAAAAAAAAAAAAAAAAAAGGAGAGAGATGACCCAAATATCAAAAATCAGAAAAGAAAGGGAGACATTACAACTGACACCACAGAAATACAAAGAATCATCAGCGACTATTACAAACAACTGTATGACAACAAATTTGAAAATCTGGAAGATATTGATAAGTTCTTAGACACATATAAATTACCAAGACTGAATCAAGAAGAAATAGAAAACCTGAACAGACCAATAACAAGCAAGGAGATTGAATTGGTAATTAGCAATCTTCCAACAAAAAAACATGTCCAAGTCCGGATGGCTTTATGGCTGAATTTTATCAAACTTTTATTTTATTTTTTTTTTTTTTAATTTTATTTTGTCGATATACATTGTAGCTGATTATTGCTCCCCATCACCAAAACCTCCCTCCCTTCTCCCTCCCCCCTCCCCCCCAACAATGTCCTTTCTGTTTGCTTGTTGTATCAACTTCAAATAATTGTGGTTGTTATATCTTCTTCCCCCCCCCCCCGGTTTGTGTGTGTGTGTGTGTATGTGTGTGTGTGAATTTATATATTAATTTTTAGCTCCCTCCAATAAGTGAGAACATGTGGTATTTCTCTTTCTGTGCCTGACTTGTTTCACTTAATATAATTCTCTCAAGGTCCATCCATGTTGTTGCAAATGGCAGTATTTCATTCGTTTTTATAGCTGAGTAGTATTCCATTGTGTAGATGTACCACATTTTCCGTATCCACTCATCTGATGATGGGCATTTGGGCTGGTGCCAACTCTTGGCTATTGTAAAGAGTGCTGCGATGAACATTGGGGAACAGGTATACCTTCGACTTGATGATTTCCATTCCTCTGGGTATATTCCCAACAGTGGGATGGCTGGGTCGTATGGTAGATCTATTTGCAATTGTTTAAGGAACCTCCATACCATTTTCCATAGAGGCTGCACCATTTTGCAGTCCCACCAACAATGTATGAGAGTTCCTTTTTCTCCGCAACCTCGCCAGCATTTATCGTTCATAGTCTTTTGGATTTTAGCCATCCTAACTGGGGTTAGATGGTATCTCAATGTGGTTTTGATTTGCATTTCCCGGATGCTGAGTGATGTTGAGCATTTTTTCATATGTCTGTTGGCCATTTGGATATCTTCCTTAGAGAAATGCCTACTTAGCTCTTTTGCCCATTTTTTAATTGGGTTGCTTGTTTTCTTCTTGTAAAGTTGTTTGAGATCCTTATATATTCTGGATATTAATCCTTTGTCAGATGTATATTTTGCAAATATTTTCTCCCACTCTGTTGGTTGTCTTTTAACTCTTTTAATTGTTTCTTTTGCTGTGCAGAAGCTTTTTAGTTTGATATAATCCCATTTGTTTATTTTTCCTTTGGTTGCCCGTGCTTTTGGGGTCGTATTCATGAAGTCTGTGCCCAGTCCTATTTCCTGAAGTGTTTCTCCTATGTTTTCTTTAAGAAGTTTTATTGTCTCAGGGTGTATATTTAAATCCTTAATCCATTTTGAGTTGATTTTAGTATACGGTGAGAGGTATGGATCTAGTTTCATTCTCCTGCATATGGATATCCAGTTATCCCAGCACCACTTGCAGAAGAGGCAGTCCCTTCCCCAGTGAATAGGCTTGGTGCCTTTGTCAAAGATCAGATGGCAGTAAGTGTGTGGGTTGATTTCTGGATTCTCTATTCTATTCCATTGGTCAGTGTGTCTGTTTTTATGCCAGTACCATACTGTTTTGCTTATTATAGCTTTGTAGTATAGCTTAAAGTCAGGTAGTGTTATGCCTCCAGATTTATTTTTTTGGCTGAGCATTGCTTTGGCTATTCGTGGTCTTTTATTGTTCCATATAAATGTCTGAATAGTTTTTTCCATTTCTGAGAAAAATGTCTTTGGAATTTTGATGGGGATTGCATTGAATTTGTATATCACTTTCGATAGTATGGACATTTTCACTATGTTGATTCTTCCAATCCAAGAGCATGGAATATCTTTCCATCTTCTTGTATCCTCTCTAATTTCTCTCAGCAGTGGTTTGTAGTTCTCATTATAGAGATTTTTCACCTCCTTGGTTAACTCAATTCCTAAGTATTTTATTTTTTTGCTGGCTATTGTAAATGGGCAGGCTTTCTTGATTTCTCCTTCTGCATGTTCACTATTGGAGAAAAGAAATGCTACTGATTTTTGTGTGTTGATTTTGTATCCTGCTACTGTGCTGAAATCATTTATCAATTCCAACAGTTTTTTTGTAGAGGTTTTAGGCTGTTCGATATATAGGATCATGTCATCTGCAAACAGGGACAGTTTGACTTCATCTTTTCCAATCTGGATGCCCTTTATTTCCTTCCCTTCTCTGATTGCTCTGGCTAGTACTTCCAACACTATGTTGAATAGGAGTGGTGAGAGTGGGCATCCTTGTCTAGTGCCTGTTCTTAAAGGAAAAGCTTTCAGCTTTTCCCCATTCAGGATGATATTGGCAGTGGGTTTGTCATATATGGCTTTAATTATGTTGAGATACTTTCCCTCTATACCTAACTTATAGAGGGTCTTTGTCATGAATGAGTGCTGAACTTTATCAAATGCTTTTTCAGCATCTATAGAGATGATCATATGGTCCTTGTGTTTGAGTTTATTAATATGGTGTATCACATTTATTGATTTGCGTATGTTGAACCAGCCTTGCATCCCTGGGATGAATCCCACTTGATCGTGATGAATAATTTTTCGTATGTGTTGCTGTATTCTGTTTGCTAGTATTTTAGTGAGGATTTTGCATCTATATTCATCAAGGATATCGGCCTGTAGTTTTCTTTTTTGGTTATATCTTTACCTGGTTTTGGTATCAGGATGATGTTTGCTTCATAGAATGAGTTTGGGAAATTTGCGTCCGTTTCAATCTATTGGAATAGTTTGTAAAGAATCGGTGTCAATTCCTCTTTGAATGTTTGGTAAAATTCTGCTGTGAATCCATCTGGTCCTGGGGTTTTCTTTGTTGGGAGCCTTCTGATAACAGCTTCAATCTCCTTTATTGTTATTGGTCTGTTCAAATTTTCTACGTCTTCACGGTTCAGTTTTGGGAGCTTGTGTGTGTCCAGAAATTTATCCATTTCCTCCAGATTTTCAAATTTGTTGGCGTATAGTTGTTTATAGTAGTCTCGAATGATTCTTTGTATTTCAGATGAATCAGTTGTAATATCGCCTTTTTCATTTCTAATTTTTGTTATTTGAGTCTTCTCTCTTCTTTTTTTTGTTAGCCATGCTAATGGTTTGTCAATTTTATTTATCTTTTCAAAAAACCAACTTTTTGATTCGTTGATCTTTTGAATTGTTTTTTGGTTTTCAATTTCATTCAGTTCTGCTCTGATCTTAATGATTTCTTTCCGTCTGCTAACTTTAGGATTGGATTGTTCTTGTTTTTCTAGTTCTTTAAGGTGAAGTGTTAGGTTGTTCACTTCCCATCTTTCCATTCTTCTGAAGTGAGCATTTAATGCAATAAATTTTCCCCACAATACTGCTTTTGCAGTATCCCACAGGTTTTGGTATGATGTATCATTGTTTTCATTAGTTTCAATAAACTTTTTGATTTCCTGCTTGATTTCTTCTTGGACCCATATGTCATTAAGTAGAATGCTGTTTAATTTCCATGTGTTTGTATAGTTTCCAGAGTTTTGTTTGTTATTAATTTCTAGTTTTAATCCATTGTGGTCTGAGAAGATACATGGGATAATTCCAATTTTTTTGAATTTATTGAGACTTGATTTGTGACCTAATATGTGATCTATCCTGGAGAATGATCCATGTGCTGATGAGAAGAATGAATATTCTGAGGTTGTTGGGTGGAATGTTCTGTAGATATCTGCCAATTCCAATTGGTCTAGACCCTTGTTTAGATCTTGTGTTTCTCTACTGATTCTTTGCCTAGATGATCTGTCTAATATTGACAGTGGGGTGTTCAGGTCCCCTGCTATTATGGTATTAGTGTCTATTTCCTTCTTTAGGTCTAATAGAGTTTGTTTTATAAATCTGGCTGCTCCAACATTGGGTGCGTACATATTTATGATTGTTATGTCTTCTTGATGGATCAGTCCTTTTATCATTAAGTAGTGTCCCTCCTTGTCTCTTTTTATGGTTTTTAGTTTAAAGTCTATTTTGTCAGATATAAGAATAGGCACTCCAGCTCATTTTTCTTTTCTGTTTGCATGGTAAATCTTTTTCCATCCTTTCACTCTTAGTCTGTGTGAATCTTTATGGGTGAGGTGGGTCTCTTGTAGGCAGCATATAGTTGGGTCCTGCTTTTTGATCCAGTCAGCCAGTCTGTGTCTTTTAATTGGGGAATTTAAGCCTTTTACATTAAGAGTTGTTATTGAAAGGTGTTGATTTATTCCTAGCATTTTATTGGTTGTTTGGTTGTCTTAGGTGTCTTTTGTTCCTTGCTTTCTGATTTACTGTTTGGTTTCTTTGTTTGTTGGTTCCTTAGGTTGTAGATAGTGTTTTTGTTAGCTTGTTTTCTCTTCATGAATGCCATTTTTATTGTACTAGCGGGTTTAGATTTTTCTTAGGTTTTTATGGCAGTGGTAGCTATTTTTCAGGAACCAAACCCAGTACTCCCTTGAGGATTTCTTGTAAGGGTGGTCTTGTGGTAGTGAACTCCCGCAGCTTTTGTTTGTCTGAGAAATATACTATTTGCCCATCATTTTGGAAGGATAGCCTTGCAGGGTAGAGTATTCTTGGCTGGCAATCTTTGTCTTTTAGTATTTTGAAAATATCATCCCATTCCTTTCTAGCTTTTAGGGTTTGTGATGAAAAGTCTGATGTTAACCTGATTGGGGCTCCCTTATAGGTGATTTGACGCTTCTCTCTTGCAGCTTTTAAGATTCTCTCTTTGTCTCTGAGTTTTGCCAATTTGACTATGACATGTCTTGGAGAAGGCCTTTTTGGGTTGAATACGTTTGGAGATCGTTGAGCTTCCTGGATCTGAAGATCTGTGATTTTTCCTATACCTGGGAAGTTTTCTGCCACTATTTTGTTGAATATGTTTTCAATGGAATCTCCATTTTCCTCCCCTTCTGGAATACCCATGACTCGGATATTTGAGCGCTTGAGGTTGTCTGATATCTCTCTCAGATTTTCTTCCATGTCCTTGATTCTTTTTTCTTTCTTTTTGTCTGCTTGTGTTATTTTAAACAGCCCATCTTCAAGTTCAGAGGTTCTCTCTTCAACTTCGACAAGCCTGCTGGTTAAACTCTCCGTTGTGTTTTTTATTTCGCTGAATAACTTCTTCAGTTCAGCAAGTTCTGCTACATTTTTTTTCAGGACATTGATTTCCTTGTATATTTCCTCTTTCAGATCCTGTATACTTTTCCTCATTTCATCATGATGTCTAGCTGAGTTTTCTTGTATCTCATTCAGTTTCCTTAGAATTATCACTCGAAATTCCTTGTCAGTTATTTCAAGGGCTTCTTGTTCTATAGGATCTAGAGTATGAGATTTATTAACTTTTGGTGGTGTACTTTCTTGATTTTTTGTATTTCTGGTGTCTTTTTTTTGGTGTTTATTCATTGTTGCAGGGGGTTTCACAGTCCACCGGTTTAAGACTAATGACTAACTAGGATGTTGCTGTGGTTGCCAATTTGGTATGGCTCCCTCCGTGACTGCTCAGTTGGCCTCTAGTGTCTTGTGTGTGTGGTTGCCTCGGGTCTTGGGCTTCTCCGGGGATCCACCTTTCTGGTCAGCTTGTACTCTGCTGGGCTGGTGGATCACGTACCACAGGGTGTGTGATCTCTGTTGAGCTTTCACTTTCTGTACAAGACTTCTCCCCGTTCCTTGTGCTCTGGCCCAGGCTGTTAGATCGTGCAGTGGCGACCCCACCGGGTGTGTGGTTTCTGTCGAGTCTCCACCTCCCTGGCCGCACGTCTCCCCCCTCTGTGCACACTGTGCTGGGCTGGGGCGTGTCTTCTGCACCCCTCGTCTATCAGCTGGGCCTTCAAGACCATGCTCAGCACCGCCTCGCCCAGGAAGTCTACCAGGTTTCTGCTAGGCACAGACGACCGGTCTCTCTGGGTGCCTTTGTAGCACTGTGTAGATCTTTCTCGGGTCTTGTTCACCTTTGTATCCCCCCGGTATAAACCGAGTCTAGTGCCCGCCTGCAGCCTGCTCTCCGGCAGGTTCAAGCGGACCTGGGAACTCTCCTACCACACTATTCCCAACCAGAAATTCGTTAGGCTTTTTTCCAAACTGGTGGTCGCAGAGATGGTATCTGCCTCCCAGTAACAGGAAGTTTACCGGGGGCGGAGTCCAGGGTGTGGTGGAGTGACAGTCAGCCTGCCCGTACTTCCTAGCCCTCCCAACACTGGTCGGGATGCCCCACACCCCAGCCCCGCCAGAGAACCGCGGAGGGAGTGGGAGAGGAGGCCGGCCCGCAGGGTCCGGAAAGCCCCGCGCCAGGCCAAGCAAATGGGCTCAGTGATGGCCGAGCAGGGCGGAGCTGCCCGCACCTGGGAAAATGGAGGCAGCACCGGGGCAGTGAGTGGCCTGGTGGTGCAGGCGGGAGCCGCGTGGGCATCCACCCCCCGAACAGAGCTGTGCCAGGGATCACTCACAGTGCTGTGCCAGGTCGGGCGCTCGCTCTGTCTCTGGTTTGTTGCCTTCCATGTTCTCGGCGCTGCCGCCTCGGGCTGTTCAGTCGCGGAGCCGCTCAGGCACTCCCAGGAATCTTCTTTAATGCCGGCCTCAAACCTCGAATCCTGAATAGGGCAGCTGGCCGCCTTCAGTGCGGCCCCAGCCTCCGGGATCCTGGCTGCATCCACAGCAGCCCTGGCGCCGTGTTCCCTGTTTCAAGACTCGCTTTTGCAGCTAAGAATCAGTTCTTTTCCTGCTCCACACTTCAAAGCTGTTGCCTGTAAATGAGGCAGCCTCTCCTGCCGGGGGCAAAGTGGCGTTGAGCCCCCACGACCGGCCAGCAGCAGCAGTCCTCCCTTAAGAGATGGCCAGAGCTTTATCAAACTTTTAAAGAGGAGTTAACACCAATACTCATGAAACTGTTCCAAACAATCAAAACAGATGCTACTCTCCCAAACTCATTCTATGAGGCCATCATAACTGTGATACCAAAACCAGATAAAGACACAACAAAAAAAGAAAATTACAGTCCAATATCCTTGATGAACCTAGATGCTAAAATCCTCAGCAAAACATAAGCAATTAGAATACAGCAACATATTTAAAAAATTACACACTATGATCAAGTGGGATTCATCCCAGTGATGCAAGGATGGTTCAGCACACAAAAGTCAATAAATGTGATACATCACATTAACAAGCTCAAGGACAAAGACCATATGATCATCTCAATAGATGCTGAAAAAGCATTTGACAAAATTCAACATTCCTTCATGAAAAAGACTCTCAACAAATTAGGTATAGAAGAAAAATATCTTAACACAATAAAAGCCATTTATGACAAGCCCACCACCAATATTACTCTGAATGGGGAAAAATTGAAGGCCTTCCCCTTAAGGACAGGAACAAGACAAGGATGTCCACTCTCACCACTTCTCCTCAACATAGTACTGGACATACTAGCTACAGCAATTAGGCAAGAGAAAGAAATAAAGGGAATCCAGACTGGAAAAGATGAAGTCAATCTTTCCCTGTTTGCAGATGACATGATACTATAAATAGAAAAACCTAAAGCCCCTATCAAAAAACTCCTAGAGCTGGTTAATAACTTCAGTTACACTGCAGGATACAAAATAAATGTCCAAAAATCAGTAGCATTTGTACACTCAAATAATGCATTAACAGGAAGAGAAATGAAGAAAATAAGCACATTTACAATTGTCACCAAAAAAATACGATACCTAGGGATCAATTTAACCAAGGAGGTTAAAGACCTCTACAATGAGAATTACAAATCACTTCTGAAGAAATTAAAGAAGACACAAAAAGATGGAAAGATGTTCCATGCTCTTGGATTGGAAGAATTAACATTGTGAAAATGTCTATACTACCCAAAGCAATCTACAGATTCAATGCAATCCCCATCAAAATACCAATGACATTCTTCACAGAAATGGAAAAAAAATCTTACTTTTCATATGGAAAAACAAAAGACCCCAAATAGCCAAAGCAACCCTGAGCAAAAAAAAAAAAAAAAAAAAAAATGCCGGAGGTATAACTCTGCCTGACTTCAAATTATACTACAAAGCCATTGTAACCAAAACAGCATGGTACTGGTTTAAAAATAGACATCCAGACCAGTGGATTAGAATAGGAAACCCAGAAATCACTCCTCAGGCATATAGCCATCTGATATTAGACAAAGGCAACAAAAATCTACATTGGGGAAAAGATTGCCTCTTCAACAAGTGTTGCTGGGAAAACTGGATACCCATATGCAGAAAAATGAAACTAGATATGCATCTCTCACCATACACTAAAATCAACTCAAAATGGATTAAAGACCTAGGTATAAGACCCCAAACTGTAAAATTACTAAGGGAAAATATAGATGAAACACTTCAGCAGTTAGGTCTGGGTACAGGCTTTCTGAACATGTGCCCAAAAGCACAAGCAGCAAAAGAAAAAATAAACAAATGGGACTATATCAAACTAAAAAGTTTCTGCACAGCAAAAAAAAACAATCAACAGAGTGAAATGACAGCCTACTGAGTGGGAGAAAATTTTTGCCAACTATGCATGCAACAAGGGACTAATATCCAGAATATACATAGAACTCAAGCAATTATATGGTAAAAAAATAAATGACCCAATTGAAAAATGAGCAAAGGAGCTGAATAGACATTTTTCAAAAGAATACATACAAATGGCCAACAGATACATGGAAAAATGCTCAACATCACTAGTCATCAGGGAAATGCAAATTAAAACCACACTGAGATACCAACTCACTCCAGTTTGACTGGCTATAATCAAAAAGACAGTGAATAACAAATGCTGGTGAGGGTGTGGAGAGAAGGGAACACTACTGCACTGTTAGTGGGACTGTAAATTAGTACAACCACTTTGGAAAACAATTTGGAGGTTTTTCAAACAACTACAGATAGATCTTCTATATGATCCAGCAATCCCTCTTCTGGGTATATATCCAGAGGAATGGAAATCATCATGTCGAAGAGGTACCTGCACTCCCATGTTTACTGCTGCTCTCTTTACAATCGCCATGATATGATATGGAATCAACCTAAATGTCCATCAATAGATGATAAGGAAACTGTGGTATATATACACTATGGAATACTACTCTGCCATAAAATGAATGAAATACTCCCATTTGCAACAACCTGGACGAGCCTGGAGAAGCTTACGTTGAGTGAAACAAGCAAAGCACAGAGAGATAAACACTGCATGTGCTCACTCATATGTGGGAGCTAAGAGAGAAAGGAAGGCAGGAAAGAAAGATCACAGTAATGCTGTGATCCAGCAGAGGGAGGGAACATTCCTAGGGCTACAAATTAAAGTTGAGGGGAGAGGGGAAGGGGAGGGATGTTCGGGGGTAATTGCGAGGGGACAAAGGGTACAAAAGCAATTTCTGGTAATGGGTATGCCCCCAGCATGAATCTGGCCACCACATCATGGGCAGGAGAGGGGACAATCAGCTTTGTATCACCTCAATATTCGTAATAAATAAATTTTTTAAGTGATTTATGTACCATCATTACAATAGTAGAATATTCTGAACTTGACTATATTTTACCTTTACAGTGAGTTTTATGCTTTCATGTGTTGTTAACGTTGTTTGTTAGTATCATTTTGTTTTGTTTTTTTTCTTTCTTAATTTTATTTTGTCGATATACAATGTGGTTGATTATTGTGGCCCATTACCGAAGTCATTTTGTTTCAACTTGAATAACTCTCTGTGGCATTTCTTTCTTTTTTTTTTTTTACAACCGTGCCAAATACTTTTAATTAAATAGATAATCAAAAAAGTCAGAAGTGACCAATGAGCATAGAATATTTCTCTACAGGGCTCCCTTTCTTCTACCCCAAGATTTCACATCCTCTCTCCATAAACAGCCTGTCTTTGCATCTTCATTCACACTTGGGAATGATAGTCCAGTCTCATACTTCATTGTGAGAACAGAAATCATCATACGTAAGCACTTGTATTTCCAGACCATATATATCATCATCATCATGTCGTCGTCATTATCATCGTCATCGTCATCATCATCACAACATTAACAGCAGTATCAGCAATAACAACAATAGCATCTGCACCTATCATTTCTTTCTTTCTTTTTTTTTTTTTTCATTTCCTGTAAAGCACTTCTAGTGGTGATAAACTCCCACAGCTTTTGTTTGTCTGGGAAAGTATTTATCTCTCCTTGATTTCTGAAAAATAGCCTTACTGGGTATGGAGCTTTTGGTTGGCAGTGTTTTTCATTATGCACTTTGAATATGTCATGCCACTCTCTCCTGGCCTGCAAGGTTTCTGATGAGAAATATTCTGGCAGTCATTGAAATTCCCTTGTATGTGACAAGTTGCTTCTCTCTTGCTGCTTTCAAAATTCTCTCTTTGACTTTTGAGATTTAGATTATAATGGGTCTCAGTGAAAATCTCTATCTATCTATCTATCTATCTATCTATCTATCTATCTATCTTGTTTATTTATTTATTTATTTATTTGTTTGTTTGTTTGTTTGTTTGTTTGTTTGTTTGTTTGTTTGTTTGTTTATTTATTTATTATTTATTTATTTATTTATTTATTTGGGGATATTTTGCTTCATAGATCTGAATGTTTATTTTCCTCTCCAGATATGGGTATTTTCATGCCATTTTTTTGTAAATTAAGCTTTCTACCCCTTTCTTTTTCTCTGCTTCTTCTGGGACTCTTATTTTGTATGAATTTGTTCACTTAGTGGTTGGTATCTCATAAGTCCCATAGGCTTTCTTTATTATCATTCCTGCTCCTCCTTTCCCTCCTCCTCCTTCTCTTGTCCTCTGTCTCCTGCTTCTCCTCCTCCTCCTCTTTCTACTACTCTTCTTCTTCTCCTCCTCCCCCTCCTTCAAATCCCCTGACTAATTTCAAATGCCTGCCTTTAGGCTCACTGATTTTTTTCTTCTGCTTGATCAAGTCTTCTGTTGAAGCTCTCTGTAGAATTTTTTATATCATTCATTGTGTTCAGAATTTGCACCCCAGAATTTATGCTTGGTTCTTTTTTTGTCATTTAAATTTCTTTGTTGAATTTTTATTTTTTTGTAAATTTTTTCTTATATTGGTTAATTGTCTATCTGTATTCTCTCGTAGTTCACTGAACTTTTTAAGATGATGTTTTTAAACTATTTATCTGGTAGTTTGTAGACTTCTATTTTTTTTAGGGTCAGTTACTGGTGCATAATTTTGTTCCTTTGGTGGTGTCATGTTTCTTGATTTTTTGTGATCCTGTGATCATTCCTTGTGTCTGCACATTTAAAGTAAGCATGTATTTCAGTCTTTAGAAACAGGATTTGGTGGAAAAATCCCTTCAACAGTCAGTCCATTTAGAGATTCAGTGTGGGCCATGTGGTGGGGTGTGCATATGGATTCGCTGCTGCAGTCCTCAGGCAGTCTTATGCCTGGGATGGCAGGTGGGAGGGTCTCGTGTCTGACACATGGGGACATGCCTGTTTCAGAATCCACTGCAGTAGACTTGCTGACTGGGTCTGTGGGCCAGGCCTGAAACTTAGATGCACAGATAATTACCTAGCACTGGGGTGGGCCTTCTGTCTGAGTCTGAAGGGACCAGCCTGCCACAAGGACAGGCTCAAAGCGTAAGTTTACAGAGATGAGATAAGAGCCTAGATCTGCAGGTGCATTACTGGAGCCATTGTCTATGGTGGGCCTGGGCCCTGTGTTTGATGGAGCAGGCTTGGATCTTTGGTCCACTTGTGCCTGGGCCACAGTACTTCAGGAGGCAAAAGACAGCTATCTCTAAGAAACAGGAACCAAATAAGTTAAGTCCTAGCACTTTTCCAGCTCTTGGCCTTGAGAGAATAGTTAGGCTGTAGCCCAGGCAAGAGAACTGAGGCAAATAGCCTGTGTTGATGAGATGAAGCAAGATAGCCCAGGGAGATCAAGGAAGGTAGAATTTACAGGAGAGAGCCCCAGAGAAAAGAAAGCTGCACCAAAAGAATCTGGAGACCTACAGAGCATTCCCTTGAGTATTCATTAGAGTTCTGATCAGCACATGAATGTCAGGAAATTATCCTAGGCTGAGGATATAATAATTCAATAGGATTAGAGAGAAAATGTCTGGTGTTTACACAGGGCTGGGAATAAGGTCTTGTTCCCACCAGCTATATAGGAAAACCTTACTGGAGAGTTTCTGTGGGACGTTGAGTACAATACACAGAATGGTACTGCCTCAGAAATGAGGAATAATTACCTATAGATTAAACACACCTCTAGCTTGGTTTCTTGCAAATAATTTTTCTACAAAAATCAGTGTTTCAGCTGATGTATCTGAGTTCCAGAACAGAGCTCACAAGTGTTTATAGGAATACAAAAATATCTAGTACCCAACAAAGTAAAAACAAATTTCTGGCATTTAATCAAATTTACCAGACATGCAATGGGCAAGAAAAATATGACACACCACACCATGAGGAGAAATATCAATCAATAGAAACTGACCTAGAACTTACAGAGGACATTTAAAAAGCAGTTACTATAAATGCATTCTATATTTTCAAAATGTTAAGCAAATGAATGGAAGATATTAAAAAGGCCCAAGCGGAATTTCTACAGATAAAAAGTGCTGTATATAAAATAATACACTCAGGAAGATTACTTTTGGGTTATATAGACACTCAACATAACATGCACACACACACACACACACACACACACACACACAATAGTGCTTAAACAATAAAAAGCACTGGTGACCTGCGGAACAATTCAAGCAATCTAACACATGTGTAATTGGAGTTTCTGAAGGACAAAAAAATGAGAAAAAAATATTTAAAGATATAATGGCCATTTTTTTCCCAAATTTGATAAAAAACTATAAGCCCACATGGCCTTTATTTTGAGCATTTGACTCTGGATCTCAAAAAAGTCTCATGTACTAATTTATAGTCACACCAACAGTGTAGAAGTGTTCCCATTTCCCCCACATCCTTGCCAGCATTTGTTATTCTCGGTCTTTTTAATAATGGCCAGTCTAGCTGGGGTGAGATGATATCTCAGTGTGGTTTTGATTTGCATTTCTCTGATGACTAGTGATGGTGAGCATTTTTTCATGTACCTGTTGGCCATTTGTATGTCTGTCTTTGAAAAGTGTTTATTCATCTCCTTTGCTCATTTTTTAATTGGATTATTTGTTTTTTACTGTATAGTTGTTTGAGTTCTTTGTATCTTCTAGATATTAATTCCTTGTTGGATGTATAGTTTGCAAATATTTTATTTTGTCCCATTCCATAGGTTGTCTTTCTGCTCTGTTGATCATTTCCTTTGCTGTGCAGAAGCTTTTTAGTTTGATGAAATATAGGAAGATTTTGTTAAATATGGAAACCTAGGGGCTTCTGTAGTACTGAAAATATTGTTCTTGACTTCTATTTGGTGACTCGTAAGTCCACTTGTCATTATAGGTAAAGAGAGCATTTCTATTTTATTAACTATCTTTATTTGCCATGAAATTTAGTTAGCTGGGAATGAACTGTAGTGTGAAAGCCAGACTACACTGGGCACTAACTATCAAGCAAGGTGGCTCTTGATCTGTTATGGCAAATGCTTCACAAGTTGGCATTGCGTTTTCCTCACAATATGAGCTCCACCTGCCTGACCAGCCTCACCTGAGTCCAATCAGACAATGAGCTGCCACCAAGGTAATAAACTGGGACTCAAAAGAGAAAATACTTTGCCCAAAATCACATGACATGCAACTGAACATTTAAATGGCCTTATGATTTTCTGATCTCATTATGTTTAAACAATCTGAATTGGAATAAAGAACACCAATATAGACTTGGGAGTTATTTCAGAAGTGGGATTCAACCTCATCAGCCAGTTGTTTAGAGATCACACAGGCTTGGTTCCAGACTTAACAATACTTGGCACACCAGGTGTCTTCTTTGATCCCACTGAGGAGGAGATCAGCAAGAGGCAGCTATGTGCAGGTGGTGCTCATTTTTGGTTTAGGCCTGTTTAGAGTCCATTCACAGATGGAAACTGACTGGATACTTGACCTTGAAGAACAGAGACAGTATTGCTAACACTTGCTGTTTTCATCTTTAAAGTGAAGATGCTATTTGGATCACTCTTCCTTCAGTTTTCAGTAAAATATTTTTTATTTCCTCTAATGCGTCATTCTTAATATACATATTTATACCAGTAGTATCTGCAAGGCAAGCTAAGCTTTTTTTAAAAAATTATGCATCTCAAAATTCTTCCAGCTTCTACTATTACATAATTTTAAAGCTGCTTCTACATTTTTAGGCATTTGTTACAGCAGTATCCTTCCCCAATACCAGAACCTGTATTAGTTTCCCAAGACTGCTGTAACAAAGTACCACAAACTAGATGTCTGAAAACATTAGACATTTGCCCCCCGAAAATTCTGGAGGCCAGAAGTCAGAAATCAAGGTGTGAGGAGGGCCATGCTCCCTCTGAAGGTTCTATAGGGAAGAATCTTTACTTGACCTTCCTCCTTTCTGTTGGCCCCAAGCACTCCTTGGCTTGTGATAACATAAATTCTATTTCTGCCTACATCTTCACAAGTCTGGCCTCTCCCCTTGTGTCTCCATCTTCACATGATATTCCTCTCTCTCTGTGTCTCCTCTTCTTCAGAAAATACTATTAGCCATATTGGATAAGGTCCCATTATTATTTATTATGACCTCATCTTAACTTGATTAAGTTTGCAAGAAACCTATTTCAAAGACATTTACATTTACAGGTACTGAGGCTTAGAATCTCAAAATATTTTTTTAGAAGGGCAATTCAACTTATAACAGAATCAAAAAGAAAAAAAAAATACATAGGAGTGAATTTAACCAAAGAAGTGCAATACTCATACACTGAAAATTATGAGCAATGCTGAAAGAAATTTCAAAAGATCTAAATAAGAGCAAAGTCATTCCTGGATCATAAATGGGAGACAAAGTTGTAGAGATGGCAATAGTCTCTAAGGCCATCTATATAATCAATGCAATCTCAATGAAAATTTCAGTGTTTTTTTTTTCAGAAATGGAAGATTCATATGGAATTGTAAAAGACCAAGAATAGCAAAAACTTTTTAAAAAAGAAATAAGTTGGAGACCTCACTTTTCCAAATTTTAGAACATTCTACAAAGCTACAGTAATCAAATCAGTATGGAATTGGCATGAGGATAGCTATAGAGATACATGGAATAGAATCTAAAGATAAGTAAACCCACACATAAGATCAACTGATTTTCAGCAGGGGTGCCATGACCATTCAATGGAAAAAGAAAGAATAGTCTCTTCAACAAATGATGTTGGAGAAACTGCATATCGACATGCAAAGAATAAAGGTGGACACTTACCACACACCACCCCAAAAATTAACTCAATATAGATAAATATAAGGGCCATTATTATAACATTATTAGGAGAGGTAAATTTTCATTACCTTGGACTTGACAATAGTTCCTTAGATATGACACCAAAAGCACAAACAGCAAGAGAAATAATTTGGGTTTCATCAACATTTGTAATTTGTGTGCATCAAAGATCACTATCAAGAGGGAGGAGGGAGGGAGGTTTTGGTAAGGGGCAACAATAATCAACCACAATGCATATCGACAAAATAAAAGTTAAAAAAAAATAATAATAATAATAATAAAATAAATAAAAAACAAAGATCACTATCGAGAAAGAGAAAAGGTAACTTATAAAACTGGAAAAATATTTGAGACTAGTATCCAGAACGAATATCTTCAACTCAGCAATAAAAAGACAAACAATCCAATTACAAAATGGTCAATGAACATGAATAAGATATGTCTACAAAGATGTACAAATGGACACCAAACACATGAAAGGATGGTTAGCGTCATTAGTCATCAGGAAAATAAAAATAAAACCATAGCTAGGTACCACTACAGGCTGATTGACCATAACTGCAAAAGTAAATAAATAAACAAAAACAAAACATCAAAATACAGAAAATAAAACCGTTGGCCAGCTTGTTGAGAAATTGGGACCCTTATACATTGCTGGCGAAAATATAAAATGGTTTAGCTACTATGGAAAAAAGTTTGGCAGTTTGGCAGTTCCTTAAAACATTAAACCTAAAATTATCATATGAGCTAGATTTTTATTTCTAGGTATACAACCAAAAGTAGTGAAAACAGATGTCCAAACACTTCCTCGTACATGAGTGATTGTAGAAACACTACTCATGATAAACAAAAGGTGAAAACAACCCAAATGCCCATAAAGTTCTGAATGGATAATCAAAATATGGTATCTCCATACACTGGAATGTTATTCAGCCATTAAAAAGAATAAATGCATGCGGCAATGCTTATGAACTGAAAATACGAAGGTAAGAGAAATAAGCCAGATACAATCTACATATATTGTATGATTCCATTTATATGAAACATATAGAGGAAGAAAATCCACAGAAAGAGAAAAATTGGTGGTTGTCAGAGGCTGTGGAGGAGGGAGTATAGAGTGACTACTTAAAAAATGGACTTTCCTTTTGGGATGATGAAAACCTTATGCAACTAGAGAGAGGAGATGGTTGCAGCATAGTGAATTTACTATTTGCCACTAACTGTATACTTTAACATTGTCAATTTGGTGTTATGCTAATTTTACCTCAATCACAAGAAATGTGAGAAAAAAAGATGTGATTTCCTATAGATTCCTTATACCTTAAGAAGTTGTACGGTGACACAATGAATTTTTATGTGAGGTAGGAATTCCACCAGGTCACAGACGCTCTAAGTGCCACAATGCTCAGACGTTAACCAACTGTTGAAATGTTCACCTTTATTCTTTAATGATTTAGTTTATCATCCAGGATGAAGACCAGCTTTCTTGCATACTTTAAGTCCTTTGGTCATCTGTCATTTGGCAAGAACATAATGTTGCTTCTTTTTTACCTTATTGACCATGGGGGCAGATTTAAGGGCTTCTAAGTAGCTGTTCCTATCATAAGCGTTCAGACCACATGTCTTAATCTGGTCATTAAAACTACAGAACATTGAGACCTTTCCATGTCCAAATTCAACTGATTTTCACAACAAGTCTGAGAGATGAGGTTATTGTCATTTTTCCACAGTGAGGAAAATGGAAAAGGGATGTTACCCACACCGTTTTGACCTCCAGTAAATGTTACCCCCTTATCTTCAATTGAAACCAGTGAATTGTTTCCAATGAGTGCTTTTGTCCAAAGCTTGGAGACAGTATGCACAATGTCAGATGAGGAGTTATGGGAAGGAGGAGAAGAGGAAATGAAGAAGCAGAAATGACTCACAAGTTTTCATGCAGGAGGATGAAGAGAAGTTGCTGCCACTCGTAGAAATAAGGAAGTCAGAGAGAGGAAGTTTGGGGGACACAAAACCACATTTCCAGGCCAGGAGGGAGGTTTGCTTCCTGCTGCTATCAGTTAACCATCTCACAGACATTTTCCCAAACTTCCTTCTTTTAGGGGGGTTGCCCATCCTGTGATGGCCGCATTGGTCTCATTAGTCAACCAAGGCAGAGAACGGAGCAGCCTCAGTTCCTCACTCTCTTCTGTTTCACATGCAATGAACAAATCCAAACAGTTCTGCCCCGTGAGCCATTTTTGTCCACGCCCCCTGGTACATCAGCACATTCCTTCTACAGTTTATTCCCTGCATAGTGGTGGTCTTCTTAAAACAGAAATCTGTTTGTGCATGACATTGCTTAAAATTTTCCCATTGCCATAAAGATAAAATCCAAGAATACTTGCAAGGTACACAAAACCATGTGAAACCAGGCCCCAACATTCCTGGGATTACTTTCAGTTCTTAGAACAGCTCATTCTCTTTCTGGTCAAGGATGCCTTCCCCTCGTCCCACTCATACTAACCTGTGCTCAGGCCTTGTTCTCTCTCTTCTCCAGAAGATCTCCCATATTTTATGACCACAGAGTGGAGGCACAAGGAGTAGATCACGAAAACTCCCCCTGCAGCCCAAGTGGGCAACACTGGGTGCATTTCAATGCCACTGTTCCTTATCTCCTGGGTAGTACAGGGAGCACTCCCTCTTAGCCCAGCTGGGCTCGTTGGTGCTTTCTGGACAGTCTGAACCTCACTGTCCCTTGGGGGATGGCTTGGACAGATTCTTGATCAACGATAAAAAGAAGTTCACCACTTCCGGTGCCTTGATAAGAAGCACATCTCTGACTTCTCTCTGGGCCCTGTGAACTGCACCCATGGGGGCCAGTACAGGCGCTACAGTGAGCTCAACCTCTCCAACATGTGGACATCTTGGTTGCAGATGAAGAGTCCCTGCCTAGCTCCATATCCTGATTATCTATCTGTTCCAGGTACTGGGTCCATGCGGTGGATCTAAGAAAGTAAGAGCAGAAGGCACAGAGAAAAATAAAATAGACCCACATAGAGAGATTGAGAGAAGCCAAGACAGGAGGTCACAGGCAGAGTCCCTGGGAAGAGCAAGGTGGTCTCTCAGCTCCAGATCAAGTGCGTGTGTAAAGGGGGCCACTCCCTACATACCATGACATTCCTCTCTCGCAGGAATGTACAAGATAACCCCCTTTTTTGTCTCTCCAGGGCCCTTGGTGTACTCCAGAGAGAATGTGACCCAGAAGTGTCACTCAGAGATCTGGTCTGTCACCTTCCATCTGTCTAAGAAGGGGTCAGTTGCTCCTCCATAGAGCTTTTACTTGAAGAACACAGCTACACCCTCTCGGCCACCTTTACATGGAGTCCTATGAGACCTTGGCCCATGGAAGGGTGTTACAGGTGCTACTGCTTACACAGTACCTTCTCCTGCCTGTTGTCAAACCCCAGTGACAGGCTGGAGCTTATGGTCTTAAGTTAGGATCTCCCAATCTTATGTTCATTCAGTGTCAAGACTCTCAGCTCACAGCCCTATGCCAGGAAAACTCTCGACTGGGATGGGGAAGTATTAGCAACAGGAAGGTTCAGTCACAGGGTAAATCCATCCCACAGAGGGATGGAAAAAGATAGAAGTCCCAGGGCCCCTCTATGTCTTACCCCCACACAAAAGTCATAGGAAGTGCAGGGGGAGGGAAGGGAGTAGATTGAAGAGTGTAGGAAGCAGACTTGTGGGGAAAAGATATGGAGATCAAGAAGAAAAGAAGAGACAGTGACAGCCCCACATCCTCCTTTTACTCCTATCATAAGCAGTATGTGGGGTCTGCAGCCCCTGACCTGCATATACACACTTCGTGTCTGTTGAGTAACAGAATCCTCTTACCCTAAAGGAGTCATGGTCTTTCCAGGGCTGCACGGAGCTTCTAAGCTTACTCTTCTCCACTTCAAATCTTTTTTTTTTTAATTCAAGCAGAAATAATTATACATACTTTTGGAGTTGACTATCATCACCTATGTACAACATGGGATATATAATCCACATGATTAGCATATTCATTCCACTTCAAACCATTACGGAAGAAGGTGTTTCCAGAGGAGCTGGAGAGGAAGGTGGAGATGAAGGGAGGGACTTCGTATCTCAAGAAGCATCGAGATTACTGGTGCCTGCAGGGAAGGGACCCAGCTGAGGTGGGCAGAGAAGAGCAGATCCCATCTCTCGTCCCTGTCCATGGTGCTGGCATTTAGGGACTAAAAAGAGATACACAGAAACACATGGAATTAGTCCCACAATAGGAAGAGGAGAGAACATTTTGGGGTCAGGGTGGACAGGAGATTCACTGAGAATTGTAAACTGAGGGTGAGATGGTTTAACCACTCTTGGGATTGAGCCCATGGACTATCTAAATTTATTCACTCAGCATTCTGGAAATGCAAATCAAAACCACACTGAGATACCATTTCACTCCAGTTGGGATGGCTAATATCCAAAAGACTGAGAACGATAAATGCTGATGAAGTTGTGGTGGGAAAGGGAACCCTCCTACACTGTCAGTAGGACTGCAAAATGGTGCAGCCTTTATGTAAAATGGTCTGGAGTTTCCTCAAACAATTACAGATAGATCTACCGTATGACCCAGCTATCCCACTGCTGGGAATATACCCAGAGGAATGGAATTCATCATTTTGAAGGGATACCTGCACTCCAATGTTTATTGCAGCACTATTTACAAGAGCCAAGAGTTGGAACCAGTGCAAATGTCCATCATCAGATGAGCAGATATGGAAAATGTGGTATGTCCACACAATAGAATTTTACTCTATACTACCATTTGCAGCCACATGGATGGACTTAGAAGAAATTATGTGAAATAAGTCAGGCACAGAAAGAGAAATATCACATGTTCTCACTTATTTGTGGGAGCTAAAAATTCATAAATAAATACACAAACATGTATTGTTTGTGAGGGTGTGAGGTAAGAAGACACAACAATTACAATTCCTTGAAGCTGATACAACAAGCGAACAGAAAGGACATTGTTGGGAGGGAGAGGGGAGAGGGAAGAGGCAGGGAGGGAAGTTTCAGTAATGGGCCACAATAATCAACCACATTGTATATCGACAAAATAAAATAAAATATAAATAAATAAATAAAGATTATACATCAACATTATAAAGAAATTACCTACTTTAGATAAAATGGAAAAATATTACAGAAAGACAAACTGTTCAAAACAGCCTCTGGAATACAGAGAAAATCAGAAACATCTAGTTATTAAATCAAATACATCTTAAAAAGAAAATCTTCCCAGAAAATAAACTCCAGGTCCAGCAACTTGACTTAATGTGTTCTTCCAAGCACTTACAATCAAAAAAACAGTGAATAACAAATACTGGCGAGGGTGTAGAGAAAAGGGAACATTCCTGCACTGTTGGTGGGACTGTAAATTAGTACAACCACTTTGGAAAACAATTTGGAGGTTTTTCAAACAACTACAGATAGATCTTCCACATGATCCAGCAATCCCTCTTCTGGGTATATACCCAGAGGAATGGAAATCATCATGTTGAAGAGATACCTGCCGTCCCATGTTTATTGTAGCTCTGTTTACAATAGCCAAGATAAGGAACCAACCTAAATGTCCATCAATAAGTTATTGGATAAGGAAACTGTGGTATATATACACTATGGAATTCTACTCTGCCATAAAGAAGAATGAAATACTCCCATTGGTAACAACATTGATGAACCTGGACAAACTTATGTTGAGTGAAACAAGCAAAGCACAGAGGGATAAATACCACATGTGCTCACTCATATGTGAGAGCTAAGAGAGAAAGGAAGGCAGGAAAGACCACGGTAGTGCCATGATCCAACAGAGGGAGGGAACATTCCTAGGGCTACAAATTGGAGTGGAGAGAAGGGGGGGATGGGGAGGGAGGTTGGGGGATAATTGAGAGGGGACAAAGGGTACAAAAGTAATTTCTGGTAATGGGTATGCTCCCAATATGAATCTGGCCCCACATCATGAGCAGGAAGGGGGGACAATCAGCTTTGTATCTCATGAATATTAGTAATAAGTAAATTCTAAAAAAACAAAAAACACACAAAGATTAAACACTATTTTTCATCACTATTATTATTATTTTAGTTGACATGTATTGATTGTACATATTTATGGGATACAGAGTTATATTTCAATACATGTATACAATTTGTGATGATCAAATCAGGGTAATTAGCATATGTATCACCATAAAAATTTATCATTTCTTTGTGATGAGGACATTTGATCTCTCCTCTAGCCATCTGAGAACATACAATAAATTATTGTTAATTATAGATGCCCTACAACTACTTTACATGAGTAGAGCTTATTTTTTCTATCTGGCCATGATTTGGTATATGAATGCTATTTTTAAAGACTTTTTTTTTAATTACAACATTTCAACACATTTTAATAGGCTATTATAAAAGTAAAAGAAAAACCAATTTAATTATAATTGAATAATATGTTATATAATGCATATTTATTTATTATATAATATATTAAATTATATAATTTTTCAAATAAACAGATAAAAATACATCTTAAAAATTCATAAAAAGTATTCTCATGACTTTACTGCTCAAGTCACAGAGGGAGTAGACAAAACGTAAAAATTTAAATAAAGATCAGTTTTCCCACACAAATCAGAGCTGTAACCCAACTCACTAACCCAAATGCTTAAAGGCATGACAGAATGAGGAGAAGATTCCGAGAAAGAAAATTAGGAGCACTGAGGAAGCAAGAAGGAGCCAAGGATTGTTTCCAAGGGGATGGAAGTAGATGAAGCTTCCAAAAAATAAAAATTAAAAAAAATAGAAGTAGGAGAGGAAGAGGAGGAGGAGGAGAAGGAAGAAGGAGATCTATGAATGAACAATTTTTTAAAGATAATTTATTATACATACATGTGGGATACAAAGTTGACTTTCAATCATTGTGTACAAAGTATGATCAGATCAGGATAGTTAGCTTATTCATCATTACAATATGTAATCATTCCTCATTTCCAATAACCAGTTTCTCATTAACTCCCTCTCTCTCCCCCTCCCCTTCCCTTTTCCACCTCTAGTAACCACACTTCCTTTCTCTCTTTCTAAAAGTTCAACACTATTGTGATTGTTGTTTCTTTCTTTCTCAATGTGGAGTATGCATAAAGCAAATGTACTTCATAGAGCCTGGTTTTTCAAAGCCTTGCAGTTTCAAATATTGACCTTGCAGAGGATTGGAAATTTTCCTCAGGCTATAAAGTCTCCGGTGTAAGATAAAGATTTATGGCACAGCAAGGCTGCTGGCTCAAGGACAGACAGGTTACTGATTGATATGTAAAGATACTGGGAAATTGCTGTAAGAAGAGAATGTTTGCTAAAATCAAGCTTTTGTTGGTGGATCAACCTAACTTCTTGAAAATTGCATTATAGAAGGTCACCTTGCTTGTCTTACTGAATGTTACCAGCTTCTATTGTTAAACTTGTTAAACTGTACTTAGCAAAAACCCCAGCTATGTTCTCTTCCTGTAACTTCCTGGTCTGGAGAATAAATGCAGGAAGAGAACCCCAATTCATGGTTAATTTCCCAAATGGAAGGAATGCCTCTCTTTTGAGAGTTCTGGGAGATTAACCCCTTTTGGGGGCTTCTCGCTGCTCAGAAGAGATGGGCTTTGTGTAATCTTTGGTGGCTCTGTCACCCAGGGGAAAAGGGGTGACAAATCTGTGGGAAGCAAAGCAACATCTCTCTGTCTCTCTTTACTGTTTATTTTTTTATTTATGGATTCAGCTCCCACTTATGCATGATGATGTGGTATTTCTGAAATTGTTTTATTGAAAGAAAATCCACAATCCAGGGCCAGGAGAAGAATCAGGTATCCATTTCTTATTTCCCTGTATTTCTGCTTTGTTCTTTTTGGCACAATGCAGCTCAACTTGAACTGCACAGTAAAATGTTAAATGTGTCTCTGTTGATCTGATTCTACTGTGCAGCATGACCCTGTGTCTTCCCTGAAGCATCTCCAGGGCTGGCAAGACAACTGGCCATGGTTAGGGCCCCACAATCATGTGATGATGGGTGGGCTGAAGGGGTAAAGGAGACTCCATGGGGAGATTCTGAAAGAGAAGGACCAGCCCTTAGTCAATCTCACCTGGAAGAGTCCAAATCAGGAAGGCACCGAGTCTCTTTGCTGCTATGTCCTGGCTTTGGGTTAGATGAGGACAGATCAGGCAGACATCAGCCATGGGTCAGGGGAGATTCTACCTATATCTGAAATATCTGAAGGGAAAATTGTACCCATCCTATCTCCAGGCCCATGGAATAAGAGCCAGGCTCCATGGGATGGGCAGTTCCTCCTCCTGTGAGGCTGCTGTTGGAAAAACTTATGAGGGGAGGACCAGGCTTTGACCCAACAGCCATACCCTGTGTGTCTGTCTGTCCTTCTAGATGCTGTGGTCTCATCCATCTGCATAGCCAGCGAGAGTGGAAGGAGAACTATGACCCCCATGCTTATAGTCCTGTCTACCTCAGTGAGATTTCAATAGAGGGAGGAGAGACCTTGTTCTTGGAGGGACAACCCCTCAAAGGCAGACCCTAGTCCATTAGGAGACCCCAGGGGCCCAGAAGCCTCCTGAGAAGGAGAGGAGAAGACCTGCCCAGGTTTCAGAGGACAAATCTCTTAAATAAGCTGTTTTTTAGGGTTGAGTCTGGGACCAGGGACCAGAATATCTAGACCTAGGAACCCTGCTGTTGTGGGATGTGAAGCACATGTTCCCAAGGGTGTAACTACAAGTGAAGGTTCACTTCTAATTAAACCCTAGTTTCTCAGGATTATATATTCTACCCACTGTAGATACAACATCACAAATTGTTACCAGGCATAGAAATATCCATGGTACCTCATCAGGAAGCACCGTGCTCTACCACTGCAGGGTGTTGTCTCCATGCTGGCATCTCAGCTGTACCACTGAGGCCACTGCACATCCCATCAGCTGGCATCTCTTATGTGACCCTGCATGTGAGAAGACCAAGGGATTCCTTGGCCGTGTAGCATTTCTGCATCTCCTTTGCTGTAAAGTAGGGACTCTAGTGTGAAGCAACAAACCCATAAACAGTGGTTCTGCCTGAGAACTTGCTAGGAAGGAAGACATTACCTGAAACACGTGACAATCTTGATCAAGATAAATCACTGCCTGTCTGTGGAATGAATCTGATGTAATCACCTTTCAATGAGTGGCTACTTTATCTGCTTGAGGGCTGGAGCTATATCAAGGGCTCTGAGTGACTTTCTGATGCTAGAAGTTTGGACATTCAACAGCAGTGGTAAAGATATCCTTGGTAGTAAGAAACCTGTATTGTTACCCCCATGCATAGACTGTATCCACCATCGTGGCCATTCCATATGAGCCCATTTTATACTCACTGGCTCATAGCCAAAGACATAGTCTGGCTGGCCTCAACAGATAAATATAAGAGATCAGTAACTCTGTGTGTATCATTTCCTGTCTTCAAGCCCCTAGGGTTTTTGTAATAGAGCATTCTGCCTATTATTTTGTAAGATGCAAGATTTAAAATGTTTTTCTTCACCTAGTAGGGAGTATATTTGATGATTCAGACAACAAGTCTCTTATAATTTTCACTGATGTGGCAGTTCCTAAAACATTTATAGCTATTTTAAAACTCTACCTTCTGCAGCATGTATGGACCATCACAGGATCTAGACCACTTGCTACTTCTTTCTCATCAAGTCCAATTAAAATGACATTATTAGTTGAGTGGATGAACAAGTGTGATGGTCTATAGAATATGAATATGATCCTGGTCCCTTCAGACTGTACTGTAACAGGGCTGGGGCTCAACATAGCCCTGGGAAAGATGGTGCATGTATACTGTTATCTTACTCAAGTGAATGCAATTATTCCTGACACCTTTTCTATTGAGTTTTGGAAATAACACATTTGCCCAATCAACAGCTACATAAACATTGTGTTCTACTAAATAGATCCAAGAAATATATCTATTAATCCATACTCTATAGTAAACAAATTGAGGTGAATTTTTTTATTTTGTGGTGGTCCAAGAACACGTGCCACAATCCATCTTGATTTTTCAGGTACCATGCAATGGAATCAAATTTAAGTGTAGTAGGAACCAGCATCTCTTCATCATTCAAGTCTTTGAAATTGTTACCATCATTTTTATGATATGCAGTACTGCTTCCTCCTTACTCACCTTTTCAGGAGAGACTTGTCAAGTGATTACCAGGTGCCTTTCCTTCTATGATAGACCACCCAAGAAGTGGTTCAGCAGCCCCACCCTTGGCAGACCCACTCCAAAACCACAGAAGGTAACATGACCTTGCATCTGGTCACAAGAAGTGATATGGCAGAACGGCCACCAGCAGACCTGCACCCAGTTAGTCAAGCCAAAGTGCACCCAGCCCCAAGATCAGAGAAACAAGCTGGGTGCCTCAGCCCTGGAAGACCCATTCCTAATTTTTGAACCGTTTCTTGCACACATCCAAGTGAGAAACAGAACCATCATGGTGACACTGACACTGGCAAACCAGTCCTGGAGACCCTGACATGCCACACATTCACACTCCCAGCCTGAGAGTCAATCCAGCAACCCCATCCCCAGTAATCTAGTTCCTGAGATGACTGGCCCATGGGGTGCATGTGCACACCCCCAGCCTGTGAACCAACATAGCGAACCCTCCCCCAGCAAAGCTGTGCCACTGCTTTTACAAACCTCCCAAGCATAGGGTGCTGAAGCATGTGCAGACACAGTGAAAGTAGACTACAACTGAAGAAACTATGCAGAGTCTACACTACTGCATTTATCCTAAACAAAGCCATTGTGTTCTACCAATCAACACCCTAGAATGCATTTGCAGGTGAAAGTCATTCTCCATGCAAACCACTCTACAAAATTAAAAAAGGTAATAGTTCCTCCAGATACAAAGATATCAACACAGGGAAACAAGAAACATGAAAAAATGAGGTAACTGAAACCAACAGATAAACACAATGTTGCTCCAGTAACTGATCTCAAAGAATCCCAAATTGCCAACTTGCTGGAAAAGAAATTCATATTAATAATCTTAAGGAAACTCACTGAGATACAAGAGAATAAAGATAAACAATTCAATAAAATCAGAAAAACAATTCATGATCTGAATTAGAAATTCTATGTAAAGGCAGATATTATTTTAAAAGCAGAACAAAAATCCTGGAATTGAAGAATTTATTGAATGAAATAAAAATACATCAGAGATTCTCAATAATGGTCTAGATCAAGTAGGGAAAAAAATCGCTGATCTTGAAGACAGCAGTTTTGAAATAACACAGGGAGACAAAATAGAAAAGAAAAAAGTATAAAAAAGAATGAACAAAGCCTACAAGATCTTTGGACTAGTATTAAGGGAACAATATTCAAATTATGTGTATTCCAGAAGAGAAGAAAACAAAAAAGATATTGAGAATATATTTAACAAAATAGTAGCTGAAAACTTCCCTAGTCGTGGGAAAGATATGAATATCCAAATCCAGGAAGCTCAAACATCCCCAAATAGATTCAACCCAAAAAGGTCCACTCCAAGACACACTGTAGTCAAACTATCCAATGTTGAAGACAAAGAATTCTAAAAACAGCAAGAGAAAAATGACAAGTTATTTATAAGGGAATCCCCATTAGAGTAACAGCAGACTTCTCAGCAGAAACCCTAAAGGCCAGGAGAGAATGTGATGATTTATTCAAATTACTGAAAGAAAAAAGACCAGTCAAGATTATTATACATTGAAAAGCTATACTTACAATATGAGAAAAATAAAGTCTTTCTCAGATGGATCACTGAGACAAAAATCAACAAAGATACATTGGATTCAAATGGCACCATATACCAACATCCACCTAATACACATTTACAGAGCATTTCATCCAATAGCCATGGAATACACATTCTTTTCATCAACATGTGGAACATTCTCCAAGATTGACCATATGTTAAGCCAGAAAAGAAGTCTCAAAAGAGACTTCGAAAAATCAAAATCATATCAGGTATTTTTTCTGACTATAATGGAATAAAACTAGAAATCAACAAGAGAAACCTTTGAAATTACAGAGATACATGGAAATTAAACAATATGCTCTTGAATGATAAATGGGTCAAAGAAAAGATTAAGAAGAAAATCAAAACACTTCTTGGAACCAGTAAAGACAGAAACGCAGCATACCAAAACCTATGGGATACAGCCACGGAAGTGTTAAGAGGAAAGTTTATAGCAATAAACACCTATATTAAAAAAGAGAAATATTTCAAATAAACAACTTAAAAATGCATATCAAGGAACTATGAAAGCAAGAGCAAACCAAACCCAAAATAAGCAGAAGATAAGAAATAATAAAAATCAGAGCAAAATAAATAAAATTGAGACTAAAAATACAAAAGATCAAATGAAAAGTTGCTTTTATAAAAAGATGACAAACTTTTCTAAAAATTTTATGAAATAGACAAAAATTTTACAAAAATCAACAAACCATTAGCTAGTTTAACCGTGAGAAAAAGAAAAAATACCTAAATAAATAATACCAAAAATTATTTAGGAGACATTATAACTGATACCACTGGGGGAAAAGAAGATCATTAGAGACTATATAACTATTCACCAATAAATTTGAAATTCTAGTGGGAATGGGTAAATTCCTGGACACATATGACCTGCCAAAACTGAACCAAGAAGAAATAGAAAACCTGAGTAAACTAGTAACAAGTAACCAGATTGAATCAGTAATAAAATGTCTCCCAACAAGGTAAAACCCAAGACCAGATGGCTTTACTGCTGAATTCTACCATATGTTTAAAGAAGAACTAATACAAATACTTCTTAACTATTTCAAAAAGTTGAAGTGGATGGAATTCTTTCAAACTCATACTATGAGGCCAGCATTACCTTGATAGCAATACCAGGCAAAGACACACCAACAATAAGCAATAGAACTGTAGGCCAATATCCCTAATGAACATAGATGCAGAAATTCTCAATAAAACACTAACAAACAAAATTCAACAGCACATCAAAAAGATTATACACCATGACCAAGTGAGATTTATCGTAGGGATGCAAGGATAGTTCAACATACACAAATCAATAAACATAATATGTCACATCAACAGACTGAATGAAAAAAAACATGATCATCTTGACAGATGCAGAAAAAGCATTCAATCAAATTCAATATCCCTTCATGATAAAACATCTCAACAAATTAGGTATAGAAGGAAGGTATCTTAATATAATAAAGACTACATATGACAAACCCATAGATAACCCATAGCTAAAATTTTTCCCCCTCAGAACTGAAACAAGAGAAGGACGTCCAATCTTATCACTTTTATTCAACATACTACTGGAAGTCTTTGCTAGAGCAATTAGGCAAGAGAAATAAATAAAGGACATCCAAATTGAAGAGGAGGAAGTCAAATCATGCCTGTTTGCAGATGACATGATTCTGTATAGAGAGAAGCCTAAAGACTCCACCAGAAAACTCCTAGACCTGATAAACAAATTTAGTAAAGTGGCAGGATACAAAATTAACATTAAAAAAAAAATTAAGTAGCATTTCTATACAACAACAATGAACTAGCATAAAAAGAAATCAAACAAGCAATCCCATTTACAATAACAACAACAGCAAAAAACAAAACAAAACAAAAAAACAACCCCCACCCAAAGGCCTAGGAATAAATTTAACCAAATTGGTAAGAGATCTCCACAAGAAAAACTATAAAACACAGATTAAAGAAATAAAAGACACAAAAAATGAAAGACATCCCATGTTAATGGACTGGAAGAAAAAATATTGTGAAAATGACCATACCACCCAAAGAAGTCTATAGATTCAATGCAATCCCCATCAAACTACCAATGACATTCTTCACAGAAATAGAAAAAAAAATCCAAAATTTTATAGGGAACAACAAAAGACCCCAAATAACTAAAGCAATCCTGAGCAAAAAGAACAAAGTGGAAAAGCATCACAGTCCTTGACTTCAAATTATATTACAAAACTACAGTAATCAAAACACCACGGTACTGGCGTAAAAACAGAAACATTGACCAATGGAACAAAATAGAGAATCCAGAAATAAATCCATGTACCTATATCCAACTGATTTTCAACAAAGGAACCAAGAACATATTGGGGAAAGGACAGCATCTTCAATAAATGGTATTGGGAAAACTGGAGATACATATGCAGAAGAAAGAAATTAGACCCCTATAACTCACCATATACCAAAATCAACTCCAAATGGATTAGCAACTTAAATAGAAGACCCGTAAGTGTAAAATTTCTAGAATAAAACATAGGGGAAATGCTTCAGGACATAGGACTGGGCAAAGATTTAATGAATAAGACATCAAAAGCACTGGCCAAAAAAAAGCAAATGTAAACAAATGGGATTATATTAAATCCAAAAGCTTCTACAAAACAAAGGTAACAATCAACAGAGTAAAGAGACAACAGAATGGGAGAAAATATTTGCAAACTATGCAATTGGCAAGAGATTAATATGCAGAATATACAAGTAACTCAAACAACTTAATAGTAAAAAGAACAAATAATCCTTGAAAACAAATAATCTTTTGAGAATGGGCATATCTCGAAAGACAACATACAATGGTCAACAGGTATATGAAAAAATGGTCAACATCAATAATCATCAGAGAAATGCAAATCAGAAAACAATGAGTTATCATCCTACCCAACTTAGAATGGCTATTGTCATTGGGACAGAAAATAACAAATACTGGCAAGGATGAAGAGAAAGGGGAATTCTCATACATTGTAGGTGGGAATGGAAATTAATACAACCATTATGAAAAACAATATGGAGGTTTCTCAGAGAACTGCAGGGAGAACTACCATGCAATCCAGCCATCCCACTATTGGGTATATATCCAAAGGCAAGGAAATCAACACGTCAAAGGGATACTGGTACTACCATGTTTATCACAGCTCTGTTCACAATAGCCAAGATTTGGAACCAAGCTAAATGTCCATCAGTGGATGATTGGATAAAGGAAATTTGGTAAATATATATAACGGAATACTACTTAGCCATAAAAAGTATGAACTTCTGCCATTTGCAGAAAATTATGGATGAGCTTAGAGAAAATTATGTTAAGTAAAATAAGCCAAGCACAGAAAGAGAAATAGCACATGTTCTCACTTATATGTGGAAGCTAAAAAAGTTGATCTCACAGCAGTAGAGAGAAGTATAGTGGTTATAGAGACTAGTAAGGGTAGGAAAAAGCAGGGGGGATGGGAGACAGAGTGGTCAATGGATACAAAATCGTAGAGGTATAAGAATAAGATCTAGCATTCTGTAATAATTCAGGGAGACTACAGTCAACAACAAATTACTGTATAACTTCAAGTAGCTAGTTGAGAGGATGTTGAATGTTCTCAACACAAAGAGGAGATGAATGTTTGAGATGATGAATATGCTGAATACCCTTATATGATCATTGCACACAATATAAATGTACCCAAATACCATATTGTATTTCATAAATATATAGAATTATCATAGGTCAATTAAGAAAAAATAAATTAAGGAGAAAAAGGGTAGAGTAGTGGTTACCAGAGGCAGGGAATGTGTGGAATGGGAGGAATTGAGAGAAGCTGGTTAATGGGCACTAAGTTACAAAGTTACAATTAGATAGCAAAAATAAGTCCTGGTGACTATAGCTAATATTATTGTATTTGATATTTCAAGATAGCCAGAAAAGAGGAGAGAAGAAATGATAAATGTTTCAGTGATAGATAAGCTAAATATTCTGATTGGATCATTATAAAATACATGCATGTATTGAAACAATAAACTGTACCCTCTAAAAATGTACAATTAAAAATAAATAAATAGGGTTGGGGGAAGAAAGTTGGGCAGAAGGATGGGCTGGAAAAGAGAGGAGGAGGAAAAGGAAAGGGCCAGGCGGCGGCTGTCGGTTCTGCAGCAGCAGCTCTCCCAGGAGTGGATGATGGACAGCCAGGGAGGAAGATGATGGTGTGCGATAACACACTGGGTTTGTGAAGTGTGGATATGCAGGCTCTAACTATCCAGAACACATCCTTCCAGCTTTGGCTGGAAGACCTATTATCAGATCGACCACCAAAGTGGGAAACATTGAAATCGAGGATCTTATGGTTGGTGATGAAGCAAGTGAATTGCGTTCAATGTTAGAAGTTAACTACCCTGTCGAAAAGGGCATAGTATGAAATTGGGATGACATGAACCACCTGTGGGACTATACATTTGGACCAGAGAAACTTAACATAGATACCAGAACTTGTGAAATCCTACTCATAGAACCTCCTGTGAACCCAACCAAAAACAGAGAGAAAATTGTAGACGTAATGTTTGAAACTTACCAGTGTCTGGTGTGCATGCAGCCATCCAGGCAGTTCTGAGTTTGTATGCTCAAAGTTTGTTGGCTGGTGTAGTGGCGGAGACCGTGTAACTCACATTTGCTCTGTGCATGAAGGCTTTTCTCTCCCTCACCTTACCAAGAGATTGGATATTGCTACATATCTTATCAAACTGCTTCTGTTGCAAGGATATGCCTTCAAGCATACTCCTGATTTTGAAACGGTTTGCATGATTAAAGAAATACTGTGTTATGTGGGATATAATATCGAGCAAGAGCAGAAACTGGCCTTAGAAACCACAGTATTAGTTGTATCTTATACACTCTCAGACAAATGCATTATCAAAGTTGGGGGAGAGAGATTTGAAGCATCAGCTTTATTTCAGCCTCACTTGATCAATGTCAAGGGAGTCGGCATTGCTGATTTGCTTTTTAACACAATGTAGGTGGCTGACAGTGATACCAGATCTGAATTCAATAAGCACGTTGTGCTTTCTGGAGGGTCTACTATGTACCCTGGCCTGCCATCATGGTTGGAATGAGAACTTAAACAGTTTTACTTAGAACGAGTTTTAAAGGGAGATGTGGGAAATCTTTCTAAATTTATGATCCTCATTGCAGACTCACCACACAGAAAGCATATGGTAGTCCTGGGTGGTTCAGTTCTAGCAGATACTATGAAAGATGAAGACAACTTGTGGATGACCTGACAAGAGTACCAAGAAAAGGGTGTCTGTGTGCCAGAGAAACTTGGTGTGACTGTTCGATAAATCCAAAGCTTGTTCCTTTTTCCTTTATTGCCAACCTGAACTCATTGAACTCTAGGACATAGAAGAGACCTCTTTGTATCCTTTGACTGGAAAGGTCAAGTTTTATTCTGGTGTCTTGGGGAAGCTTTGTAAAATTTTTGTTAATGTGGGTAAATCTGACTGTTCAATTCAACCACTTGCCTACAAATGCAACTATAGAGCAAAGTGTCCTGTCTGCTGCTTTGTTTCTTTTGAATAGACATTTAGATAATTCCTATAGGCTTCCTATTTTCACTTTACTGCTCTAATACTGCTAGTTTTAGTCATTAGCATGTTAGGTGGTATGCCTTTATTAGCATAAGTAAAAAAACTTTAACAGGATCTTTTACATATTACTGGGGTGGGGGTGGTTAAGGATGGGTGAGCAGCCACCAAACACTTTAGGGCATTTCCTCCTTAGTGTGGCACTTTCAACAGTTACTGCTGCAGCTTCAAGTACCTCGTAAATTAGTACAACCACTATGGAAAACAGTATGGAGGTTTCTCAAACAACTACAGACAGATCTTCCATATGATCCAGCAATCCCTCCTCTAGGTATATATCCAGAGGAATGGAAATCATCATGTCGAAGAGATACCTGCACTCCTATGTTCATTGCAGCTCTCTTCACAATAGCCAAGATGTGGAACCAATCTAAATGTCCATCGATGGATGATTGAATAAGGAAACTGTGGCATATATACATCATGGAATACTACTCTGCCATAAAAAAAGAATGAAATACTCCCATTGCAACAACATGGACGAACATGGAGAAACTTATGTTGAATGAAATAGCAAAGCACAGAGGGATAAATACCACATGTACTCACTCATATGTGGGAGCCAAGAGAGAAAGGAAGGAAGGAAAGAAAGACCACAGTAGTGCCGTGGTCTTACAGTGGGAGGGAACATTCCTAGGGCTACAAAGTGGAGTGGGGGGGGAGGGAGGTTGCGGGATAATTGGGTGGGGGATATGGGGTACAAAAGTAATTTCTGGTAATGGGTATGCCCCAGTATGAATCTGGCCCTCACATCATGGGCATGAGGGGTGACAATTAGCTCTGTATCTCATGAATACTCATAATAAAAATAATAAATAAAATAAAATCACATTTTTCAAAGTAAAAAAATAATGATAAACGAACACATACACATAGCACTTAGTAGGGAAAGATTAACAAAAACACTACTGTATAAAACTTACTGTGGCCTTGCTAATTTCATTTTCAATAGGAACTACATTTCTTTTATTCAATGGTCTTCAGGCCTGACAAATGGATGGGTCTGAAAACCGGGCAAATGATGATTATTATCCATTGGAGCAGCTGACATTCACCTTATGCTCAACACACAAGAAACTATCACCTTACCCCATAATTATGTATATTAACTCTGGGAACACTGTGAACTATTTGCCTTAACCACTGAGCCTGCAAGTCAGATTTCCCTTGATTCTCACTCTAAGTTTGCTGCAGCCTGTTTCAGTAATTATGTCACCTGTCTATAACAGGTCAGTTTTGTCACTGAGGCTGGACTTCCATGACTAGGAAGGCTACATTATGTAATAAAAAGAGTGTGAGATTTGTATTTCATCAGAACAGAATTAAAATCACAGAATCATCAACTAATTATGCAGAATCCTTTGCAAATGATCCAGATATCTGTGGTTAATTTCCGCATAATATATTTTGCATAAGTTAGTTAGTTAGGCCCCTCTGTTACAAGTGATGGAGAATGACTCACCAACTGCAGTACATCTCTGGGCCCATGTTTGGAAGATGGGTTATCTATTACAAATCAAGGATTGGATTCACTGTCTAGATTTGTGAATTATGTCAGAGATAAAATTCTGATCTGGAAAGAAGAAAGTTATAGATGAAACCAGAGAAGAGATCAGTCTACTCTTGACCCTAGATCATCAGGTACACTTCTCAGCCCCAGCCCTGAGAAACCATAACCAGGCTTCTGTGAGGTAACTAATACAAATTTCTATGACAGGGAACACTGGGACTCCACCTGGCCACTTCCTGTGCATCTGTGTCTTCTGTTTGCACTGTGGTATTATCATCTGTTTAGCATGACTAAGTAGAGGCAGCACCATGACCCCCTTTCGATTGCCCTTCTGTGCCTCAGTGAGTTTTGGAGAGGATGCACTGTGAGAAGGGACTGTATCTTTCACCAACACAACCATATGAAATGTACCTTGACACTTTTACATCAGTGAATAGAGCTTGTTTTTCCAAAGTCAGCATCTACTTAGGATAAATTTGAGGGCTTACTCTACAGTTACTTTTGGGGAAAAGCATCCCAGCTTGGTGTCTATCTCTGTTGTAGGCTTTGCCTCTCTTGCCTTTAGTCATTGGATTAAAGTAGCAATCACTAAGAACCTGAGACTTAAGGAAGTGAAGCCCATGACGCTTCATTCATCCTTATGACTATGCAAGAAAATAGTCAAAAGGTTTTCCAACTCATATTTGAAAAGTACATATCAAATAAGCATAATGTCTCCATGGCTCACCTATGTTATAGCATGTAATTGGAGTCCATTTCTTTTTAAGATTGAATAATACTGCATTACATGGATAAACCATGTTTTGTTTATGCATCCGTCAAGTGATGGATATTTGGGTTGTTTCCACTCTTTGGCTATTATGAATAATGACACATGAGGACATATATTGTATGACTCCATTCATATGAAATTCCCACAATAGGCAAGTCCATAGAAACAGAAAGTAGATTAGTGATTGCTTAAGGCTGAAGGAAAAGCGAGAATTGGGACTGACTATGCATTAATATGGGATTTCTTGCTAGGTGATGGAAATTATATTGAAATAGGTAATGGTGTGGGTTGCACAAAATCGTGAATATACTTAAAACCATCCATTTACATGCTTAAAAATAGTAAATTTCGATTTCTTTTTTATTTTAAAATTTAATTGTACATACTTGTTTGGCACAGTGTGTTGCTTCAATACATGCATATACAGTACCTGATTCACTTAGAGTAGATGGCATACACATCCGTTGAAATGTTTTCTTTTCTTCATGGTGATTACAGTCAAAATCCTCTTTCCTAGCCATGTAGAAATATACAATATAGTAATAATAGCTCTAGACAGCCTATCACAGCAGAACTTATTCTTCCTATAAATGGTGCATTTTATTTGTGAAAATTGTTTCTCGGGGCCGGCCCGTGGCTCACTCGGTAGAGTGCGGTGCTGATAACACCAAGGCCCCGGGTTCGGATCCCATATACAGATGGCCGGTTGCGCTCACTGGCTGAGTGTGGTGCTGACAACACCAAGTCAAGGGTTAAGATCCCCTTACCGGTCATCTTAAAAAAAAAAAAATTGTTTCCCAATAAAATCAATAAATCAATATAATTAATATTCAGGCTTTTGCCCAGGGTATGAAATCTGGAGAAAGGTTCACTTCAACTCTAGCAATGAGTGAAAGTAAGATAAACTTCGAAATATTAACTTTTCCTTAGGTCTTCTAGAAGCTGGGTTCTTAGAGCAGCTGTCCAGCTTCAATTCTAAGGATAAACTGAATGTACTGATGGGTGCCCCTGAGGCACAGCACATGAAGATAAGTGTCTGTCATGCAAGCTGGGAAGAAGAGATCCGCTAACCGTGCAATGATTCTTTAGGGGTCAATGTTAGAGGGCATCTCAAAAAACAGGAATACTTGGGGACATCAGACAGGGGCAGTTTGTGCTCACTCACACCCTCTTGTTCATGAGTATGAAAAGAGTATTCACAATAAAGTTGGGGGAAAGGTAAACACCCCATATTTGTGGTGCTGACATGATTAGCTGTCACTGTATGGTCTGAAATCTCACCCCTTGTCCTGATCCTTCTCCAATAGGGAGCAAAAGCCCTAATCCATTGGGAGAGGGTTAGCAAAACCCAGGTCCCAGGTGGTGACCCATTGTGGCTGGAAAAGAGTAAATTGAAAAGCCCCTCTATCCCTAGGGGTAGTGCAGGAGACAGTCCTGGGTTCATGATCTTAGACAAATACCATTAGAGATATACACATTTTAAGGGAGGGACAGAAAATCTATATCCCAAAACAACCAAATCTATACGGTAGAGTTTTGCTGCCATTGAGGGGAAGAGACAGTAACAGAGACAGCCCCACCCTCAAGGCCCAGACACATAGATACTTTCAAAAAATGAGCCCTAGTAAGGATAAGAGAAACTTCTACTTCCCAACACAAGCCTATCCCTGAGTAGCAAGCAAGAGCAGTCTGCAGCAGGGGGAGGCGCCAATAGAGCAGGCGGAATTATATGACTAATCCAGGAGAGTTTATTCACTCTGTTTTCATCAACCTCAACGCATGAGGTAGGGCCATAAATAGAGTAGCCATGGTGCAGAAATTGAGGATATGAATGGACCAACTCCTTGGTGAGTGACTGTCTCTCACCGAGAGTCATCTTACCACTGCTGTGACTGAAATTCCAGCCTGCCAACATCAGAGAGGTCTTGATGTGATGCCATTATTTGTAAATACCAGCCAAGTCATCTGGTGACAACTTCGTTACATGGAACACATTCCACCCAGGAGGTGGCAGCAAATCCTTCCTACTGAGACTGATGCATGTACCAAATGAATATGAGATTAACTGAGCTCATATCACTATGCTCTGAGGACTCAGAATGTCTGACTCCTTTAAATGGGAGATCCCATGACTTAGACCAAAGGATCCAGGTACCCGTGGAATCAATGGGGAAATGAGAACATGGCCATGAGATGTTCTGGGAACGACATGATATTGGGACATGTACAATGCAGTAGTTGGGTGCTGCTGGGGCTGATAGAATATTGGAATGGCCTTTTTTAAAATGGATGTAGTGAACAGATTGGGGATGACACTGTTTGCAGTTTAGGTGCTTTTTTCTCATGTAATAGATATAGATATGTATAGATGTTGAGGTAGATATATAGATATGAGTAGACACTAAGTGATATTATATTATTAGATTAATAGATTGCCTGGACAAAGGAACAAAATGAGAGCATAACAAGTGGTCTCTATCACCATACCTATAAATGACACACTTGGAAAATGTGCACATCCTGGCCCTGCATTTTTAGGTGATGCTGGATTAGAAAAATCTCTCAGTTGGAAAACTTCCACCAGAGAACAAAATAAGGATTACCCTAAACCTAAAGATAAAATTTTCTTCTTTTTCTTTTGATTCTTTCATTACAGTAGATCAGCAGGAAAGGAAAAAAATATTATACTATACTGTTCTGGATAATATTCTTAAATGAGCTTGAGGATTTGGGCCAAGGAGTTGAGCAACTTAAATAATCCCCCAGGATACTGATAGAGAGGCGTTATAGCTGGAGATAACCATCAATGGGTGTTGTGTGTTATTTTCCCTCACAAAAAGTATGTTGAATTCCTAAGCCCTGGTACCTGTAGATGTAAACTCACATTATATATAAAGGAAAAAGGATAAAAATGACAGCACATTTTGTATTAGAAACTACTAAAGTAAGAAGTAAGGAAATGCATTTTAAAAATGCTGAAAGAAACCCTTGTTTCAAACTAAAATTCTACAACCTGAAAAAAATATGTTTCTACAGTAAAGATGAAATTAAATATTTCTCAGGCAACTAAAAGTCGTGAAAATTTGCTAATGGAAGCTTTGCTCTAAAATAAATGTTAGGTTATTCAGGCAAAAGGTTAATGACACTAGTTAAAAACTTGAATTCCCCCTAAAAAACTAGAGTGCCAGAAGTGGTAAATACGTAAAAAAAAAATTTTAAAGTTTTTTGAACACCCAACTATAGGTTATCTTTATGAATTTTACTACAAATGTGAATCTACAGATATGAAAAATGTAAAAGAATGACCATTAGGTTGTGATGATGAAGCACAACCCTAAATATACTTTTTTTATTTTATTTTATTTATTTTTTATTTTTTGGTCATTTTTGTGACCGGCCGCACGGTGCTCAGCCAGTGAGTGCACCCGCCATCCTTATATAGGATCCGAACCCGCAGCGGTAGTGCTGCTGCGCTCCCAGCGCCGCACTCTCCCGAGTGCGCCACGGGGTTGGCCCTTCAACCCTAAATATACTAATAGTCAGTAACTTGTTTGAATAATCAGGTAATTTTTACTGTATATAAAATATACCTCAATACAAATTTTAAAACTAAAAGAACGGATAATTTCACCATGCAAACACCAAAAATAGGAAGGATGAAGAAATATATATAAAAGGAGTACCTCATTAAAGAAGATTCCTGGGGGCCGAGCCCGTGGCGCACTTGGGAGAGTGCGGCACTGGGAGTGCAGCAACGCTCCCGCCACGGGTTCGGATCCTATATAGGAATGGCCGGTGCACTCACTGGCTGGGTGCCGGTCACGAAAAAGACAAAAAAAAAAAAAAAAAAAAAAGAAGATTCCTGGGAGCGCCCGAGCCGCGCCACGACTGAACAGCCTGAGGCGGCAGCGGCCAAGAACTGGGAAAGGCGGCAAACCAGAGACACAGAGCAAGCACCCAACCTGGCACAGCACTGTGAGTGACTCCTGACACAGCTCTGTTCGGGGGGTGGATGCCCACGCGGCTCCCGCCTGCACCACCAGGCCACTCACCGCCAGGTGCTGCCTCCATTTTCCCAGGTGCGGGCAGCTCCGCCCTGCTCGGCCATCACTGAGCCCTCCCACTTGCTGGCCTGGCGCCAGGCTTTCCGGAGCCTGCGGACTGGCCTTCGCTCCCACTCCCTCGGTGGTTCTCTGGCGGGGCTGGTGGTGGGGGGCGTCCCGGGCCAGTTTCGGGAGGGCAAGGAAGTACGGGTGGGCCGACTGTCACTCCACCATACCCTGGACTCCGGCCCCAGGTAAACTCCCTGTTACTGGGAGGCAGATACCATCTCTGCGGCCACCAGTTTGGAAAAAAAAGCCTAACGAATTTCTGGTTGGGAATAGTGTGGTAGGAAAGCTCCCAGGTCCGCTTGAACCTGCCGGAGACCAGGCTGCAGGTGGGCGCCAGGCTCGGTTTATACTGGGGGGATACAAAGGTGAACAAGACCCGAGAAAGATCTACATAGTGCTACAAAGGCACCCAGAGAGACTGGTCGTCTGTGCCCAGCAGAAACCTGGTAGACTTCCTGGGCGAGGCGGTGCCGAGCAGGGTCTTGAAGGCCCAGCTGATAGACGAGGGGTGCAGAAGACACGCCCCAGCCCAGCACAGTGCGCACAGAGTGGGGAGACGTGCGGCCAAGGAGGCGGAGACTCGACAAAAACCACACACCCGGTGGGGTCACCACTGCACGATCTAACAGCCTGGGCCAGAGCACACGGAACAGGGAGAAGTCCTGCACAGGAAGTGAAAGCTCAACAGAGATCACACACCCTGTGGTACATGATCCACCAGCCCAGCAGAGTCCAAGCTGACCAGAAAGGTGGCTCCCCGGAGAGGCCCAAGACCCGAGGCAACCACAAACACAAGGCACTAGAGGCAAACTGAGCAGTCACGGAGGGAGCCATACGAAATTGGCAACCACAGCAACATCCTAGTTAGTCATTAGTCTCAAAACGGTGGACTGTGAAACCCCCTGCGACAATGAATAAACACCAAAAAAAAGATACCAGAAATACAAAAAATCAAGAAAGTACACCACCAAAAGTTAATAAATCTCATACTCTAGATCCTATAGAACAAGAAGCCCTTGAAATAACTGACAAGGAATTTCGAGTGATAATTCTAAGGAAACTGAATGAGATACAAGAAAACTCAGCTAGACATCATGATGAAATGAGGAAAAGTATACAGGATCTGAAAGAGGAAATCTACAAGGAAATCAATGTCCTGAAAAAAAATGTAGCAGAACTTGCTGAACTGAAGAAGTTATTCAGCGAAATAAAAAACACAACGGAGAGTTTAACCAGCAGGCTTGTCGAAGTTGAAGAGACAACCTCTGAACTTGAAGATGGGCTGTTTGAAATAACACAAGCAGACAAAAAGAAAGAAAAAAGAATCAAGGATATTGAAGAAAATCTGAGAGAGATATCAGACAACCATAAGCGATCGAATATCCAAGTCATGGGTATTCCAGAAGGGGAGGAAAATGGAGATTCCATTGAAAACATATTCAACAAAATAGTGGCAGAAAACTTCCCAGGTATAGGAAAAATCACAGATCTTCAGATCCAGGAAGCTCAACGATCTCCAAACATATTCAACCCAAAAAGACCTTCTCCAAGACATGTCATAGTCAAATTGGCAAAACTCAGAGATAAAGAGAGAATCTTAAAAGCTACAAGAGAGAAGCGTCAAATCACCTATAAGGGAGCCCCAATCAGGTTAACATCAGACTTTTCATCACAAACCCTAAAAGCTAGAAAGGAATGGGATGATATTTTCAAAATACTAAAGGACAAAGATTGCCAGCCAAGAATACTCTACCCTGCAAGGCTATCCTTCCGAAATGAGAGGCAAATAGTATATTTTTCAGACAAACAAAAACTGCGGGAGTTCACTACCACAAGACCACCCTTACAAGAAATCCTCAAGGGAGTACTGGGTTTGGTTCCTGAAAAATAATTACCACTGCCATAAAAACCCAAGAAAAATCTAAACCCGCTAGTACAATAAAAATGGCATTCATGAAGAGAAAACAAGCTAACAAAAACACTATCTACAACCTAACAACCAACAAACACTGAAAACAAACAGTAAATCAGAAAGCAAGGAACAAAAGATACTTAAGACAACCAAACAACCAATAAAATGCTAGGAATAAATCAACACCTTTCAATAACAACTCTTAATGTAAAAGGCTTAAATTCCCCAATTAAAAGACACAGACTGGCTGACTGGATCAAAAAGCATGACCCAACTATATGCTGCCTACAAGAGACCCACCTCACCCATAAAGACTCACACAGACTAAGAGTGAAAGGATGGAAAAAGATTTACCATACAAACAGAAAAGAAAAACGAGCTGGAGTAGCTATTCTTATATCTGACAAAATAGACTTTAAACTAAAAACCATAAAAAGAGACAATGAGGGACACTACTTAATGATAAAAGGACTGATCCATCAAGAAGAGATAACAATCATAAATTTGTATGCACCCAATGTTGGAGCAGCCAGATTTATAAAACAAACTCTATTAGACCTAAAGAAGGAAATAAACACTAATACCATAATAGCAGGGGACCTGAACACCCCACTGTCAATATTAGACAGATCATCTAGGCAAAGAATCAGTAGAGAAACACAAGATCTAAACAAGACTCTAGACCAATTGGAATTGGCAGATATCTACAGAACATTCCACCAAACAACCTCAGAATATTCATTCTTCTCATCAGCACATGGATCATTCTCCAGGATAGATCACATATTAGGTCACAAATCAAGTCTCAATAAATTCAAAAAAATTAGAATTATCCCATGTATCTTCTCAGACCACAATGGATTAAAACTAGAAATTAATAACAAATGAAACTCTGGAAACTATACAAACACATGGAAATTAAACAGCATTCTACTTAAAGACATATGGGTCCAAGAAGAAATCAAGCAGGAAATCAAAAAATTTATTGAAACTAAAGAAAACAATGATACATCATACCAAAACCAGTGGGATACTGCAAAAGCAGTATTGAGGGGAAAATTTATTGCATTAAATGCTCACTTCAGAAGAATAGAAAGATGGCAAGTGAACAAACTAACACTTCACCTTAAAGAACTAGAAAAACAAGAACAATCTAAACCT